>NC_058385.1:26097500-26437500 GCF_018350175.1 Felis catus | reverse complement strand
TGCATTCTATTCAATATTAGTACAATACCTATCCTCTGAATGTCATGACAGCAGACCCTCTAATTGATGCTATGCCTGAAAAAAATACCTTTCTCATTTAACTATTTTAAAATATCCATAATTTCAGCTCCTTGTTAGAAATTTGCACAATAGCTAATTTAAAACTGATCTTATATATAGACATTGCACAGTAAATGATGGTTGTTTCAAATGAGAAACATCACATCATCTACAAAGGAAATCATCCCCTAAGTTATTGACCTGCTGCATACTGTCTTTTGTAATGTTGCTGATCTCTTCAATGTTTCAAGATACTGCCTGGATTGTCTGAAATGACATACGTTAAATTGTAACAGGAGCAGCATACGCAGTAAGTAAAGTAAACCATGGAGGCAAGAGATGAAAATATGAATTAGAAAAGTATTTGTATATACTATTTATAACAAGTGGTCACTGATGACTTAATAAGCGAATTCATATACTCTGCTCATTTAGATTTATCCTTAACTATACAAATATACCTAACAAATAAAATATTCTTATATGCAATATAACAAACAATGGGGAAAAATCCAAGCATTATTATACAATTTGAGAATTTTGTTAGTGAAAAAGTTATGTGGGTACTAGTAAGTTTCCAGATAAATTTTATTCAATAACCCCCAATGTCACTACTTATTATTTTCAAATATTTTTTACATATATGATTGAATTTTCAAAAGAGTTCTGCAAGTTGGCACATGAAATATATTGCATGTACCAATATAAGTATATTTATTATCCATTTACTCTGAGTTGATGGTATACAACCTAGTAATTTACATATATAGTAACAATCTTGAGATCAATATCCATCAGTGGTCAGCAGTGTAGTAGAATGCCTATACTAATTCTGTTTTGAATTTAGTGTTGGCTTATTTAACAGTAAGAGAGTTTGTCATCACAACCAATTGGAGTGTGTTCATTTCATATCAAGCTATAATTGTATTCATGTTTTCTTTGTTGTTTATCTAAAAATTGAAAAAAAATTGGGACTGTAATTATGATAATAAGTAAACAGTTAAATGGAAATAAATGTGATATCCTGGATTCATTTAGTCTTCTAAATTGCTTATCATTATAGGATACATTTTCCAGGCAAACATTAACTTTAAGCAGCACTCTGAAAATTATGTTCCTTAGTACACTGATCTCAGAATATTCCACCAGAAAAAGAGGTTTATGGGATAAAAAGTGGGGACTAATGATAAAGGATACCCTCTGCTTTTTTTCTTGTGTTTTCCCTAGTGTATTTCTTGTGTATTTGTATACTAAACACAGTGGTCCTACCTAATTTGCAGGTGATACATTCCAAGACACCCAGTGTATGTATGAAATTGTGGATAGGACTGAACTCTCTACAAATACTATGTCTTTTCTTATACATACCTGTGATATAATTTAATTTATAAATTAAGCACAGTAAGAGATTAATAACTAATAATAAAATAAAACGATTATAACAATACACTATAATGAAAGCTATGTAAATGTGGTCTCTCTCTCAAAATATCTTATTGTACTGCCCTCACCCTTCTTCTTCCTGAGATGATGTGAGTTGATAAAATGCCTTCATGATGAGAAAAAGTGAGGTGAATGACTAGGCATTGTGACGCAGTGGTGGCTGCCACTGATCTTCTGATGGTACATCAGGAGCATCGTATGCTTCTGGACTGCGGTTGACAGAGGATAACTAAAACTGTGGAAAGCGAAGCTGCAGATAAGGGAGGACTACTGTATTCAGAGCAGTATTATAAACATAAAAACCAATTAACTTGGGGTGCCCGGGGGGCTTAGTCAGTTAAGCCTCCGACTCTTGATTTCGGCTCAGGTCATGATCTCATGGTTGGTGACTTTGAGCCCCCAGTCAGGCTCTGTGCTGACAGTGAGAAGCCTGCTGGGGATTCTCTCTCTCTCTCCCTCCCTGCCCCTCCCCTACTCTTTCACTCTCACTCAGCATAAATAAACTTAAAAACATAATAACTCTTAGCCATTATTAATCAAACATTTTACTTCAAATGTCTTTTTCATATAAAAACACTTTAAAACATTCTTTTGAACTAGTTTTTGTAATACAAGACTCTTTGGGAAATACTAAATTTCAAGAACTAATGAAAAATAAATGGGAGGTAAGAACATGAAGATAGTCCTTCTTTCTGGGAAAAAAAAGAGTATGGATTAATCAAACAGACTTCCATGCTAATTTTAACTGTGCCCCTAAGTAATGATTGAATAAATTATTTACCCTCTCTGAATCTAAGTATTCTCATCTCAAGTGGTAACTATGCTTAACGCATTGGCTTATTATAACAATTAGATTAGATATAATGAAGTTAAGCACCGAATCTCTATTAGAAGCTACTCTTAGATTTTTTTTTTGTAAGCAGCTCTAAATTACCATTAGTTTTTTCAGCAATGCAGTGTAAATGGCTACCAAGATATTGGATTGTGTCCTCTCTGTTAGATGACCCTTGTGTTATGTAACTCACGGAGTCACATTGGACACGCTATGACCTATTTCGTGTCCCAATCCCCATTCCATCTTCCATCTCCTTATGCCACGGTAGGTGAAATTGATTATATTTTTTAAAAAGCTCTGGCTCCACCCAATTTTTATGACTAATATTCCATTGTGTAGATACACTACATCTTCTCTGTTCATCAGTGGATGGACACTTGGGCTATTTCCATTGTTTGGCTATTGTAGATAATGCTGCTATGAACATTGGAGTACATTCTTTTGAATTCGTATTTTTGTACTCTTCAGGTAAATACTGCTTAGTGAAATTTCCGGACTGCGGGGTAGTTCTATTTTTAACTTTTTGAGGACAGTCCATACTGTTTTCCAGAGTGGCTGCACCAGTTTGAGAGTATTATGCTAAGCGAAACAAGTCAGTCAGAGAAAGACAAATACCATATGATTTCACTCATATGTGGAATTTCAGAAACAAAATAAACAAAAGGAAAACCAAGAGAGACAGATGCAAACCAAGAAACAGATTCCTCTATTTATTTATTTATTTATTTATTTATTTATTTATTTATTTATAGCACAAGCAAAGGAGAGAAGCAGAGGGACAGAGAAAGAACCTTAAGCAGGCTCCACATTCAGCCTGATGCCGAGCTCAATCCCACAACCCTAGGATCATGACCTGAGCTGACATCAAGAGTCAGATGCTCAACCAACTGAGCCACCAGGCATCCCCCAAAATTCTTAACTATTGAGAACAAACTGATGGTTACCAGAGGGGAGGTGGGGGAGGGAGATGTGTTAAATAGGTGATGCGGATTAAGGAGTGCACTTGGGATGAGCACAAGGTGATGTTGGAAGTGTTAAACTACTGTACTGTACTCCTGAAACTAATATAACTATGTTAACTAGATGGACTTTAAAACTTAAAAAAAAATAAAAGCTTTAGAAAGTAGCGAACATAAACCTAGAATCGTAAGCTTAAGCAATTTGAGATGATCGCAGTTCTAAAACATGTCCTAAGGCACTCAGACTAGATTTGGATACCATTGAGGCATCGTGGCATATGACACCAGCACCATGATTATTCATCCTGTGTACCTTGTATGGATCCAGTTATTTGTGCCTTCCCAAATTCTTCGGGTACTGTATCACTGAAGTGATCTGTAAGGGGCATTTATACTGCATTTTGCTATGGGTTAACAACATTTAATAATTAAATAATGGTCCCCGTTTTTGGAAGCAACATTTCTCAACAAAGTTGCATATAATTTTAATTACTTAGATTCAACCTTCTTAGGAAACAGGTCATTTTTTTCCAAAAGGAAGAAAAAATAACACTTCTATAAATTGCTGACCTGTGAAACAAAGTAAAAATGTAAGAGAATCTGGGAGGAGGTTTAAGATACACCAGGAGTTAAGGACTCCATTCCATTTACTTAATACTTTTATGTCATTATGTATTTATACACATGTTTAATTTATTAATCTTCCTGATAGTCTATCTCCCTCCTCAAAAACATAAGCTCAGTTGGGGCAATTTTTTTTGTTTGTTTGTACTTACTGTTATACCTCTAGGACTTAAAACCATACCTGGCACATCACAGGAGTTGAATAAATGCTTGCTAAACAAATTAATCCAGAGGGTTGTAAATGAGAACATATCAAGTGCAAATATTTATGAAGGCTATCAAAAAGAAAATCCTAGACATTTTCTATTTTAAAAATTCTGTGGCTAGAGATAATATTAAAATTATTTTAAACTGTAATTTAGAAAATAAAAATAAATATCTTTAGGTCATATTGATGAGAAATAAAAGCTGTGCTTCAAAAATATCTATAGGGGTGCCTGGGTGGCTCAGTCGATTACACTGCCAACTCTTGGTTTCCACTCAGGTTATGATCTTACAGTTTGTGAGTTCCAGCCTGAGTTGAGCTCTGTGCTGAGGGAACGGGGCCTGCTTGGGATTCTCTGTCTCCCTCTCTCTCTGTCCCTTCCCTGCTTATTCATTGTCTCTCTCTCTCTCTCTTTCTCAAAAATCAATAAATAAACATTAAAAAATAATTATAATTCTCTGATTATAAATGATAACCATAGAAAAATATTTGTAAATTTCTCTAACATCATTAAAAATTTCTTTTTTTTAAGCTTATTTATTTTTAGAGAGACAGTGCAAGTGGGGGAGGGGCAGAGAGAGAGGGAGACAGAGAATCCCAAGGAGACTCCTCTGTCTTGGCAGCTTAGAGTCCGATGTGGGGCTCACACTCATGAAACCCTGAGGTCATGACCTGAGCTGAAACCGAGAATCAACCGCTTAACTGACTGAGCCACCCAGGCACCCCACCATTAAAAACTTCTCTATGCCATTCATGAAAACCTTTCCTGGCTTCAATGAATGCAAGGCTGATTTAAAACTTATGGGAAACTTTTCACAAAATATGGAAAAGCTAGTAGCAAAAGAACAGCACTGGGTACTCAAAAAACTATGTGACGTGACGAGTAATAAAAGGTGTTGCATCTCAACCCACTGATAAATTAATATAAAGATATTAGCGCCTAGGGGCACCTGGGTGGCTCAGTGAGTTAAGCATCAGCCTCTAGGTTTCAGTTCAGGTTATGATCTCACAGTTCTGAATTCGAGCCCCACATCTGGCTCTGTGCTGCCATCACAGAGACTTCTTGGCATTCTCTCTCCCCCTCTCTCTGGCCCTCCCTGGCTCTCTCTCTCTCTTTTTCTCCCAAAATAAATAAATAAGCTTAAAGAAAAAGCACTTAAAAAAAAGATATTAGCCCCAAGAGTGAGGGAAAGAGGACATACATGAATTTAAATAGGTATGGACATAATTACCAATAATATTTATAAATGGCAACTAAAAGAAATGATGATATACTTAAATCAGAGTTGATAAAGGACATGAACTAGAAGCCCAGAATCATATACCCTGTTTGAATTTTGTGAGCCACAGCATATGGAAAAGTTCACAGGATTCAAGAGTTTTACCCTAAATATCAGTTCCCAGTCATTTATATCCCTATGCTAAATAGTAAAGCATTATCACAGATATAAAATAATCTCCATCTGTGTGCATGCCAGTAAACCAGGTAATTTGGCCAGGAATCACATCCTTTAAGAGCATGTGTAAGATTTTTCTCAAGGCAATGCAGGTAATATTATCCCCTAATGTATAGTAAATATATGTCAAACAATATATCTATATCTATCTATATCTATATATCATATGTATATTAAGGTAATATATAGATAATATATATATTCTTAATTATATATTTTTCATTCATTCAACTAAAAATGTTTTCGGCATTCAGGTATTATGGTAGTTACTAGGGCTGAAAAAATGAATAAAATATATTTATCTGCCTCAAGAGACTCACAATTCAGAAATATGAATACATAACCAAAAAACTGACATTACATTTGGATAAACACTATGGCTTTAACAAAATGTTTTTCATTACACATGGACTGAAGCTCAAAGCACAATAATGAAAATATTATTTCTGTTTTAAGTATTTAAATCATCATTGTAAAATTCCTTTTTGCAAGATCTGATTAAGCCTGGGAGTCAGGTAAGATGTGCGTAATAGATGTTTTGTAATAACAAAATGCTAACTCATTTTATATCATTTGAACACAGAAATGTTAACTCTGTAAGTATGTTTAATTTAGTCTTTTAATACAATCAGTTACAGTCAAAAATCTTCAAAGTCTTTTATATTGTTCCAAATAAAACACAAAGCTGCTCTCACCAATTCAACAGGAAAAGGCCTGTTTCTGAGAAAGCATTCGAGTATATATTTTATTTGCACAACATACTTATTCAGGGCTTATATGCCAGGTAAATCTACAGACCTTTTTGCTATAAAAAGTTATGCAAGAAATATATACCCCTGATATTCCTTAGAGGATAGACTTCAAAAACATTACTTTCAAATAGGGATAGAATTTCCAAAGAAGTTCTTCATATCCCTGATTTTAAGCTAGACATCTGCAGGAAGAGAGAAATTTGAATTTGTTGGGAAATAAGTGAAAACAAATTCTGTACTTGAATATTGCTGAATATTCAAATATAGATGCCTGTCAGAAATAAGTCATCTGCAACAGTAAAAATGCTTTAAATTTATACAGCAGCTTCTTCTGAGGAATTCATTTAGCACTAAGTTGGCAAATGCAAAAGGAAGAATATTACACTTTAAAAAGATACAGAAAGAGGAAAATCAAAGTGGCTGTCTACCTAGGAAAACAATAGACCATTGTAAGCAGGAGCTAAACCAATCAAATAACAAATTCTACTGGTTTCGCTCAAGGAATTGACCACCTGCTTGAGATAAATGAAGCAACAAGCTTTGAGTATCATCTACATAGATCATCAAATTATTTTTGAATAAAGATTAAGTAATATCAGAGGGCATTAATTGAAAAGTTAAGTATTTTTTAAAGATGTGATTTTGAAGTAAAAATAGACCACTTCAGATGTAAAACAAAATCGTTTAATAACAAACTGCAACTAAAAGTATAGAGCACAATCATCACATCAGAAATAGTAATAGGAACCATTATTGATAAACTTCCAATTGACAGTATTAAGACCTCATTCTTTTATCCATCTATCACATTTCTATTGAGTTTCTTCTTTGTGTCAAGCAAGTTACTGGGTTCTGGGAGAATTCAATAATGAATAACAACACCAAAAAAACCCAAAAAAGATTTCTCCCTTTATAAGAGTCTTATTTAGTGAGGGCATTCTCACTATAAAATTTATTGCTTAAAACCCAATCATTTGTTTTTCTCTTAACATGAAACTTAAGGAGGAATGGTACTGAAAAAAATTGCATTAGTTATTTCTTAACCCTCTGTAACTCTAGGTTTCTAAAGTCTTTAAGTTTATACATAGAAATGCATTTTATGTATCATATATATTATGTAATAGCATGCAAATATATATAATATAAACACATTACAATACCTAAAAGTAGAGTAAAACTGGACCAGCAAAAGCCTCTGAGAACTTTCTGAACTTACATATGGTAATTTTCACCCCAATAGGGCAATGTTTAGGACAGATTCTCTTGAAAGCAGAGCCTGAGGCAAGGATTAAAATAGTGATCCTTTAGTTGAGAAGTACAAGCCAAGGGCCAAGGATGAAAAAAATGGAAGTGAAGCAAAGGTGTAAAGCACTAGTATATAGCGTTACCACACTGACTATCATGTTACAAAGTACCACTAAGAGACACAGCAAGTTCTGGGATAGCTTGATAATGGTGAGAGTTACAAGTTGTCCCTCCATACAACAATATTTATTTCCAAGCACCAAATTAGGTACAGATTTTGGTAAATAAATCAGAATATAGTGTTGTTAGTTTGCCATCAAATCCATTGTAGATTTTTTTTCATATTACATAAGAAATGTTTCTGTGTTGCATTCAAGTGTCTTTAATCACTGTTTTTGTTAGTTACTGAGATTGCCATCAACCTTACTTTTCTAGAATATTTATTCTCTCAAAAAAGATTTCCTTCATTCAGGGAATATTCTCTGATTTCTCTGTTTAGATTACTGAGAAATCCTAATCTTATTTATCACACCTTCTAAAATATTTCAGACTTTAACAAGGCAAATCTTAGGCATAAATTCTTACTCTACAGCCATTAAGATTCCATGCCTATCCTAATTTTGCCTGACAATTGTTTTTCACTGAGAATGGGTGTATGAAATGCTGAGAGCCCAGTGGAGTGAGAAAATAGCTTTATCATCTTAAAGTTTTTAAAAGCAATAGCGGTAACTAATTTAATCTATTTACACTTATGCTAATTAAATAATCCTACCAAATGGCAGTCCATTCCAACTTTCATTTAAAAATGAGCATAATAATAGGCCACACTCTAAGGCAAAACATTTTCAAAGAAAGAGGTAGGATGGGAATTTTGTAATTGTTCTTAAGACAATTTTCGATATTTAGAGTTACAAAGTACTCTAAATATTTAGAGTTGAATTTGCTAGCAACACATTTGAAATAGACTTGGGTCTAAAAATCATCATTGCCAGAGTATTAAAACATGCTACCTCAATGATAAAAAAAGTTTGCTTTGGATATTATTAGGCTTATGAATAAACGAAAATCTGATATAATAAATTAAAGAAACATGCTTAATTTTTGCATTCAAATAACAAGAACAGAAAAATGTACATACACATTTAATCTCTAGAATAATCAGTTAAATATGAAAATGTTGTGAGGAAAACAAAATAAAATTCTAGAAATAAGTGAAAGAACTATACAATAGATTTAAAAGTTAGGAAATCTACATTCTAGTCCTGACTGTGTCCAAAACTAGTAATGGGGCCTTTAGTAAAGTAATATTCTTCCTGATTTTAAAATTCGTTATCTATGCACCAAATCAGAATTGAAATCAATGTCACAAAGCCCATCTCCTACCCTACAAATATGGCAGACATTGCAAATAGATCCCACCACTCTTTGCCACTGTGCCCAAAGTGGCAAAATTAATTCTAATCCTACCACTTCAAGCAGTCACGAGTAATTAATGGACTTGGCATTAGAGAAGAAATAGTTTTGCCATCTTTTGATTAGATAATCTCTAGGAGCTCTAGCATTTCTTAACTTGAAGCATTAGTTCTTTGTGGAATTAATAGTTCTTTAACGAAATATAAACCAATTCTGCTTTTCAGTGAGCCCATTTACAGAACACTTGTGTACTGCCGACATTCAGAAGCAGGGAACTATTCCATCCAGCAGCTAGGCCTAAGGGAGAAATCAAACAGCTATTTAAATTAATGACAGTTGAAAATTAATTCAATTTGAGTGACTTAAGTATCATAGAGGCTGAATAAATTACAGAGTTAGAAGGTCAAGATACATGGATTAAAACTCTATCTTCTCATCTTTATCCAAGTTGAAGTATTCAACAAATATGTTTGAAGCCCAACCACTCTGCTTGGTGGTAATACAGTGTGACATGAAACCAATTTAATCTCTGTTTTTATGGTGCTCACAGTCTAGTGCAGGAGTAAAGGAATAGAAATATATTTTTAATATAAAATTTAAAATTTACAAAATGAATTATATTATTTCATTAGCAGGAGCAGTCATGAAAAATATGATTAAAACATGGATATTTAAGCTAAGATCTGAAGAATAAGCAGAAGGTAGACTAGAACTAGGGTTGGTTCTCTGAGGAGGAAAGAAGTGGGCAATCTTTAAATACATTTTTGCAGGAAGGTGAAATATGCAAAAGGATTAATTGGCAAAGGATTATATTTAGCAGATAAAAGAGATAAAGTTTGACACCCAATTTCTGGTTTTACTTCTAAGTAGATAGAGGCACCATGGACTGAAATGGATAATTAAGAGGAGTGAAAGATTTGGAGGAAGGCTTAAGAGCTCCGCTTTTGGAATTAGAAGCTTATTATGCCAATAAAACTTTCAAGAGATAATGCCAAGTAAAACTTGATCTATGGGTCTGGAAATTAGAAAAGGTGTCCAGGATAGATATTAAATGTGAGAACCATAAACGTGTGTATTGTATTTAACACCATGTGAATGGATGAGATTGCCTAGGGAGAGAATTCTTCATAAGAAATTATAAGAGTCACATGCGAGTCTTGAGGGTTTTCAGTGATTTTACAGAAAATTTCCTCAAAGTGTGGTCTGTGAAATAACAGCATCAGCATTACCTGGAATCTTGTTAGAAATACAGCTGACTCTTGAACCACATGGGGGTTAGGGACGCCAACCACCCATACAGTAAAAAATCAATATATAACTTTTAACTCCTCCCGAACGTAACTAATTAATAATGTATTGTTGGGGCGCCTGGGTGGTGCAGTCGGTTGGGCGTCCGACTTTAGCCAGGTCACGATCTCGCGGTCCGGGAGTTCGAGCCCCGCGTCAGGCTCTGGGCTGATGGCTCAGAGCCTGGAGCCTGTTTCCAATTCTGTGTCTCCCTCTCTCTCTGCCCCTCCCCCGTTCATGCTCTGTCTCTCTCTGTCCCAAAAATAAATAAACGTTGAAAAAAAATTAAAAAAAAAATAATGTATTGTTGACTGGAAGCCACATTAATAACATAAACAGTCAATCAACACTTATTTTGTATAACAAAGAAATAAAAATAAATAAATAAATAAAAACAAATCTATTTATTACATACTGTATTCTTATAAAATAAGCCAGAGAAAAGAAAATGTTATTAAATCATAAGAAAGAGGAAATACATTTACAGTATTGTACTGTATTTGCCAAAACAAAAAAAATTCCATGTATATGTGGATCTGTGCAGTTCAAACCCATGTTGTTCAAGGGTCAACAGTACAGTGTTTCAAGACCCAATGCAGAGAACTACTGACTCATAACTTGCATTTAGAGGACCACTTGATGATCAATATGTTTAGCTGTGAGAAGCACTTGAGAAAAAGAGAAGGGGTTGACAAAGGAAACTAAAAAAGAAAAATGAAAGGCAAACCAGGAAAGGCACCTGGGTGGCTTAGTCACTTAAGTGACTGACTTTTGATTTCAGCTAAAGTCATCATCCCACAGTTGTGAGATCGAGCCCTGTGTTGGGCTCTGCACTGAGCACAGAGCCTGCTTGGAATTCTCTCTGCTCCTCCCCTGCTCATTCTCTCTCTCTCTCTCTCTCTCTCTCTCTCTCTCTCTCTCTCAAAATAAATAAACATTTAGGGAAAAAAATAAAGGAAAGGGAAATAAGGTGTCATGAGGCCACTATAGAGAATGCATGAAAAATGAAGCAGTAGTCAATAGTGTACAATGCTGTTGGGAGGACCCATAAGATGACAGAAAAAGTGTGCATTAAATTTAACAGCATGGGGTTTGATAAGTGACGTCAGCCAGACCAGTTTTGATGGAGCAATGCAAGCAGAAGCCAAAAATTTTAGTTAGTTGAAAAATGAATGCTATGTAATGAAATGGTAATGGCTACATACAAAGAACTCTTGGAAGAAGTTTGCCCTTGAAGATAGGTCAAGAAATAAGGGGAATGAGAGGGTGATGAAGGAATCAAAGTTAACACAAACAATGATAGATGATATTTGAATGTCAATGAGAAAAATCAGTTGTAAAAGAAAAAAAATTGAAGTTAACAAGATGTGGACAAATTGAAGGAGTTCAATTTTAACAAAGGGGAAAGGGAAAGGATTCCGAGCAAACCTGATGATTTTGCCTTTGATAGGTGAGAAGTTTCCCTTCATTGTTAGAAGAAGAAAGAAGATGAGTATAAATGACCACATGCTTGGAGGAGGGATGCTCATCTAATGGGTTCTAATATGCGAGAAGGTCATTGCTAAAAATGAAAATGGGAAGGGAGAGGTCAAATATTTGAAAAAAGGGAATATTTTTATCCTTACTAGACAAAAATATTATTCTATTCATTCATAACAACTATTCCAGATAAGATTGGGTGCATTCAGGGTGGTACATAACGACCACTCCAGATAAGCCATTTTCTTACCCCAATATTACAGATAAGAGATTCCAGGTCAAGCAAATTAAGCAAATGACATTTTTTGTCAACTGCACCAATATCTTTTTTTATAGAAAGAATCTACTTCAGAAATATAAGAATACAGTGTGGGGGCACCTGGGTGGCTCAGTCCATTGAGCCTCTGACTTCGACTCAGGTCATGATCTCACTGTTCGTGAGTTCAAGCCCCGTGTTGGGCTCTGTGCTGAAAGCTCAGTGCCTGGAGCCTGCTTCCGATTCTGTGTCTCCCTCTCTCTCTGCTCCTCCCCTGCTCACACTCTGTCTCTCTTTCAAAAATAAATAAAGATCTAAAAAAATCTTTGAAAAAAAAAGAATACACTGTGATGATGAATTTTAATGATAACTGTCAGCCAGATAGTACTATCACCAGTAAAACATTGCCTTTATACAAATGAAAAATGACTTAATTTCACTCTGACTCACTTTTTGTCTTCACACTGAATATAGTATTATGGACCATTAAGAAAGCATAATAATATTTAATAATTGCAAAAATAATTAACCTTTGTATAACAGCTCAGAAAACACTAACGGACTTTCTTTTACTACTTATTATCCCATAATATTTAATAACTGAGTATATTTTCTTATAAAAATCATTTTTTAAAGATATTTTTGGTGTTGGGTCAGAAGTAATGTTAGTAGGATAGTTCCTCTCGCATAGCATTGTTATAAGGTCAAATTAGATAAAATAGTTGAAAGCATGACATTCACAGGAAAAGCTCAAAACTTCATTAATAAGGATGAAAAAAGAAAAAAAACGAATGAAAGGAATGAGTGTCATTGTTATTTTTAAAACTACAAAACTGACTCATCGTATAATGGATTTTGATGAAAGGTATCTTTTAAGATTGATAGCAACTAGTGGACTTGACCATAAATCAGTGAAATGTAAGTGTCCATTTGTCATATTTTTGAGATAACTGGGGTAGTTTGACTCTGACACAATTCTATGAAATAAGAAACTTCCATAGGAAATTATTAAGTACACTAGAAAAGCAATATGTTTTAAGAAACCTTAGAAAATGTTCAGAAGATTACTCTACACAGCCCTTTGTAAATGTTGCCAGGACAGTAGAAGATTTGAGAGATATCACCATAGGGTTTGGTAACAGCCAAAGGACAACTGAGAAAGAATCAGCATGCCAAGATGTAAGAAGAAATCACAACAGCCCAGAGCGATGACACAAAGGATAAAAGGGTAGGGACCTAAAAAACAAACAGTGATTGCCAACTCTGTAAGAAGTATCCTATGGGTCTAGGGCAATAAAAACAAATGAGCAAACAAACAATTCGTCTTTGTCAAAAGGCCAAACCATATACTCAGTAAAACAGACTCTGGCCAAATCTACAGACAAGACTCTCTCTTGGGAGGTTTGATGATTCTGGCCTATGAAATAATACTACAAACTAACAAGAAAAGTAGGAAGCTGCTAAAAATACAAATGACTAAAATTCAGCCGGATAAAATACACCCACTCCATCCAAAGAATTTAACCTCCTTTTACTTCTACACTGTACCTTATGATAAAGCTAACTTTTATTTTTAGCTACAGATTTTCTTTTTTATAAACATGTGGTGAAGCTTGATGGGGATAACCCTATACGGGCACCATTATAAATGGGATGTTATTTGCCAAGGATGTCAGGATGTGGATGTAATTGCCAACTGGTCTAACTTACAAAGGCCTTTTGAATTTTAAAGGTTAAAACTTTTATAAAGAAAACAACACAAACTACTTGTTGAAAGTAATTAAACACATACTAACGAATAAGTATATATAGTTTTAGTAAACAGGAAACAAAGATAAATTTACATAAAATACAAATAGCATAAAGACTGCATCTCTGTAGAATTAGTTTTAAATTTTTCTTCAGTATATATTGCTCAAAACATTATTAAACAACACTCATTTAATAACTGAGTATATTTTCTTATAAAAATCATTTTTTTAAAGATTTTTTGATGTTGGGTCAGAAGTAATGTTACTAGGATAGCTCCTCTCAGATACTTCCTTTCTAGACCTTCTTATATATGAGATTCTCAGTCAATCAATATTGATGATCTTTTTCGTTTTCCATTTAATCCTTTTTCTTTATGATAATCCCTGTTAAAATTATCCCTTCTATCTTTCCATCTGTAGTGAAAACTAGGACAAGTGAAAAAATATTCCATCAATATTTTTACAATTAATCACTATTAAAAATTCAAAATTAAAGTTAAAGCTCAAAATTTTCTTTCATTCTGTTTCAGCACATCTGGATCATATTTTTCCATTGACAAAGCAGAAGTGTCTTCAGTACCAAAGCATATAGAGTTATCATTTCTCCAGTGCATAAGTTTCAAGAATACTAATGTTTACCATACTAGTATTATGAAATGCCTTTTTCTATCCCTGTTTCACTTTATTGGCAAAAGAAAGTTTATAGATCAACTGGATTTTTAAAGGGAAAAGATCTCTTTTAATTTGAAAACCACTTGCCAAAGTGTCTCCACTACTGAAAAGCATGTAACTCTATAAACCTTCCTGTGTTTCACAATTCACGTCCATTTAAACAGGACTAAAAATAATTTTAACTTAAAACAAAAATATGTCAATAAAATCTTACTATAGAAAACCAAATATCCTGATGGAAAATTTCAATAATCATAGTATCTGAACTTTGGTTCAAGAAAACTCACTAAGTGGCCTGACAATTAATTGCTACTATGCAAAATATCAATAAGCATACCGAGCAATTACATTTATTTCCAATTTTGCACCATTCCATAGTTTTATACAGATTTACAAAGTATACCATTCATCTTTTCATTTCCAATTTCAAGTAATTTTATTTTGTATTGAATAGGAAGGCAAATATGCACACAATAAAACAAAATCATGTTGGAATATCCAATAAATATAGTATATATTAATGAAATCTTGATAGGAATTGGTACACTTCTAAGAAGAGAGTAGATATGTAAAACTTCTGTAATTATTATTTTATACATGATCAGACCACATTTTAATATTGGGCACTAAAATAATAAAAAAAAAGTCATTTTATTACTGATACATTGTTTTTATACATTTAATTGCTTAAAAGATCATTAATAACTCCCACTTAATCTGGAACAGCCCCCTTTCAGCTAGTATCTCTCTTTCAAGATGAGTATTCAGTGTGTTCACAGATAAAATGAAGTGTGCTTGGCACCAGCAGCCGAGGAAAGCTAATTCCACCAGGACCCTGGTCTGGTCAGAGAAGTATTTAATATTCAGCCCTGAAGGCCATTTGCAGCAAAATGCACAAAAAGCCATCATGCCACTAGTCAACTGGGTCACTGAGTAATACAGGACATTACCATTAGGTACATCTGAAATTTATACTGGAAATAGAGGCTGAGCCAACTTCGCTAAACAGCAGTCAATGTCTTTCTACAGTGATTTTCCCATTTGTTATGTAAACCTAGAAATCTTATATCTATTTTTTGTAATGATTTTTTTCGTTGCCGTAAACACTTTCACAGCTATGAGCTCATAAAACGAAACATGCATATTTAATGAAAAAGTAAATACCAAATGCCTATTTCTCTAGAAATTTAATGGTGATTTTGTAACTTATACAAAGTATCTTTCGACATTTGTCAATCACCGTGGATTACACTCAGGTATCATTGACCATGAAATCAACCAGACATATATTTTGTGACAAAACGTTTAACGTATACTCAAAATTTAAGAATCTGCATTATGAAGCTACATTTTGGCTTTCATACATTGTGTGAAGTATGACTTCTCGGTTGAACAAGATGAAATTACTAATTCCAAATTTCTTATGCACACACAAAAAGTAAAATGATAGCTGCTAATGTATTTTCTCCACCTAGGCAACAAAGAATTTGACACAGTTGCATAAGCCACTTTTTTTAGTCCATTTCATTAGAAGCTTGAATGAAAAATCAGTTATATTAGCTCCAAAAACAGTCCCTTCTTTACTTCTGCTTAACAAAATTAAAGATTGTGAATTTTATTGATAAAGTAGAAACATCTGACATTATTATCAGTGTTGTATTTAATCAAAAAATTTAACATTGAAGATAAAAATATTTACATTTACATAGATAATACCAATATAAATTGTAATAAAGGAGAGTATTTGGAAAAAATACATATATATTTAATGTGTATTTATTTTTGAGACAGAGAGAGAGAGAGAGACAGAGTGTGAGTGGAGAGAGACACAGAATCCAAAGCAGACTCCAGGCTCTGAGCTGTCAGCACAGTGCCTGATGCAGGGTTCAAACTCACAAGCCATGAGATCATGATCTGAGCCGAAGTCAGAGGCTTAACCAACTGACCCACCCAGGCGCCCCAAAAACATATATTTTATATACACACATTTATTAAATTAAGAGAGCTCTGGGGTAGAAATGACTTGGGAATTGGAAAAAATGCACAAAACTCAAAACTGAGTTCAGTGATCAAATATTCTACTGACATAAACAAAAACTAAAGATGTAGAGATTTACATAAATTCATACAGAGTATAAGGATACACACAGAATAAATGAACTACAAAACTGAATGTCATTAATAGTGATACAAAAATAAATCACCAATAGATACTTTCTCTTTAATTTGTTACTTTCATAAATCAAAATTTCAAAATGTTTGATCCTTTGAATAATCTTACTTTAATATTATAAACATGTTTGTCAATGAGCCCTGTACCTGTTCAAAATAAGTTAGAAAACGTCAACTCAAGTATTCAATAGAGAACTAACGAATTTCAACATAAAACGCTTTAAACAAATTGCCATTATTGAAAAAAAAAAAAGCTTGCAACGTGAAGCTAAAGCAAAATAAAAGGTTAAATTTATAATTCTAAAACTTAATTTTGGCATCTATTGACATATGGGTAAACTATCTTGGTGTTCCAATTGATATTATGTGTTGGAATTAAATGAAAGTGAAAATACCTGTTCTTGAGATATCTAAAAATGGAAACATATTCAAAAGAATCATAAAGGCAAGATTGTTATTTATTATTTCTTTCATGTAAGGTAATATTTGTCAGAAAAAGCTATTTTTAATGGAAGCAAAAAAATATTATTAAAATACCTGAGTGGAAATAATTACACATTTTAATTGTGATTTTTAAACACCATCCATTTGAACGGATTGACTTTGAACTAACCAGTACCTTAGCACCTGTAGAAAGTCTCTTCTATTTTAAATTATTGTTGTCTGGGTATATGCTATGCACTATAGCAGCCACAAGCCCTATGTGCCCCTAACATGTGAAATATGGTTAATACAAATTGAGATATTCTGTAAGTGTAAAATACATTGGATCTTGAAGACCAATATGAAAAAAATCATTAATATTTATATATAGATCATATATTGAAATTCTAATATTTTGGACATACTAAATAAAATAAAGTAAATTATTTAAAAAATTTACCTGTTTTTTTGCACTTTTTAAAATGTAAAAAATGGTTCCATTTGTGACTCACATTATATTTTTATTGCACAGCACTGCTCTAAGTCCAGAAAAGAGCCAATTGAAGGTTCAACAATTTAAAATACATTAATTATAAATTCAACTTTTAAAAGTTACAATTGAATTTATTTTCAGAATATAAAAAGAGTAACACAATGTTCAAAAAAACTTTTGATAATATCAGTGATATGATATTAGAGAATAAAAAGAAAATGATTCATTAACTGATATGTTCCAAGAATACATATTTTATATTTGTCTTTTTTTTAATGTTTATTTTTTGGGGAGAGGGAGAGACAGAGCATGAGTAGGGGAGAGCAGAGAGAGAGGGAGATATGAAATCTATAGTAGGCTACAGGCTCTGAGCTGTCAGCACAGAGCCTGATGCAGGGCTCCAACTCATGAACTGCAAGATCATAACCTGAGCCGAAGTCAGATGCTCAACCGACTGAGCCACCCAGGTGCCCCAATGTATTAGTTACTTTTAATGTTTAGACAATATAAAGAAGTGAGGTAGTAGATATCATGTATATCCACAGAAGAATAAAGAACCTAAAACAGTGTCACTTGTGAAAACTAAGTCCTCCCAGTTTATGAAGGATTCTGAAGAAAAATCCATGGCCAAATGATACCTGGACTCACAGTACTAAGGAGGATAGAAAGCACAGCCGTAGTCCAGTGATTTGGATCCAAAACAGAAACTTCTTGTGTTCAGTGGTGAGGAATAATTAATCAGGACCTGAGCATTTTTCCAGTCCTATCTAACAAATTTTTAAGATAGGACATTTCATATCAAAGTTTCTCCTATTAATATAACTGCATCCCAGAACAAATCTCAAGAACACATACAAGATATGAAAGATAAAGCCCTCCAAAACCCAAAAAGGTAAAATTTCCAATTATCTGTCATCCAACCAAAATTTAATGCAAACAATGAAACAGGAAAATATGATCCATAATCAATCAACTGAAATCAATCCAGAGCAAACATAGATGTTCAAATTAGCAAACAAATAGGTACAGTTAAACTGTTATTCTAACTGTATTCCATGTTGAAAAATTTAGAGACATGTTAGATATAAAAAAATACAAGTCAAATTCCTAATTATTGAAACTGCAATAATTATTGAAACTGCTATCTGAAGATAGCAATAGCACCTATTCAATATGATACACAGAAAGAAAATATAGTTAAAAAAATAAACAGAGCACCAGAAAGCTGCTGGACAGCACTAAATGGCCTAATATTGGCATGGCTGAAGCCCCTGAAGATGGAGGGTGAGCTTTAGGGGCAGAAAAGATACTTAAAGAAATAATGCCTCAATATTTCAAATTTGATGAAAACTATAAATCTACAGATTCAAAGAATTCAATGAACCCCAGAAGTGCACCAAAGCACAACATATTAAAATACTGAAAAACAATGATTAAGAGAAAATCTAAATGCAATCAGAAAATAATGAAGTGTCAGGGCATCTGGGTGGTTCAGTGGTTAAGTGTCTCATATTCATTGTAACACTATTCGCAATAGTCAAGATATATACAGTAAAACCTTGGATTATGAGTAACTTGTTCTGTGAGTGTCCCACAATATGACCAAACATTTCTAATAAATTTTAAGTTGATAAATGAGCAATGTCTTCAGTATGAGTAGTATGTGATGCCGAATGTCACATGATCACAACTGAGCCAATGGTTCTTGAAATTCACTTTGATATACAAGTGTTTTTGATAATAAGCATGTTCTGAAATGAATTATGCTCGCAAACCAAGGTTTTAGTATATGGAAACCACGTAAGTATCGATGGATGAATGAATGGATAAAAAAGATGTTTTATATGTATCGATATATACATACAGATATTGTTATAACAGATAATATAATAGATATAATTACAATTAATATACTATATAATGCATATTTTATAAATGGATATATATGAATAAAATATATAGATAAATACATATAGATATACACATATATACATATAGATACAGACACAATGGAATATTATTCAGCCATGAAAATGAGGGAAATCCTATCTTTTGCAACAACATGGATGAATCCAGATGAATTATGTTAAGTAAAATTAGCCAGACATAGAAATACAAATACCCTAGTTTTTCACTTATATGTGGATCTTTAAAAAAAGTCAAACTCAGAAACAAAGATTGGAGTGGCTATCATGGGGAGCTGGAGAATGGAAAGATGGGGAGATGCTGGTCAAAGGGTACAAACCTTAGTTATATTACGAATATGCTCTGGAGATCTAAGGTAAAAATATGTAGCATGGTGATTATAGCTGGGTACTTGAAATTCAGGGAAACAATAAACCTTAACCATTCTCAGTGAGCACACACACATACACACATACACACACACACGTAACTATGTGAGGTGATGAATGTGTTAATTAACCTGTTTGTGGTAAACATTTCACAAAGTTATATGTCAAATCATCACAGATATACAGTTTTGTCTATTATATCTCAATAAAACTGAAACAATAAATGACGATAGATGATAGATAGATAGATAGATAGATAGATAGATAGATAGATAGATAGATAAAACGTCAAAAACAGGAAGTGGAAGAAGCAATCGGGGTTTTCAGCTCTCAGAGTCAGGAAGGGCAAGTAGTCTTGTGAGTCATTTTGGGGCTTTACAGACTATAATCCAGCTATACTCCTCAAATTGGGAACCATGCAGAAAGACAGAAAAAGAGACAGACAAAAAGAAAACCAAAGATCACCTGAGTTGCAGAAAGCCAAGAGCACTTTCCTTCAAACCAAAAAGCTGGCAATCGGACTGTCAAGTAGGAAGGGAAGGGAAGGATGGGAGGAGAAAAAAGAGGAGAGGAAAAGGAGAGGAGAGCAAATGGACAGATTACAGAATGAAGCATGCCCGCAATCTAATTCACAGTGAAATCAACCTCTTGTCACATCACAGGGTGCCCTGCTTTTGACATATGATATTCATCCTTATGTGAGTCTTTATTGCTCTATTAACTTGTACCTTTTTATGGATCAAACAGATCTCTTTATATTTATATTTCATTAGTACTTTTCGAAACTGGCATGACTAAATAGGCATATTTATATGTTGGAAGTTAAACACCTGCTATTTAGTGAACTGTTGTATAACAAATAAATTAGGGATGTTAAAAATGTCTATTCATCATAGAAAATACATTTTCTGTATATCTATTTCTTTGGAGAATATTCTTTTCTCTTTATGTTTTTCAGCTTCCATCACTCATCTTTGAATGTCTTTAAAAATGTTTTTCGAACCCTGTTCTATTGTGCAACTTTTCTCTGTGGCAGTCTCCTGTCTGCAAAGGTCATTTACTATCAAGTTTACTGTATATGCCTAATTTTATATTGTGCAATAAATCTCCAACAGCCCCTACATGTGACAAGTCTGAAGGTTCAATCAGAGGTTGGATGTATCAATGTTTAATGCATTTCTCAATAAAAAATTAGCACATGTCTTCAACTAAAATAAATGTTCTTGTTTTATGTGCTCTGTTTTACAAGACTATTAAAATGGTTTTTTTATTATAGTTTTAGTATTCAGATAGGGATAGTATCAAATTGAACTGTTCAGTTAACAAAGTAAAATACACTGTGAAACACGATTATATTAAATCTGAAAAATCTAAAAAATACAGATGATCAGGTATATGGAGACAAACAACATAAAACAAAATACACTTGATTTGCATAAAATAATAAAATGTTTTGAAATTTAAGAAAAAAAAAGATTATGTATTTAGAATTGAAAAATTAGCCTTGCTTTTTCCTCTTACGTTAGGGTAAAAATGATTCAAAATATTGTATTTGGAATAGCAAGTATTGCATGAACAATGACAACACCAAAACCACTGAATTATTGTCCAAATCATCAATACCTGAACACTTACTTCAGGATATAGGTCTTGACTAATAACAATAATTTTTTTCCATTTCAGTTGTGGGACAGTCTGAAAGCTAAAGTAAATAATGATTCAAAGAGCTATGATATACACAATATAAAGTAGCTTATTCACATGTATGTATATGTGTACATATCATAATTAAAGTTGAAAAGAAATATTATATATATATGTTGTTTCAAAGCAAAATACTTTACAGTATGAAATCTCATTAATCCGTCCCATAAATTATTTTAATACAGAGATTTTAGAGGCCAAAACCATGTTATAGATCTGAAATAGAAATCAACACAGCAACATATGCACATTAAAATTGATATAATTTTAAGATTCTCCATGGTCATTTGGAGGGAAAATATAAGCCATCTTGCTGATAGAATCAGGGGCTCTTATATTCAGTCATTTAAACCAATGCAATTTCTAATGGTTTTACTTGTGCTGTGGTGAATTTACTATAAATCCCACCAGTGTGACAGATTCAATCAGTCCATTTGTTGGAATGACAGGTCATATTTGCAGCAGAATGATCCAGCACCAAATATTTCAAAATCACTAAAGATATTAAAAATGACAAAGAATGCAAAGAGCAAGAAAATAGCAGTCAGTACAGCCCAATTTCAGAAATAAAAAGCCACTTAGATAACTACAAAATTACCTGTAACTTGCTGCGGAAAACAAATTGCTATCAAATCTTCTATTAAGAATTCTTCGCCCTTTAATTAGCCTCTATGAAATTGGACAATATTCTCTCTGGTACAACTTTTCTGTATCATCATTCCCATACAGAAGCAGTGAAGTATGCTAAAAACAATTCTAGATACTGGGAAGTTCTGGCTCCTAGACCCAACTCTGTGACCTTGGGCAAATCTTTTAATTTCCCCAGACCCTGATATCTTCAGTTGGAATATGCAAACATATCTGTAGTCCCTTAGTCTCACAGTTGGGGAGTATAAAGCCAAATTTTAAAAAATCATCACCAGATGAATAAGTATTGAAAACTGTAGAGAAATAGACACTTGGAAGATACTATTATTTTCATAATTTTGTGTTAAGAAATTTGTTTAAATGAAAATTTCTCTGATTAATCTTTAACATTACTTTATCTTAGCACTGCTTTGCAAATTATGTGTTGTGCTTTCTGCATAAAAATTAGTTTTCTCCTTTTCAAAGCAATTCTTTTTCTATACACTTTCTGACTGTCCCATTTTCATATTAATATATCTGATAAGTAAGATTAAATAAAAGAAAGGCCAAAAAATTGCATTATAAGCTAATTTACTGAAGTTGATTTCTAATTTCTTTTTCAAATAGTACAATGACTATTAATCAAACTAAGCTCCAAAAGAAGGTTATGGAAAATGAAATACAGTTTTAACTAAGGTATGGAGAATACTCATTAGTCTCAATCTGGAGTCTGAAATATATCTCTCTGAAATATTTAGAAGTCCCAGAAAGTTAAAATTTTCTCCATTTTCTTCCATTTTTTTCTAGAGGTCAAAATTTTGCCAATACATTTACTCTGGCCAACAGAATTTAATGCAAGTTTCCCATAGAGAGTTAATCACTAAATTGTTGACTGTAACTTTTATACACACACATAAACACACACTCATCCTGAATAGCTATCATCCTGATGAGTCTCCAAATGTTTACTCCATATTTATTCATACCCAAACAATATACTGCTAATTAAAATTTTAAATTGATGATGGATAATAATAATAATAATAATAATAGATAGATGATGGATGATGATAGATGGGTGATAGATAGATAATACATAGAAACAAGGGCTCTGGGATATGTCCTTGGGCATATTATTTAATCTCCTTATTTCTTGGAGCTTCAGGTTCTTTCTCTGTCCAAAGAGGATGAGAGCAGGACCTAATTAATAATGCTGTGAAGATTAAATGAGGTAATATATAGAAAACCATTGTACAGCACCTGACTCATAGTAAGCACCTAGTAACTATTTTATATTTATGATGTTATTATTAATCATTACTATTCCATAGCTAATTTGCATACTTAGCTGTACTTTGTGGAGCATTCTCCCATATCACAATTTATAGGTCTACATCCCATTAGATGGCTACACATGGCTATTATATGACTGCATAATACATTTTTCTGAACAGTACCCTATTTGGGGATATATATTGTCTTTCAACGAACATTGGTTTTCACATACTTGTGGAATTGAGGGTTGTTTGTTAGAAATTTACTTCAAAAATGACTTACCCTTTTTGAATTTTTTTTAAGTTTTATTTATTTTGAGAGACACAGAGACAGCATGAGTGGGGAAGGGGCAGAGAGAGAGGGGGGGAGAGAGAATCCCAAGCAGGATACATGCTGCCTGTGCAGAGCCCGATAGGGCTCAAACTCACGAAACCACGAGATCATGACCAGAGCCAAAATTAAGAGTGGTAAGCTTAATGGATTGGGTCACCCAGGCACCCCCAAAATGACTTATCTTTAAACTAGGCCATGTTGTTAATTATATCATCATTTTAAGATATTGGCACTAACATTAATATATGGACCATTGATACAATTCCATTCTTAATTAGTTTTTAATTAGAGAGTATATTACTATATCTAATTGCTATCTAAACTGACAGTTCCAGAGTCTATTACCTTCACATATAATTTTAATTTTCACCAATCCATTATGAGATTATACTAGGATATGAGATTTATACTAGGATATCCATTATGAGATTTATACTAGGATAACTGGCTGACTTTATATTAGTAGCAAACATAATTTTAGAACAAATGACTAAAATACTTTGACTTAGATATTTGGTAATGTTACTTACCCTTTAATCCAAATGTGGGGTTGAAATTTATAAAACTTTAAAATATATTTAATGTCTCATTATTTCCTTTGTTTTGCTTAACAATAAAAATATTAACATTGATAATACATATAACATATATATAATAATAACAATTAATAATAATAATAAAACTTCCTTGAATAGCAGGAAACACTTCCACAGATTTAAACAATTTTATGCAGTTAGATATGTGGTCATCAAACACTTATCTTTTACCTAATAGTATATTTCCATTTGCTGAAAGTTAGAGTTTCTCTACAAAAGAATTTTTGAGAAGAGATTTGATTGCTAATATGAGTTATTTCAAAATGTTACAGACATAAATGGAAATATAAAATAATACAAATACCACTAAGAAGGGGAAGGTGGAGGTCATGATCAATGAGATGCTGACCAGAGGTAGCATAGAGGTGATTTATCTATGGCTGTGATGACATTTTATGAAGGGAGGGACAATTTTTAGATATAATAAGGAATTCAAGTAAATAAAAAGTATCTAAGCCCAGAGAAACAGAATAAGGAATGATTAAACCTCACATCAGTTTACTACCATTGGTTAAGAAATCATATCAACTATGGCTCACTTGCTCCCTGAATTGGTGCTGCCCCGTGCCATACATAACTGGCCAGATTTGCCCCCTTAGAAAAGTAAATGTGTGTGAAGCTTCCAGATTATGCTGCTCTTGTCTTCTCATTTCACTAATAGGTGACTTGAGCCTGAAAATTCCAGCACACAGTTGGCTGGCTGCAAAACTGGGACTGGGGTGCAGGTTTTCCTTACTTCCATGTGACAATAATTTCTACCACCTACACATTCATAATTCATACAACAAACCTTCTAATCTAGCATTTGAACTTGACTTTGGTTTTTGACACCTGGTCAAAACCAGGTTTTATATCCCCTAAGACTGACCTTGGCTCTTTTTATATACTCTTTAAGTATTGTTCATCTTGTATTATGGAACTAAAATGCCTTCACATGTCATTTCATCCAACCCCACATCTGTGCTGATAGGGGAACTAAACCAGGTTAAATTAAGTGACTTTTGAAGTTAAACCAAACTTAGGGAGAAAGCAAGACTGGAAGGTCACTTCAGTAGCAGAATCAGGCTCTTGCTATAATCCCATAATGCTGAAATGTTCTTCTCTGGTTGTCATCTGGAAGGAGGTTTGAATTCTCCTTTTGCCTGGTACTGGCTGACATTTCTCAATCCCAGTGCAGCAACTGTAAAGTCCAGCCAAATTGTGTTTAAACAATGATTCACACTGCACCTATGACAACAATTTGCATGTACATTATATCTCTCTAGTGTATATAAAATGGACTTATTTGTATACATATATCTATATCACATATAAAGAATACAGGTATGTTGTCTCGTTATAAACAAAAACTCACTGGATAATCATTCACTGATTCCATGAAGACTTTTCCTTAAAACATGTCTAAGTTTTGCTTTCCTCACAACTGCAATTCAATGGGAAAACAAAACAAAACAAAACAAAACAAAAATCTTGCTTTTTCAGCAGTTTCAACAAAGTTCTGGGCTTGAGCCTCAGACTCTGATTGGCTTAGTTTAATTATGAGCATTTGTCTTTTTCTAAATAAATCATCACAGTCTGAAGAATCAGAGGCTCTAAATGGCCAAGCCTGGTTTACCAACCAACTCATGGGAACAAATAGAGTCAATTTCACCACATAGAATAAGAAAAAAGGAGGACAGTGCTTGAAGGAAAATTGGAAGAGTATTATCAGAATTAGGCAGAACATCAAATATGCACTACTCAATAGACATGCTGTTATATTACCCATATAGTAATTTATTTTTTAAAAAACCCTAAGTAAAAGAGTACAGATATATCCACCTGTATACAAGCTAGCTCTAATCTTAAATCCACATACTATTAATTAGGAGGTACTCTAAACAGGATGTGATACACCAGAGATTGTTACTTAGGTTTTTAACAATTATTATGAAAATTTTCACCATAAGATTTTAATTAGCTTAAGAGATATTAGAAATAGCTCTCACTGATGAAATCTTTGTACCAGATAGATGACCAGTGATAAAAGTGGTTATCAATTCTCTTGCATGCATATAAATAAGGTGTAAGAATCCTCCAAATGTCACAGCCTATCAATTTTACTATAACTCAAGAACCATAACTACAGTGTCCCATGCTCCTGTATTTCATAGAATGAGCAATGGTCTAAACCATTAAAATATTGTTGCTTTTGATGCAGCGAGACTTTCACGTACAATACTTGGAAGGATGGGACTCTAAGTGAGTAAGGAGCCACTGAGACTTATTTAGGCATCAACAAAAGTTTCTTATGATAGTATGCATTAATTTATCAAAATAACAACTTTGTTTTCGATCATTAGTATAAATGTTCAGGCCATAATTGTATATAACTCAGCTGAAACTTAGGAGTTCATAACAAAATACACGAATTAAGGCAAATATTTACACTACCGAGAGCAATATTAGGATGTATGATCATAATTTTATGCTATAAATACTGAGAAGCAATAATACATTTTTTATCAAAATATCCATTTGAATTTCAAATGATGTTGATTTTCTAACACAAATTCTAATTTTTTTAGTTACATATTTTTTTTGTGATGAGGACTTTTATGATTTGTGCTCCGCAATTTTAAAATATGCAATTCAGTATTATTGACTATGCTCACCATGCTGCAGTAAGTACATCCCCATGACTGATTTATTTTATAACTGAAAGTTTGTACCTTTAGACACCTTTTGTCCATTTTGTCCACACCCACCATACTCCCTCTGGCAACCATCTATCTGTTCTCTTACATCTATAAGCTTGTTTTTTTTTTCTATAAGATTCTACATATGAGATCATATAGTACTTGTTTTTCTCTGAAGTATTTACTTAGCATAATGCCCTCCAAGTCCATCAATGTTGTTGCCAATGGAAATATTTTCTTCTTTTATTTTTATAGCTGAAGAGTACTCCTGTGTGTGTGTGTGTGTGTGTGTGTGTGTGTGTGTGTGCACATTATGTGTGTGTAGTATAATGCTGCAGTGACTATATCTTTTCAAATTAGTATTTTCATTTTCTCTAGATAAATACTTAGGAGTGGAATCGCTAGATCATATGGCAGTTCTATTTTTGATTTTTTCAAGAACCTACATACTGTTTTTCCATAGTGGCTGTACTAATTTATTTTCCCACAGGGTCCTCTTTTCCCCACATCTTGGCCAACACTTGTTATTACTCATCTTTTTGATACCAGTCATTCTGACAGATGTGATATTCTCACTGTGGATTTGACTTGCATTTCCTTGATGATTAGTGAGGTTGAACATCTTTTGATGTGCTTATTGGCCAACTTTGGAAAAAATATCTATTCAGATTCTCTGCCAAGTTTTTAATGATTTGTTTGCTTGTTTGCTATTGAGTTGTATTTCTTCTTTTTGTATCTTGGATATTCATTCCTTATCAGATATATGATTTTCAAATGTTTTCTCCCATTCATTTGGTTGCTTTTAATTGGTGTAAGATCTCAACTGGTGTTTTATGTTTATAACCACCAGTCCATAGCAATTGAAAAGTCATATGGCCTTAGGGCATCTGGGTGGCTCAGTTGGTTAAGAGTCCAACTCAATTTCCTCTAAGGTCACGATCTCACCTTTTGTGAATTCAAGCCCCACATCAGGCTCTGTGATGACAGCGTGGGGCTTGCTTAGGATTCTCTCTCTCTTGGTCTTTCCCCGCCCCCTCCCCATTCTCTCTCTCTCTCTCTCTCTCAAACTAAATAAACATTTAAAAAAAAGTTATATGGCCTTAACCCCTTTGAAACATGCGTACGTGAACCTGTTGGAAATGGTGGTCTTTATCTTGCTTCATCTGAATAAGTGAAACTAGCTCTACTAATTTGAAAAGCTATGTGTTGCTATTATGAATTAGTTAACAGTATCAAATATATCAATTATAAATATAAAACATGTTTTATCTTATTTATTTTATTAAGAACTTCGAAATGAGTATACTGTTATGCTTCAGCACAGAAAGTGGTAAAAACTAAAGTATACTGTTATGCTTCAGCACAGAAAGTGGTAAAAACTAAAGCATTTTATTTATTTTTCTGTTATATGAGAATTAGGGCTTTCATTTTTAACGTCTTTCAAAAAAAGGAAACAAATAAAATAACATTGGTTACCATGCATTTGTCATACATACATGCTTTTTATTGACCAGTAAATAGAGGTCTATATCTCATATTTATATTTAAACTCTCATATGTGAAACACAATGTTAATATGCATTAATTAAATAGCTTATTCATTCATTTAATGCTTCTACAAATAATACTTGGAAGAAAAGGGTTTCAGGCAGGCTTGAGACTATTCTTTCATGTTATGTTAATAGTATATTTTTATGAGATATAATTAACATATAACATATTAGTTTCAGGTGTATAACAAAATGATTAAATAAATGTATATATTGCAAAATTATCACCATAGTGAGTCTAGTTAACATCCAGAACCACTCATAGTTACAAATATTTTCTTTCTTGTGATTGATAAATTTTAAGATCTAACTTTCATATCTATCAATTTTTACTCTGAATGTAAATGTAGCTCCAATCAAAAGACATAGGGTGTCGGATGGATAAAAAAAATAAATAAAACCCACATTCTGCCTACAAAAGACTCATTTTAGAACTAAAAATACCTGCAGATTGAAAGTGAGGGAATGGAGAACCACTTACCATGCAAATGGACATCAAAAGAAAGCCATAATAGCAATACTTATATTAGACAAACTAGATTTCAAAACAAAGACTATAGCAAGAGATGAAGAAGGGGTCTATCCAACAAGATTAACAGTTGTAAATATTTATGCCCCCAACATGAAAATCCCAAATATATAAAACAATTAATAACAAACATAAGGGAACTCATTGATAATAATACAATGATAGTAGGGGACATTAATACCCCACTTATATGAATGGACAGATTGTCTAAGCAGAAAATCAACACAGAAACAATGACTTTGAATGGCACACTGGATCAGATGGACTTAACAGATATATTCAGAACATTTCTTCCTAAAACATCAGAATAAACATTCTTTTTGAGTGCTCATGGGACATTCTCCAGAATAGATCACATACTAGGTCACAATCAGGCCTCAACAAGTACAAAAAGATTGAGATCATACCATGCATATTTTCTGACCACAATGCTATGAAACTTGAAATAAACTACAAGAAAAAATTTGGAAAGACCACAGATACATAGAGATTAAGAACATCTTATTAAAGAATGAATGTATTGACCAGAAAATTAAAGAATAAATTTAAAAATACATGGAAACAAATGAAAATGAAAACATGACAGTTCAAAACCTTTGGGATGCAGCAAAAGTGGTCATAAGAGGGAAGTATATTGCACTACAGTCTTATCTCAAGAAGCAAGAAAAATCGTAAATACATAACCTAACTTTACACTTAAAGGAGCTAGAAAAAGAATAACAAATAAAGCCTGAAATCAGCAGAAAAAGGGAAATAATAAAGACTAGAACTGACTCAGTCAGTTAAGCACAGAACCCAATGCGGGGCTTGAACTCACAAGCTATAAGATCATGACCTGGGCGGAAGTCAGCCACTTAACTGACTGAGCCACCCAGGTGCCCCTGCCTGACCATTTATTGAAGTGCAAATCTAGTCTTGTTCATCAGCACCAATGAGCTCCTCCTTAAAACAACTTATTTTAAAACCTAATTTTCCTTTTTGTCCCCATAAAAACCCTGAGTCCATTTCCTGCAATCAGGACACTAACTTGGGTTTCTACCTAAATCTGTGTGCCCCAAATTTCAAATAAACACTTTGCCTCTTGAACTGGCTTCATGTTTTTAGCTTGATGGATAAACAAAATATTCTTTTTTTTTTTTTAATTTTCTTTTCAACGTTTATTTATTTTTGCGACAGAGAGAGACAGAGCATGAACGGGGGAGGGGCAGAGAGAGAGGGAGACACAGAATCGGAAACAGGCTCCAGGCTCTGAGCCATCAGCCCAGAGCCCGACGCGGGGCTCGAACTCCCGGACCGCGAGATCGTGACCTGGCTGAAGTCAGACGCTTAACCGACTGCGCCACCCAGGCGCCCCAAAAAATATTCTATATCCATACAATAGAATATTACTCAGCTATAAAAAAAAGAATGATGCTACAGTCTGGATGGACCTTGGAAAAATTATGTTAGGTGAAAGAAACCAGTCACAAAGACTATGTATTATATGATTCCAACTATGTGAAATATCCAGAATAGTTAAATCCATAAAGACAGAAACTAGATTAGTGATTTCTGGAAGCTGAAGATCAAGGAGAAATAGGTAATGATGGCTAATGGGTACAAGGTTTCTTTTGGGGATAATAAAAATATTACCTATCTAAAACCTACTATATTGTAATTTAAAGGATGAATTCATGGTATGTGAATTAATCTCAATAAAAAATAAAGTTTATAGTCTTTAACTCTTTTTTTTTGTATTTTCTTAGTAATCACTTCACTATTCCATTACAGCATGCCCAGAACTATCTACTATGTTCTAGCAACATGCTAGGTGTAAGAGTCATAAAGATACAGTACTGAAGTCAAGAAGCTAACTTTGTAGAGAAGAAAATGGAAACATAACAAAAACCTATAACATCATGAAGCAGAATAGAAGACAGTATACAACACTACTGTTAATGGAGCTGGACTTTCTGGATTCAAAAACCAGTTTAGCCACTTTCTGAAAGTGATCTTATGCGAAGTAACCTTTATAAACTTCTATTTTCCCCCAGGGAAATTGAACAGCAGCACCTATCTCATTTTATGATTTGAGTATTAAATGAAAGTTTGAATGGAAACATCTGGTATAATGCCTGGTTTAAAGTCTAAACACTAAATAAATGGTAGCCATTATCATTATGCTAGACATGTGTTCAAATTGTTATGGGAGCTTAAAGAAGGAAATACATAACTCTTTCAAAAGTCCAGGCAGTCTTTCAAGTGTGAGGCTGAATTTGAAGGATTAGTAATATTTAATAAGGAAAATAATTGAAAAGTGACATTCATAACACAGGGAAACAACAGATCGTATGAACAAGCAGCTCTTGGCCATAGTTCCCATTCACTGGTTCTTAGAGAAATGCCATTCTGCGATGAACTTTCTGTGGCAGAAATGCCATTCTGTGATTTAACTTTCCCCAACAAAATTAGAAAATTAAAAAAAGAGAGAGATTGAATTGAATTTAAAAACTTTCTTTCATGTACTTTATAAAATGGACCTTTATTTTGATATTAATCATATTCCAATTTTAGTAGGTTTTTATATAGTCACTGTTTTATTGAATAAGAGAAATAGCACATGGAAGCATTGCTTTTAATCCTGACAGATAAATCACCACTTTTCTTTTGATAATCATAATTTATTTACTACTTTGTTTCACATTTTACTGCTTAATGCAACATGAGAGTCTGGTAATTACTGTTCAGAGTGGGATTAAATGAGTTCAGAAAGGTAGGCAGGAGTTAAACTGTGAAGATTTCTTACCCTGTTACCCTGTTAAAATTAGATTTCATTTTGGATGTGATGGGATGAGAACATGGGAGAATGTTAACAGGTTTGTGACATAAACAAATAAAAATAGCCATTAATAAACATTTTATATCAATAATTTAAAAAAAACGTTCCTCAATAATTTAAAACTTCAAATTACACAGCTTGGGGATAGGATATACAACATACCAAATTTAATTAATAGAGTGTATATGTTTGCATGTTTTCATGTGTACTCCTTAAAAAACAAACAAAAACAAAACAAAACCACACTTAAACTAAAATATTGGCTAGTGTTTCTGGTAGATTGAATTTAGATGCCATGGAAAAAGAATGGAATATAACCTCTACAACATGAGATAAGCTGTTACATTTTTATATGACACACTTTATTTTTCCAAAACAATATTATGAAATTATATAAAATGTCTTAAAATAATATTTAAAATAAGCCAAATTATTTATTACAGTTTTTCCTTGAATTGAATAATTCTATATATTTGCACATTAAAAGCTTCAAGTCATGCAAAAGATATATCCCTGTTTTAATTGATCATCCAGTGGCTGTTTTTGCATAATTCACCAATTTCACATTCAAAGTAATTACACACATGTCCTTAGTGCTTTTAGAAAAAATAAAAAAATAAGATAAAATTATGATTATTATGCATAACCTTCATATTATTTTTCTCTGAGCTCAGTGGAAGATAACACTGAATTTAAAATAGGCTATTACATAGGTTTCAATAGTAAGAGTTTTGCCAATGCTAGTCCTCATTCATAGTTACATATCTGAGAAAATTTTTGTATAATCTCTCTATGTAAGCTTTGAAACAATTTGTAGGTGTTAGTAACACCACAAAACATCAATCATTCACATCCATTTATTTCAGTACATAATGAGTTAATTTGGATATCCCTGTGTTAAGTCCATACTATAACCCATTAGGTGAAATCACTTTTAGAGATGATATTAGTTTTATAATGCATAGAACTATAAGGATATTCATAATGTCATTATGATATTATAATAATGAAGTGATCAAAGAATGAAAAATCTCTTTTAAGAGGTTTGATTTTTCTACATGAAATTATGGAAGAGGTGGTTAATTATATCTAGCTCAACTTGGCTCCAAAATGGTCAAGTTTGAAATATTCTTATAAAAGATTCTGTGTCTAATTTTCACCTATTTTATTTTTCAGTTTTAAAATTTTTGTGGTGACAATATGCCTTTGAAGTATGAACATATATTATTATTGTTGAGAAATGAGAGGTAAGGTTTCAGAAAAGAGATAGTGTCAGAATTAAGTTAGAGAAATAAACTACTAGTGACGTTCTTGAATAAGAGAATTACTATAGGGTTTTGACTTATGCACTTGTGAAGGCTGGTATCACAGTCTTGGTCTACTGTTTCATCTCCACTCAACCTGAATGCACAAGACAGGCAGTAAGGTTTGAAAGACGGACAAGGAGGGAAGAACAATGATGACTGAAACCTGTGTCATCATGGGAGACCCTATTGGCCTTTTCTCATTTCCAAGCCTCCAATCTCACTGCCATGGATAACTTGTAGACAGAGCTGTCACTATACCAAAGAACCAAACCTGCTCCTGGCTCAGACCTGAGACATTGACAATGGAGCTCCAGCAGGAGCTGGAGGCCTGGGCTGGGCTTCTGTCCATGCCAATAATCTGAGTAAGCAAAAGCACAGAAACTTTGATGAGCTACAGAAGAACTAGAACTTATCAATCTTCCTAGAGTGAACACAGCTACTGCTTTATTTTCCAAGTCTCACACAGATATCTCATGTGGCCAAATACAAGCAAAAACCATAAAAGGAAAAGTTTCTGGGAAATGTAGTTCAGCCTATCGAAGTTAATACAGTCTAAAGCCATCAGAGTCAGCTAGGCACCCAAATACCCTTCTTTTGACCTTACTTAACTTCCAAATAGAGATGATAGTAATGTCATGCTTCTGCCTAATATTATATACCTATCCTGCATACAATGAAAAGCATGTTAACTTTCTCCTCCTACAGGTACAATGTCATCTTGTCCGTTTTTTAATTAATGTCCCATTCTTCTGGCTGAGTCATAGTCCCTCTGTTTGATATCCTGTAACTAAAATATTGAACTATTAAATCAGCTAGTGCTTACAAATGTGATGTTAGATAGGAGAGTAGTAGATGAAAAGAGAAAAACAATCAGTTACTAAATTTCTAAATATATTTATAAAAGTTAGAAAGAAATACACGTAACTTTTACAGTTTTCATTTTTGCAAGCAGCAACATGATTGTAGCTGATACATAACTAACTTCTTTCTCTATACATTCTTTCTCCTTTGCCCTCAGCTAGTCAAAGTTCCTTGAATACCAGGGTGATGCAAACTTTTAATGCTGTCAGAAGTGAGTTGTTGAATTAGTTCAGTCCTACTTGGATTGTATTGTTATAGCTCTCCATTGACTTGATCCAGAAGATACGGAAGTACTAAGAGACATCCTAGAAAATCTTCTGAATTCCGAATAAAATCCTCTTTTTATTCACATTGTGTAGTAGTAACCCAAGTCTGTCCTAGAACTGAAGATTAGTCACCCCAATTGGCACAAACTCATTACTTTGCTTGATAACTTATTGGCAGACAGAGCCCCAAAGAGCCAAACGGCAGACTCCACTTTTGGTTTAAAGTAACCCTTTGTGTGTCCCTTGGAGGAAGCATTCTGTCTTTGGAAACAGACCTCTAGATCAGCAAAGCATACACTTGTGGGGTTAGGAAACAAAATTTTGTTAGAGGATCAATAGGGGTAAATACAAAGAAAAGCTGTTCACATTAACACCACTTAATTACTAAACCCATGAATACTAGCTTAGGACAAAGCCAGTACATACACTGTATACTATCAACTGGAGGATATTGCTCAACTCAATATAAGGCACTGGAAGATTTGATTTCTTTATCTAAATTATGAGAGATGTAGTATTATTCTTGCTTTGATTAAAGAGTGGTATGGGGCGCCTGAGTGGCACAGTCGGTTAAGCATCCGGCTTCAGCCAGGTCATGATCTCGCGGTCCGTGAGTTCGAGCCCCGCGTCAGGCTCTGGGCTGATGGCTCAGAGCCTGGAGCCTGTTTCCGAATCTGTGTCTCCCTCTCTCTCTGCCCCTCCCCCGTTCATACTCTGTCTCTCTCTGTCCCAAAAATAAATAAAAAACGTTGAAAAATAAATAAATAAAAAAAAGAGTGGTGTAGTTTGAAATGTACCTTTTTTCCACATTTGCTTGCCAAGTGGTGCTGTTGTGTTTCAGTTTTGATTTTTAAATTTTTATCCTGTCACTATTTCATTGAGGTATGAATATTTATTTCCTAAGTAATGCTGACTATTGAGCAATGAAGGCAATAAACCAGAATGGAAGCAGCGTGGGTTGTGGAAAGATATAACCTGGGTTTACACCTTGGCCTTGTCATGTACTAGGAATAATCTCCAGGGAGTAAATGTCTATGACTCTTAGTCTTCTCACTTTTAAATGGGTGTAATAATAACACATCACACTGTTTAGTGAGAATTCGATAAAATGTATATAAAACAGAATAATTATGTGCCTACATAATAAACATTAGTATTCTAATTGCATTTTAAATGGTAAAATGCATATTCTCCTATAAATGAAGCAGGGTAAAATATTATAAGGTAAGGAAAGACTCATAAATCAAATAATTGTATTCAAAATGTATTCTAGAAATTGCATTTGCTGCTTGTGCTATGTAACAAATACTGAAACAACGTAAAAAATATTTATTTTTCCCTATCTCTGTTAATCATCAGAAGAATGCAATTGCATTTAAATAGGTATTTAAATAAGTATTTTAAAAGATTAAACTGTTAAATATATGTACATTATATGCATATTATGTATTCATTGTATACATTTTATATGAATTTATTTGATTTCTCTACAATATTTATATTTGTAAATCTGCCAGAAATTTGGATATCCCATTCAGTATTTGGTAGTTTATTTTCCATCAGCTTAGTCTGTGTAGTTTGCACTGTGTAAGTCAAATCCCTAAGCAACTTTCAGCTAAAGTCAATGAACGTATAGAAGATCAAATGGTGTATTAAAGAAATATATTCTCTATCCTATCTTTGATTAAAATGGCTGCCTAAGTGTACTCAAAGCATGATTTTTTTTCGGTATGGTGGAGTCTATATCCCAGCACTTGGTCAAGATTAAAAATGAGTGTTCTCAGTCTCTCACTATTTTTTCTTTTAATTTTAAATTTTCTTAAATCACTCATAAAAACATAGCCAAAGATATCTTTCATTTTGTATGCATGTTCTCTAATCTTATTTATATTCTAATATCTAGTTAAAACACACCATTATGAGTTCCAAAAATAAATTTCCCTTTGTACTAAGTGTTCAAATTATGCCCCTCCTTATTCTAAGTGATCATATTACGAGAAGGCACCTGTTTGTTCTATTCTAAGTTAATATTTATTAAGGATAAGGCCTGAAATCATCAACCCTTTCAATAGTTCTTTAGAAATGTAAAGTAAAAAATAATAATTGTATAGAAACATTCTGAGCTTTTAGTTGTAAATTGATGCAAGATAAAAGAAGTTATGATGGCAATTATGTAAATGAATATAGAAAATTAGCTTGCCACTGCACTTGTTTCAGGAATAATTTTAAAGGCAGAAGGCAAACAAAAGAATTAGGATCTAGTTCAAAAACACAACAGTGTCATTGACATAAATGGCTTCCACTCATTTGATGATCACAAAGACAACAACACTAACCTTTATTTTTTTAAACTGTTACTGATTTATGTGTTTGTCTTCTGTACTGTATGCTTATTGAGTTAAAATTTCAGCTTCTCAAGAATTGCTGTGTTGAAACACAAAACATTTGAAAAGGTTAAACCTTTCATATGTAATGAGAAAGTAACCCACCTACTTAAGAATAACTAAATAAATGGTTAAAAAAACACAAAGATTTCTGCCAATGAAACAAAAACTAATAATAAATAGGGTCTGTTTTTCCTATTAAATCTTACTCTGTGCTGTATTTTTTTTCCAATGTATGCTGTATTTTCCAATGTATTGCTGTCCATTTTGAAGAAATCAATTCTAATTTATATAATATCAGGCATTTAGATCTCAAGAATTCTGAAAATAAACTACACATGACACGCACAAGAAATGTAAGTGCTGTACAGTTGAGTGTGATGTGCAAGAGAGTGTGTGGGTGCAAATACGAAATCTTTTCGGACAATAAATCTATGAAGAGTAAGTGAGGCTCTTCCTCCAACCTTCTATCAATAGCTTCACCATCAACAATAAATGTTTGCTTTAAATCTACAGATTTGGGATTCTATTAGGAATAAAAAACAATCTTGTCCCTTCAAGAGCCTTACAATCTAGAATAAATGAAGAAAAATTAACACGGCTGGGTAGTTAAGATAAATACTTCAGATATTGGGGTGCCTGGGTGGCTCAGTCTTTTAAGCGTCTGACTGCGGCTCAGGTCATGATCTCATGGCTTGTGGGTTTGAGCCCTGCATCGGGCTCTGTGCTGACAGCTCAGAGCCTGGAGCCTGCTTCAGATTCTGTGTCTCCCTCTCTCTCTGTCCCTCCCTCGCCCATGCTCTGTCTCTGTCTCTGTCTCTGTCTCTCTCTTTCTCTCTCAAAAATAAATAAACATTAAAAAAATACTCCAGATATTAAGAGATGAGAGTGATTATCAATGGAAGACCTCAGGGATGAAACTACCAGAGAAGGTGGCTTGTGAAAGATAATGCTAATATCTGCTCGATAAAAGTTATGTGCAAGGCACTCTCTAAGTACTTTATAAATAGGTTCTCATTTAATCTCCAACAGTATATGGAATATGTAGTATTGTTTTCCTAATTGAACTGATAGAGAAAATGGGGCATAAATCAAATTGCTCAAAGCTACACCACTATTAAAGCACCACAACCTGGATTTTTCCCACTCTGAAATTTAATATGAATAAAGGGTAGTAAGAGCAAGACTCAGAATGTAGGAAGGAAAAAAAAAGACAATTGTTAAGAAGTATAAATGCACATATACAAAGCCCTAACATAGGAAATATTATGGAACACATATCTAATATCACATTCTAATTATAAATGAATAAAGATGATTTTGTTTACCCCCTAGTTTCTGTATAATAAAGAATAAAGTTTTGTCACTAGTGTTTAGAAACAGATTCTCTGGCAACAATATTAATTTGTATTTCTAATTACTTATAATTATTGATAAGATCCTGAGCCACTACATATTCTGCTGGGCACTATGACAAATATTTTATATCCCTCAAGTCCTGAAAACAGGTTTGTGGACACAGTACCATACCCAACAAGAAAATCAGAAAAATATACAAAATCATACAATTTTTTCAGTCTTGATTTTTTTAGTTTTACCTATTGTTGCAGAGCTACTATTGAATAACATCTATTTTAACTTGATTTTTAATATTTTGGGAAGAGTCTATTTGAATAGTTTCAAATAAAAATATAGTTTACTTATTTTTAAGATTTAGATTCTCTTGGGGAAGAGAGAATCTTTTTAAGCTAACAAGTTTCTGTCTTTGCATATAAATCAGAAAATTCTTTACATGAATTTAAAATTCCCTGCGAACCAATATTTAGAATTGATAAATAGTTATAGCGTAACATTTTAATGTAACATAACATAATAAGCATGATACTCATTTTAATTTTGAAATATATAACATTTTATCAGAATCTTTTTATAAATAGCTGATCAGAATCCTAAGAAGAAAAAAAAAAGAAACAAAGAAAGAAAGAATTTAAGGATTAATAGAAAGAAAAAAAAAGTACTGGGATATGTGATTATCTTAAGTGGAAACAAATAGAATGTGTGAAAAAATATATATAAAACACTATGAATTAGATGAAATAAATGAAATTTACTTAGAACTTATAAATCTGACAAGAAAGGAAACAAAAATTTATATAAGAGTGCAAGGCTTTGCTCTTGGTATACTAGTAACTAGCTCTCTGGAAAAAATAAAAATAAAAAAATAAAAACTATCTGGTTTGAAGGATTTGCCAATTTCCATGGACCAAATATTCCTACCATGGTCAATTTCAAGTTATCAATATATCACTGAACAAGGAAGTAGAAAGAAGTGCTAAACAATCCAATCTCTTGATACAGTGCCAACCATCTTCAGCATACCTCTGCTTTGGCTTATCTGTCATCTACCATGAGAAGTTCCTTGCAAACACAAATTCAATTTCCTATCTTTTGTATGTATGATGTATATGTAACATACTAGACAATGATCATAACAGAGAAGCAGAAAAGCCGGAGTTGCCAAGGCATTGTTTACTTAACTAGTATTGTAGCATCCACATTTCAGTTCCATCCAGAACCATATTCAGCTCTGTTCCTACATTACTGCTCTTCCCAAGAACAGTGAAACAAAATCCTTTTCCTTGCTGCATGAGTACAATACAAAGGGTCGGATGATATGGAGCAAAGTACACAGCCTGTGGAGTAAACTTGCCTTATCTATCTATCTATCTATCTATCTATCTATCTATCATCTATCTATCTTCCCTAGGATATTAAAAGCTGAGAAGACAATGTTTGGCAGCAATAATTTGAGTGAGGAATGCCTCTTTAGCTGTAGAAATTATTAAATCTGCTACTTAAAATCTGTTTTTGGAACAAGTACATGAGTAGAAAGTTAATAATTAAGGTTTCTGAAACTTAACAGAAACCCATGGGGGAGGGGAAGGAAAAAAAAAAAGAGGTTAGAGTGGGAGAGAGCCAAAGCATAAGAGACTGTTAAAAACTGAGAACAAACTGAGGGTTGATGGGGGGTGGGAGGGAGGAGAGGGTGGGTGATGGGTATTGAGGAGGGCACCTTTTGGGATGAGCACTGGGTGTTGTATGGAAACCCATTTGACAATAAATTTCATATATTAAAAAAAAAAATGAAGGTTTCTGATATAAGAAAGTAACATTCCAACATAGCACATATGATTCAGGAACAGTGTAAGATACACAGCAGAGTGTTAGAACTGGATGAAACCAGCAGAAAAGGAACGCAAACCATAGAGCATAGTCTTTGAGTTATACCCTAAGGAGAAAATAATATAAAAACTTTACTGAATGTCACTTATTGTCTGTTTTATATAAATTATGGTTGTTAACTATACCACAAAGTCTACACCACTCTTATTTTCATAATTTCCTCACTCACACTCATGATGTGCCTCTTTTAGGAAATACTATAGTAAGTATACTATAGTATTTAACATACAATATATATTTATATATATATTTTAATATACTATAGTATATTAAAATCTGGGAAAATTATGTCCAGTCTAACTTCTTCAATCAACATTCTTGAATCAGAGTGGACAAAATCAGATTCCGCAGCATTCCTTTACAGACTTTGGTTGAAACAGGGCCTATCTTTCCTTGGATGAACTAAATGTATCTATGCCTACATGTGAGTCATTAGCTTTCAAAATTCAGTGTTAGTTAATTTTGGCCAGGAAAATGCTTTATTTGGGAACAGCAAGCTCTAATAATAAGGTGGGTAAACAGGGATGAGAACTAGTTTTCCCCAGAAGATATAGGGCATTCAAAAGAGAGAAAAAGGTATATGCGTATGAAAGTGTTATGATTAATTTGCTGCAATGACTACTCAGCTATAGCAGAAAGCTGCGGAAAATAAACTGAAAGGTAGATAATTAAAGGTCATATGTAGATTTTTATTTCTTAAGGTTTGCACTTTATCTGGCAGATCAATTGTTTTAAAACTTTTGTGTAGAACAGGAGGGCTTTTTTTGTAATAGGTGCTATTACTTATTCACTATATTTCATGCCCTCTATACCCCCATCATGGTTTCACTATGGGTTGAGCATGTTTCTTTATTATGTGACATCGTAGGCCAATGTCATTTGAGCACATAGGAACTGAGCAGACTCTGAAATGTGCTTGTATTGTTTGACCTGTCTCTGTTGCTTCCGCATGTTCATGAAGAAAGAGGCCACAAACGGCCACTCATACCAGAAAGAAAGACACGAGGAGGAAACCTCAAGTACCTGCAGCAAAACCACCTGAACCAATCCAAAGACCTATGGACAAGAAAAGTAAATGTTTGCCATTGTAAGACACTGACATCTGAAAGATCTTCATTACATGGCATAATCACAGTAAATGGTGAACTTATCTTTAAATATAATTTTAGCTATGCCGAACAAATAAAAAAAAGTGGAATTATAGTTGATTGGGTATGAGACACTCAAAGCACGGCCTGAGTTAGCTTCTCTTTTGCCTATTCCTGGTGGCTTTGGTTTGAAAAGAAATTCAAGTTATCTGGGAGTATAAAAGGATTTTAGGTGGAGGAATGATCTAATCAGGTTTCTGCATGTTCATATGTGTGCATGTTTTAAGTCTAGCCTAACAGAGAGAGGATAAATAGAAGAGGAGGAGACCAATGTAAGAAAGGCCCAAATGAAGACCTGAACTGCGTAGTGGGAGAAAGATAGAGAAATGGATTTAAGACATTTATCGGGGTAACTGACGTGACTAGAAGATCAACTGGAAAGGGTCTGAGGAACAGTTCCCCCCCACACACAATATAAATGTATATATATTTTTTATTTTTAAAAATTTTTTAATGTTTTATTTATTCTTGAGAGAAAGAGAGACAGAGCATGAATGAGGGAGGGGCACAGCGAGAGAGGGAGACACAAAATCGGAAGCAGACTCCAGGCTCTGAGCTGTCAGCACAGAGCCCGACGTGGGCTCGAACTCACGAGCCGTGAGATCATGACCTGAGCTGAAGTGGGTCGGTCAACCGACTGAGCCACCCAGGCGCCCCAAATGTATATATTTAAAACAACAAAGATCTAACGTTTCTACTTTCTGTTTTAAGTCATTTGACAGGCAGAACAAAGAGGTGAGAAATGGAGCTTCACACAGTGTTAGATGAGCACAAATATAACATGTGACACAGGAGGAAAGTTGGACAAAATGATGAAAACTTGATATGCAGGAAATATTAATAAATCATACATCATTTGGTTTCCCTCTTATTTAAATTTCAATCAGAATAAGAATGCAGACGACGACGATGATGATGATAAGTATTTTAAAATCATGACTTCTCTAAGTAAGGAAATTATAAAGCCATCAGCCTGACAGATTGAAATGAGAAACTACCAGAGAATTTTGAAAAATAAAGAAAATTACAGTTTTAATTGTCAGAATAGTAGAAAAGAGCATGAGTTCTGGCATGAAATAAAATGGTAGCTAAAGAGAAGATAATATACAGTGGTAAAGATCCTTTGGTTTCCATGGCCTCTCCACAACTACTGTTTGAAGCAATCAGGATCCTCACACATGTCAATCTCTCAGGAATCGTGTGTAAGTCAAGTGAGAGTCCTGAGCAGTGGCCGCCATATGGAAACAATAACAGGTCAAAGAGGAATTGGAGACAAGTGCTCCTGCTCAGGAAGATCTCAGTGGAGGCCAAAGGGTTTAATCGTCTGGTTCCCTAATTTATCTTCTCATAACAGCACCCTCAGATCTTGATGGTGAATCAGAGCACTAAGCATCACTTCAAGAAAGTAAGTGCTTAGCCGTGGATCACAGGCCAGGTCTGCTTTGATGCTCAGGGCTTGCAGACTGGTGAATTGGAAGCTTGAAGTTTCCACATTGAAGGAAACAACTTTGATATAAGCCTTGGGGCTGAAATATCAAGAAAGGACTTCTAAGAATCAATTGATGATAAAAGCTCTACCCTGTTTTAACTTACTTTTGTGTATGTGAAAAGAATAGCACCAATTATTCTGTTTGCGAAGCTGGTTGCTTGTTCCTGGTGGCAGGATACCCATACTTCATAGTGAAAGGATGCTAACCCACAGAGAAATATCAAATTAAACCTTTAATGTAAGGAAAAAATATCAAGAACCTTAGAACCTTCAGAAAATATATCCACTTAAGCAATATCAGATGGAATAGAAACTATAAATATTCAGCTGCTTTAGTAGATGTGTAAATAATGAGGTCAGAGGCTCTTTCCTATTAAATAGGATGAACTAATGCAAATAGTTGCAAGTAATGAGAACATCCAAAATAAAGCCTATTGGGCTTAAAATTCAGAAGAAAGTAGAATAATATGAGGTCATGAGTCAATGTGAGATTATGTAAGGTTTGCAGTTATTGGAAAAGTTATTGCAACATAAGACATCCTCATTGCAGAAAAGAATGGCGAGAAACTAAATGATCATAGTATTGGAACGATAAGATATTAACAGGTAATTCACAGAAAAAAATATAAATAACCATTAAACATATAAAAAGGTGCTCAATTTCCTTTAGATTATCGAAATTAAAATTAAAACTATAATGAGTATAAGGAGATTCCATATTTTATCTACAAGACTGTCAAAAGTCAAAAGACTTACCACACAGTCTTTGCTGGCAAGCCATGTTCTCATATAATCCTTGTGGAAATAAAAATAATTTTCTATTAAATTAAATAAACATTATAAGGAGAGAGAGGCCTTTATGAGGGCTGTATGAACCAATGGTGACCATGAACTTAGGAGAATGATTAAGTGAGTAATGCACCTAAAGTTAAAAAAAAAATGGCTGGACTATAAAAAAAATGACTGTTTAATTTATTTTTATTTTACTTATTTTTTAAATGTGTATTTATTTATTTTGACGGAGAGAGAGAAAAAGAGAGAGAGAGAGAGAGAGAGAGAGAGAGAGAGAGAGAGAGGAGGGAGTGCACGCACAAGCAGGGGAGGAGCAGAGAGAGAGGGAGGGAAAGAGAATCCCAAGCAGGCTACATAGTTAGCTCAGAGCCTGAAGTGGGGCTCAAACTCACAAACCGTGAGATCATGACCTGAGCCAAAATCAAGAGTCAGACGCTTAACCGACTAAGCCACCCAGGCACCCCAAAATGATGGCTCCATTTAAATATGAAATGACACCTAGCATCAACTTTCCCAAATATAAATAATATTTTTTGACTGTTTATATGCCTTTAGTACAACATACAATATATCACATAAATTATTCGGTCATCTATCAAGTATTCTTAATTTCATACTTCATTCTAGAGACTTCATTTGGATGTTATGAATATAAAAATGAATCAAATATACATCTTGCCTTCAAGCTGCTCATAATCTAGTGAACAGACAGAAACTGAGCACACAGTTTCAATACAGAATGTTAATATGTTAGAATGACAGACTTGGTATGAGAAAATATGGAACATTTCAATTAGAATAAAGCTGAGTATTTTAAGTGCTCTGGCTTACTTGTTATGGCCAATTCCTTCCTTTACTGTCCAAGCAAAATATTTCATCCCTTTTCACTTCTCAACCTTCCAACACTTCCTTCCCCATTGTTACTTTAAATTGATAACCTTACTTCTTCTTTCACTGAAAAGTTCGATAACTCAAGACTATCACATCTACTTACTGTGTTTGTGCCCAGTTACCCTCTTTTATATTACTGGGGAAGATTTGCCCATGTTCTTAACTACGGCCAAACTTTCCATTCTTCTAGTAGATTCTATCAGCATTTTCACTCTCAAAACATTGTTCTAGCAATGATCCTCTTTATTTTCTGCATTATATATATTTTTTTCTGTTACTGTGACCATTACAATCAGAATAAATATGCACCCACCAAGACACTAAAATTGTTTTTGTCAAGATCGCCAATGACCTCTATATAATTAAGCTTAACTGTTAATTTTTAGCTCCCATATTATGAACTATAAGCAGCATTTTACACAGGTGATCATTTCTTTCTCCTTGAAATGTTTTCTTTGCTTGGATTCTAAAGCTCCTGATTCTCCTGGATTTCTTTTTTTTTTTTTTTTAATTTTTTTTCAACGTTTATTTATTTTTGCGACAGAGAGAGACAGAGCATGAACGGGGGAGGGGCAGAGAGAGAGGGAGGCACAGAATCGGAAACAGGCTCCAGGCTCTGAGCCATCAGCCCAGAGCCTGACGCAGGGCTTGAACTCCCGGACCGCGAGATCGTGACCTGGCTGAAGTCGGACGCTTAACCGACTGCGCCACCCAGGCGCCCCTCCTGGATTTCTTATTATCATTGGCTGTTTGATTCCTTTCCTGATTTCTCATATCCTTCATCTTTTAATGTTGGAATACCAACAAGGCTTCTTTTCCTTGATTCTCTTTTTACTTAGCATTTACTTCTTGGTCATCTCATCCTTTCTCTTGACTTTAATAACATTGATAATGTTAACAATTTCATAATTTACATCTCCAATTCAAAACTTTCCCCTGAACACCTCAGTTTCTCTCTCTTTCTATCTCTCTCTCTCTCTCTCTCTCTCTCTCTCTCTCACGCACACACACACACACACACACACACACACATACATACACACAAATATGCACACACATAGGCCATATATAACCTTTCCACTTTGGTGTCCATTTGAAATCCCATAAATTACAAAACTAGAGGTGAATTTTGCATATATTCTTTGCAAAACATAAGTTTTATCCCCTTCTGTCACAGAAATCCACTTTAGATTTTCAAGAAATAACAGGTATTTGATATTTCCAAACAAGATACTGAGTCTTTTGTTGTTCCCCTAATTCACAAATTCTGTAAGAGCAAACACTTTGTGAAAATTCAGGAAAATGTGGCTAGGAATTTAAGTAGGCCAATCATTACATATATCATTGCATATATGAAAACGTGTAGAAAACAATGTCTCTTTGAATATAGCTGCTAAATTTCCCTCCCGATGCCATGGCATGGGTACAGGGTATGAGATTCAAATTTGTAATGCACACATTAACACAACTCATTATGAGCTTTCAGGGTTATTCACAAATAATGAGAATGTTAAATCCTCATATGCCCACAAACTCCTACAGTATTAATTAGATTCTGCATGAAATTTTAACATAGATTATCAATATACTGTCCCCCATATATGTCTTGTAGGAGCAATTAAATCTTTAACCCATCTCTGATTACTCCAACCCATAGAAATATTTATCTGTCAGAACTTCCAGAACAAGTAATATTTATACCGCATATATACAAGAGTTGGCAAATACCTCAAAGGGTCCTGAGTGCGCATTCCATTATTAACTCTATTCTCAGATACAGACCTAAATTTAGGAGAGATAAAGCAAATTACCAAAGCAGAGTCACATACTTTCCTTATATTTAGTTTACTTTTATAATTTGACTAACCCTGTTATAATAACTATCAATAATAAATTATTAAAATAATTATAATACCTAAAATCAGACTACCAATCTCTAGTGAAATGTTCTAAGGCTCAGATACTGAGATCATAAGAATGATCTAATAAATATCTTTTGATTAGTGGATTATAAAAGCTATATAGTAGAGGGCAACATAGTGAGGTTTCTCAGACCTCACAAAATCAGTGTATATAAGGGCAAAAGTTGAAGAATAAATTTTTGTCTAAAGGTATTCTCATGTACAATCGTCCTACTACCACAGGAAACTGAGAATGACCATTCATACTATAATCTTTCCACTTCAAAAAGCTCAAGTTTTTAGAGAAAAAAAATCTCAAAAATCTAAAGGTTTACCAAAGAACCTTCTTCACTGAGATTGCTTGACAAAAGTGTAGTTTAACAGCAAATTTGATAAACGTTAATTTCCAAAATGTAATTAAAGCAAAATAGTTCTTGAAAGGAATATACGGGATCTTTTCTAAAGATAACTTAATAATATCACAACTCTAACAAGATGAATTCATGTGTAGAATTCTTTTATTCCAGAAACCAAATTATATCTAACAATAAGAAAACAAAACAAAACAAACTCTTCAAATCTACCTAAGCATTGCTGGCAAAGAAAAAATAGTACTCGGAATAAAATTTTAAATAGAAACTCACTGTGCATAAAACCACACTACAGAAAATAGATGTAAATGGACATTTTTTTTTTCTCAACAATCATGGGCAAGAGAAGAACTAATTGAAAACCAATAAATTAAGTACAGTGCAGCAAGCGGTCTCTAGCTAACTCGGCCTATACATCAATAGGTCATTCTCAGTTAATTAAGTGAAGGCATAATCAGCTTAATTTATGTAGTTCACAGAAGTTAATGATATCATAGTACAGTACCTGACGTTTGGCCTGTCCTTACAACTTGTTTTATATGTTCAGTTCATTTTGCCGTTCCTCAGCACGGGCACTTTATTGCTGTAGCTCACCTCCAGTGTTTCTCTTCCTGCAGAAAATGGGAAATGTAACAGTGAAAAAAAATGAAAATCCAAAGATCACTTAACAAAAACTTATTGTAAAAATGACCTGATGTTTCAGTGAACTACTTTGCATTATATAAATATCAACTGCAGCAATGAGCAGAGGTTTTCTGTATAAATAAAAGCAAATGTTAAAATAAGATTAATGTAAATGTATATAATATGCACATATAGATATTAACAAAACAGGGAAGGAACTTTTAAAATATTGTGCAATCATCACATATAAGCACGAACTTGATAGATGTAAGAATTATCTGGTATATTTGTAAATTGTGCTGCATTTCAACACTAGTTACACTTGGTACTGAACTCTTCTTTCTCAGGGAGAGAGTTTCTTTCCACTGTCTCTGTAGCTCATCTTCTCTTTTCTGAAGCTGCAAGTTTACACACAAAGACAAACCACAATGTCAACCAATTGGACCTCACTTAAGGAACCTAGGAGATCGATTTGTAAAGCAAAGAATGAACAGGACCCTATTTCTGAAGTACGTTGCTCAAACTGCTCTTTCATTAAAAGATGCTCTTTCTTATTGATTTTGGCTTAAGTAATGAGAAAGCTTATCCAAAAATCTTTAGCATTTGGGCTCAAGTTAAGGAAATCAATACAGTCATTTCCCATTTGAACTGCATATGTGAGTTTTATGTACGAGAGACAAGACAAAGCCAAATTCAGATAAATCAATAACATTGTCAATAGAACATGAAACTGACAAATGGCGTTTTTCAGCAATTAAAGTGAGTTGTAAATATACAAAGACTAATCAATTACAATGTTTTGTCATTAACAGTTTTTAATTGGTACAAAAGTTATGTGTGAATGTGACTCCCCAGGAATGAAGAATAGAGAACCTACCTCAGCATCACGTGGGACCATTTCACTAATATTTTAATAAATATACAGATAACTTTATATCTGACAAAACAAATTACGATCTTCATTAGGCAGACTGTATTTGAATATCAATTAATCTATATAAGCCGGTGAAATATTTTAGAAACACAGAAAGTATACACATACAGTAGCCTTTCTTCCGGAATGTACTATTTTTAAACACCATTTTAAATTTTCCAAGATTTTATAATATATTTTTGTATCTATTAATTGAACAAAATTAAAATAACTTGAATTTAATTTGAAATAGTAGCATTATTCCTACATTGGAAAAGTAAAAGTAAAGTAAGCATTACATTTCTTTCATGGTTGTATTCTAAAAATACAAAAAACAATTTAAATATATATTTTGGTTATACATAAAGAATTCTAGAATTTATTCAAGTATCTTTTAAAAGTCTTCTGTATCAATGATAACCTGTAATAAAATACTGAGCCGTTATGGTGTGCCATTATCCTAAAGTATTCAGGAAAATTGCAGTACAGATAGCCAAATATAATTCATAATATACTAAGATAGGCATATCATTAAAATGCAGATAAAACCTTTGTTTTTAATAAAAAATGATATAACAAAAGTAAAAGGTTAATTGAAAAGCAAAATAAACTACCGAATTTAGTAAGGCACATTACCTAGATTAACAGAAATCAATGAAATCATTAAAACAATTAATAACTTAGAGCTCCGTTCAGACTAAGATAAACTCTGTGGCTATTAGAATGCGGATACAAGGCTACAGAGACATATCTATTCTGACTGGGTAATTTCCTCTCCTCTGTAACAGTTCAGTAATATATGCAACTGGCATTATACGGCCACCCATTTCTTCTTGTGAGACAAGAGATCTTTCATGCTTTTTTGCTATTTGTGTTAAGTGAGTCATAAGAACCATAGTCTTTACAGAAGGGAACATACTTCCCCCCAGTGTTCAGGATATAAAATGAGCCATTAAAGCATCAATAGTATTAATCAAAGCCTCATCATTGTTCAGACTCTTCCTTGGATAGAAAATGTACAGAGTTCTACCCATCCTCCAGTCATAAACAGGAACATATATACAGCAAGCCCGGCACAGATATCTTTCCAATTAACTCTGAGGGTCACCTAAAGCCAGCATGTACTTCTCTGAAGATAATAGTCTGGTAAGTAACTGAAAATAAGCAAATTTATCACTTCATGAGTTACAAAATCAGAACAAAAGTTATAAATGCTTTTTACCTGATGCATTTTTTAAAAAGGAAGTGAAATTCTACAAACAGAACAGAAATGTAAGGTAATTTTATTAAACAGAAAAGGATACTTGAGTTTTAACCCCATTCCAAAGCTTTAGCCTTGCTCTAAAGGAAGTTCATATCTCAAGTCTTACAAAACAAAAACACAAGTGACGTTTTAAATTTGTTTCAAGGCTTCATTGCCACCACCTTCAAAACTCAGACTGAATGATCACATACTATTTTTGTCTTTTATCACTGAGACTAAAACCAGAACTATACTGGTGCTCTCCAATAGCAATATGACTTTAGAACAATTCATTGTTTTAGATAAAAATCTCTGTATTCAATAGGAAAAAAAAGAGCACATTTTGTTAATTACTTTAATCTCTAGCTATGGAAATGGAAATTATGAGTAAATGTTTAAGAAATAATATACAAGCAACCAAAAGCTAAAATCTTAAGTTTTTGAAAAGGATTCTGATGAATAGTACTACAGAAGCTTGTTCTATATAAACATCTAAGAAACTACTTTAACAATTTATAAATATCAATAAACTAAGTAGAAAATAGTATAGTAAAAAAGAAAATGTTCATTATTAATCCTATAATCTAAGGAAATGGATATCTCAGTGCTAAAGAGGTAGCACTGGGGAGCCTGGGTGGCTCAGTGGGTTGAGTGTCTGACTTCCGCTCAGGTCATGATCTCACGGTAATTGGGTTCAAACCCCACGTCAGGCTCTGTGCGGACAGTGTAGGCCCTGCTTGGGATTCTCTCTCTCTCTCTCTCTCTCTCTCTCTCTTCCCCTCTTCTGCTCATACTCTGTCTCCCTCAAAATAAATAAAAAATTTTAGAAAACATCCAAAACAGAGGTAGCATGATTCATGTAGACAATATATACTAGACAAAATCCTACAAGTACAACAAATGCAAATTTAATAGTTACACTAAAACTGAATTGCAGGGGGCTCTGGAGGCAGATAGACCTTGGTTTGACACTGTTCTGCCATTTGCTAGCTGTGGTGAGACATGAGGCATATTTTTATTTTTCTCTGAGTTTCCTTATCTGTAAAAAGTAGAGAAAATAAAAGAGCATCCTCACGTTGTAAAGATTAGATCAGATGATATATGTTATCCTTGGCCTCACACATATTAGGTCCATACTAAGTGTTTCCTGACCAAATGACTTAGTTTACTAATTAATAAACATTAGTCTTATTATAATGCAGAATTTAAAAATATTGAAATTTCAAAATATATTGCTGATCAAGTAATTTTACATAAATGTAATTCAGGTTCCATCTCTGTAAACTCCTAAGATTCCCTGTTATCTCTCTATAAGAGCACTTCCACTATTTGATAATTGCCTTTTTATTTGTCCCTTATGTTACAACACTGGAAATTCTTGGGGATAGGAACCATATTTTACTCATTTTTTGTATATCTGACATGACAAGTACTTCAGTAAATGTTGATTGGATTAGTAAATGAATTAATATTGTGTTTGAGAGTGAATTGTTTAGGACTTATTATATATTACATACTCTGCAAAGCACTTTATATAAATTATCTCATTTTAGTCCCCCAAAGAACACTCTATATATCATTGCTATTCCACTATTCTAGATGTGTAAACAGACGAGAGATTAGGTAACAGCCAAAATCACATGAATGGTAAATGGTGGAGGTTCCAAGTTACCTAAATCATTGCATTAATTGCCTTGGTCCAGGTGACTTCTCATTTTTATAGGTTTAGAAACTGTATATAATCAATTTTCCAAGAAAGATCAGGTCCTCGTTTACTGATGCAATGTAACTAAAAGTTTTTTTTTAATATGAAACTTATTGTCAAATTGGTTTCCATACAACACCCAATGCTCATCCCAACAGGTGCCCTCCTCAATACCCATCACCCACCCTCCCCTCCCTCCCACCCCCCATCAACCCTCAGTCTGTTCTCAGTTTTTACGAGTCTCTTATGTTTTGGTTCCCTCCCTTTCTAACCTTTCTTTTTTTTTTTTTTCCTTCCCCTCCCCCTTGGTCTTCTGTTAAGTTTCTCAGGATCCACATTAGATTAAAAACATATGGTATCTGTCTTTCTCTGTAACTAAATGCTTTAAGAGACCAAAGCTTAAATTTATTAATTTCTAATACAGTATAAAAATGCTAAGTAAGCCAAAACATTATTTTCTGTGTTTCCTTATCTCACCTTTAAAAGACTACATGAGCTATCAAATTGTTCACCCTTTCAGCAAATCTTACTGGCCACTCATTATGTAGTAAGTGTTGAAGATAAAGCAATAAACTAGATGGGGGAACAAGAGCCAGGCTTCTATGTTCTAGCTAATTCTTATTTGATACTTACTATGTGCCAGGCAGTAAGCACTTTACATTTATTAATTAACATAATCTCCATAATAGCTTTATGAAACTGTTACCGTTATTGCCCAATTTTGCCAATGAAGTAAAAGAGGTTAAAGCATAAGGTTAAAGTTTTAAGAGCTTCACTTACAGTTTGGACCAGGCTTTCTGTACAATGAACTTATTACACTCCAGGCAAGGGAGCTGTGTGTTAGTGGATCACGTCACTCAGCCTGATGGGATGCTAAGAGCAAAGCTATAGAGCCCTGGCTGCTATGAGCACCCAGCACTGGCTCCTTTCCTCAGGGCCTCTTGTTCCCTGAGTGATACTGCAGATGCACTGATACAGACCTACTTTCCAGTCCTCCTTTATGCTCACCCATCAAAAGCACCATTACCTCATGTCTCTTACATGTAATACAATTAAGTCAGTTACATTCCTTTCATATGAATTGCTTGTTAAAATTAAGAAACAGCTCACTTGTGCACATTTCCTAGAGCGGATGATCTATATTGCACTTTGTTTTTAAATCTAGATGGTTCTCAATGTTATACTTTAGGGGTGTAGAGGCTCCTAGTCTCTAACTGCAGCTATTGCAAAAACTAAAACAGAAATAAGCTTTTAGGTTATTACATCATTCTTGTATCAGGAGATCAACAGGACATTGTTAATACATAGTATCAGTGAGGACACTGAAATACTTTCTTTACAGACTTTCACTGAGTAATATTTTAAATATAACATATATTATGTGAATACGACATAGTTATTTCTACTTTATTATCTATAATACATTTAAATACCATTTCACCAATACAAGCATGTGGCATTCTATGGTGAAATAACACCCTCTTGTTTTTCAGTCCTCCCCAAAAGCATACCTCCTACATGGTAGCAGTAGCATTGCACCAGAATTGAAAAGCTGAAATCAAAATTTTCAGTAGCATTCAAGATTGGCTGCAAACAAAACTTGAAGATTTCTCCTTTGCAAAATTCCTTAAATATGTGTTTATATTTATCTTCTCTTCTGGTTGCTTCATGTGTCTCTTTTCTCTTCTTTTTTTTCTTAACATATGTGAGTCCCATTCAATTTCCTTCTCGGTACTCTACTAACACTTCCTCTCAATTCTAACTTAATCTCCTATCTTCTTTCCCATTAACCTTTAATATACACACTTGCTATCTCCTCTTTACTTCCTATCTGGCCCATTCATCTCTCATTTCTTTCCTAATATAATAGATGTGAGAAAGGAAACTCAATACTCTATAACACAAATACAGAAATTAAGGTCTCAAAGATTAGAAAACATGATAACTCAACTGTACCACTTGAATACAAACATATTTACATATCTCCTTCTCAAATGTTTTTTTCATCTTGCTTTTAAAAACCAATATTTTCAGGGAGGAAAAAAAAAGCATACAAATGTTTGATCCCTCTCTGCTCCATCAACTGCAATTTCTCTAAACAGTATTTGAAATAACCTGTTCAAAGGATTAAGAGCATGTGGTACTTATCTTTGTATCTCTGCTACCTAGCAGACTGACTGCCACAGAATAAGCCCTCAATGAGTATTTGATGAACAGAACTGAAATAAGTAAGCTTCGTACTTGATAGGAAAATAAATAGGAAAATTAAAATAGAAACACGCTCACCAATAGCTGTGGTGAAGACTGTGGAGGTGGAGGAGGTAGGCAGTCGATACTCACAACTCAGTCCCCCTATTGAACCTCTCACTATTCTCCCTGATTTTCCCTTCCCTTCTCTCTTTGGCCATTCATTCAAAGGTTCAAGCAGCTGTTTGAGGATTAGGGTTAAGGTTATACCTAGAGGTTCAAAGACTCAAACAGCTGATGCCCTATTAAGTTGCTTGGTTTTGATCCCTAAATAAATGGTGAACCAAATCTAACACGAGGCTAAAAGAAAAACCTAAATGTAAACCTTCCTTTAATGGTCTTGCTTTTCTTCCCTTCCTATCTCTCTGTAATACTCAAATTTAAGATACATTGTCTGAATTAAATCTTCAAATACAACTTCCACTCATGGATCACAAGCACAAGTAATCCTACCTATCATGGGAGAACGATGGTTTTCAAAATGAATTCTCCCAAAGACTCCTTTCAGGGGATTCAAGTTTTCCACTCCACTCCTCAAACTTTTACCAGAGAGGATCTGATTTACTTTGTGCATTTTTCTCCAGTGTACATCTGTTTGGGGAAAGGAATCTGTTGCTATCTATATTCTGGCATCAACAGACCTAACCAAATTCTATCATCTAACAATGCATAAAATCAGAACTAGAAAAGTTAATACCCAACATGTTCAAAAATAAACTGGTGGCAAAATCAGTATTTGAACCACTAAAATTGCCATTTATGTCTTTCATCTGTCAGCACTATTTTTACCCCTGGTCTACCCTATTTGAAAATGTAGAATGGTTGACAGAAAAATTATATTGTGCTACCTAGCAAACAATTGCTCTAGTATTAATTTTTGCCGTATTCATAGTGAGTCTTATTCTGAAACTCCATTCAACCAATTCTAGAATTAATATATAGGGAAAAACAAGAAGAATGTGTAACACAATAATACGGTTTACTTAGTTCACAAATGAAGTCATTTCATACTAGAGAATTAGGACCTGTATGAGAAACAATGGAGGCCAATTGCAGGGGTAGACAATACTCCAAAAGGTACCAAACGAAGATTGATGTGAGCGAATGACAAAAAGTCTGGAAAGACTCTCAAAGTTAACTCAAGTTTGAAATAGACTGGAACATTCAAGAGGGAAATACTTAAAGCAAAGTCTTCATACTCGTCCACCAATAAAGTGCTCTGAGTCAAAGATCTAGAGTGTGCATAGGTCCTTGAGCATTACAAGGCTTGTGGGTTTTCTAGAAGTCTTACATCTTCCAAATCTAACCAATTGTTCTTATCCCTAAGTCATTTCACCTGACTGCTTAAGGGGCCTTTTTTTTTTTTTTATTAGCCACTGTAACATCAATCACCTTCATTCTTTTTTGATCCCCTATCTGATTAAAAAAAAAAGTTTAGAATTATTTTACTTGCCAACACAGTCCCAATGTTTATAAAAGTTTGCTGTTAGTGTGAGGATTTAATCAGGTATAAGAAACTTTTCTATTTATGTGTATATATGTGTCGTTCCTATTTTTGCTTCTATGTTTTCTTTTGTTTTGTTCTCACTATTCTAGTCCTCTTCCCATAGAAATTTCCATCTTCTGCAAGATCAAGACCTTCATACATAAATTATATATAAAGAAAGTTCAAAATTCAGTGCAAGAGGCACTCATCTTACTCATTGTAAGATTCATGCTAATATTCCACAAAGTATGTGGAAGATAAAGCAAACAAAATAAATGTTTGTCAAATTTAAAAAGTGTAAATATAAAAAAAAAACAGAGGTGCCTGGGTGGCTCAGTCAGGTACAGTGTCTGACTGTTGGTTTCACTCAGGTCGTGATCACAGTTCGTGAGTTTGAGCCCCACATGGGGCTCTGCACTGACCTGCTTGGGATTCTCTGTCTCCCTCTCTCTCTGCCCCTCCCCTGCTTGTGCTCCCTCTCTCTTTCAAAATAAGTAAACTTTTAAAATAAATAAACAGATAAACAAACAAACATACTTCAAATATTGAAAAGATAGCCACCTGGCTAAGCCTGATTTTAATGCTCAGAAGGATAATCAAGAAAAAGATATGAAATAGCACATTTGTAAAGGAATTGCTGAATATTCTAGTAGTAGGATAGCATAAGGTGAATGGTGAGGAAGTAGAAAAAAATCATTGGTTGCTTTAAATCCTAATGGACAGGATTGTCAGAATCTCTCTCAATATCCAATTTAACCAATTCTCTGTTAAGATCTCCACCATCCCAGGAAAATATTTTCACTTCAAATTATTTCTTTTGTACACTCCTTTCCAAATGAAGGCTAGAGCCTGAATTTACATTTTTTGTCTCAAATTTTCTCAATTCTCTCCTAGCACCAACATAAGCCTACAAAAGAGATTAATAAAGTCTGTTTTCTAAGGAAAAACTTCAAGTAAAAAACTAAAAAATAATGACCATCAATATCAAAACCATACTTATTAAAGGTGAAAACTCCAATAACTTCCTTTTCTTTCTTCTCCCAGCTCTCTGAAGTGGAAAAGGATTCCAGAAATATTAAGGAATATATAATTGATTAGATGTGGAGTCCAAAGACAGAATTGCTTAGGATGATTCTCAAATGTCTGCCTTAAATAATTGGATGAATGTAATTTCTGTCAAGAATGAAGACCAATGACATTCTGATTAGATTTCCATTCTGGAAAAGCCAAAGCTATAGCAAACAGATCAGTGGTTGCTAAGGATTAGGGATGGAGAAGAGGTTTAATACAAAGAGCAGCATGAGGGAATTTTTAGTAATGATAAAACTATTTGGTATATTGACTGTGGTAATGTTTACACATTTCCTTGAAATGGTCAAAACTCAAAGAACTGTACATCAAAGCAGCCAATTTTACTATAGGTAAAATAAAAAGTAAATAAAAATAATCCATGCTTACTGATGAATTATTTTAAGTTAGGATATCTTAAGAATTACATATGTCAGGGGGCACCTGGGTGGCTCAGTCAGTTAAGTGTCCAACTTCAGCTCAGTTCATGATCTCACAGTTCATGAGTTTGAGCCCCATGTCAGACTTTGTGTTGACAGCTCTTGGAGCCTGGAGCCTGCTTCAGATTCCATGTCTCCCTTTCTCTGCTCCTCCCTCTGTCTTTCTCTCAAAATTAAATAAACATTAAAAAAATTGTTAATTGAAAAAAAAAGAATTACATATGTCAGAATAATTGCAGAGGAAAATATGTAAAAATTAATGGAACATTGAATTAGATATTAGAGAAAGGAAAATAAGATTGTTGCAGAGTATGACCAAGACTAAAGTAACTATTAAATTAAAAGTCAGTGACAAAAAGTAAAAATGACACCACCTAGGACTTCCACAGGTACTTATGTTTGAAAATTACTTCTGAATTTCTAATCACAAACCATATCAAAAAGTCATTTTCCAGACAGTGGTTGGCTTCAGTTACTTTTGCTCTACTTATCTGGTTAACAGAATTCTTAGTGTTGAGTGTAGAAACAAGCGAACAAGAAATGTAACCCAAGGCAGACAATTCAGTCAAATTTGATGAGTTACCATCACAGCCCTCCATTCCCTAACTTTGGAATGCCAGGACAAATAGCATCATGCCACTTTATATCCCAATGGGCCCAGGACAAATCCCTATTCAGCTGTGGCCCATGTCTTTTTCCACCGATTCTCCTAACCCTATCCATCTCCTAAATTTTGTCTTCTAGACCTGAGGGTCAATCATCAGCAAATTACTTTTAAAGTTCATATGAAACTACTTTCATGCAAAATCCCTTCTCCTATTTGTTTCAACTGATTTGTTTCAATCCCTTCTCCTATTTGAATCTCCCATGGCACTGCTTCTAAAGCTGTTTAAGTAATAGGTTCTTTTCCATACTCTTTCTGCCTCAGGGACTAGAAATGAAGGAGGTGCCTTTTTGGCTCCTCATTGCTGCTTCCAGATCACTATCACTACATTCTGTAGTCATCTAATGCTCCCCAATGAACTCCCCCTCTTTTTCTGAGAAGTTAGTCCCTGACTCACTGATTCCAATTCCAGACCTACACATCTTCTTGGCAATTTCAAGTTCCACATAGAAGTCAATACCTTGACCTCTTAAATCCTTTTCCTCATTTATCCAATGATCTTGTTCTCCACCCGATGGCAGCTATTGAATACCAAGGTCACACCCTTGACCTTGACATTTCTCAATAACAACTCTGCATCTCAATTTAATATGCATCATTTCTGCTATTATTTTTATTTTTCCATCCCACTCCTTCTGACTCCCATCTCTAACAAACTTTGCACTTCATCAGAACTCTCAATTCATTTATCCTAGCAATTTGTCATTGTTTTTTAGTACCCTCATGTCCTTTCTTCACTATGCACCTTAAATTTATAGCAAATAATTATAATAAACCTTTCTCTTAATTCCTCTCACTTGCTTGACCAAAAAAAAAAAAAAAACAAAACCTGGTTAAATCCAACTTTCTACCTATTCTACTCCGGCACCCCTGAAGCTGAACTTGGCTGGAAAAATGGACCCTTTTTCCATATGGACCCTTAAGTATATTTATAAGTAATATTATATTTATCTAATCTATTTTTTTACATACTGTCTTAGAAAATCGTTTTTCCTACACCTCCAAAACCTATTGTGATTTCTTCACATACAACTCATGACTTTGCTTCCTACTTCAATGAGAATACGAAAGCAATAAAAACAGGACTTCCAAAAACTGTCTCTACTTTCTCTATGCTGTTACTGTGGGTGAACTCTAAATGCTCATAAGTAAGGTAACTCACTTATATACCAGTAGCTGACTCTAGCAATTTTCTCCTTTTTCCCTTGCATTCTCCACTTTTCCCTTTCCAGTGGATCGTTCATCAGGATACAACAAGTTTCCATTTCAACCCTATTTTAAAATAAAGAAAATAGAACTGCCTAGACCCAGTTCCTTCAACTAGCTCACTCATATCTTACCTCCAGTTTTATAACAAACTCTCTGAAAGAATCTATGCTTAGTGGTCTTCTATTTCTTCCATCCCATTTTCTCGTGGTCCACTTAATTAGGTTCTACCATTATCATTGAGAAGAAACCATTACCAACATCAGCAATGGCCTTCACTTTGCTAAATCTGATAGTTATTCCTCAGACTTCATCCTATTTCATCAGTCAGCAGCATTTAACACAGTTAATTATTCTCTTTTCAAATTTTTCTTTCTCTTGTTTTAACATAATCTCCAAAACATCACCCTCATGTAAATTCTGTCCTGCTTCTTTGACCACTCTTTCTCAAAGTCTTCTACTAGTTATTTTTTTTTCATATCTGATTTCTAAATGTTAGAATGTTCCTGACCTTGGTCCTCAAACTTATTCTCTATTAAGTCATTATAGTGATGGTATTACCCAATTTATGACTTAGAATACTATATATTTATGCTGATAACTCCCAAATTTATATTTTCTACCTATACTCCCCCATGAAATATAGACCCACATCTAAAAAAAATTTTTTTAATGTTTATTTATTTTTTGAGAGACAGAGAGACACAGAGTGTGGGCAGGGGAGGGGCAGAGAGAGAGAGAGAGAGAGAGAGAGAGAGAATCTGAAGCAAGCTCTAGACTCCAAGCTGTCAGCAAAGAGCCCAACATGGGGCTGAAACTCACAAGCCATGAGATCATGACCTGAGTCAAAATCGGAGGCTTAACCGACTGAGCCACCTAGGCACCCCTAGACCCATATTTTCAAAAGCCTTGGACTCTATGACATTCCCCTAAAACTGCTTCTCCTACAGTTTTCCTCATCTTGGTTAATAGCAATGGCATTCTTCCAGTCACGCAAGTTAATAATGTTGTCATTCCTGACTCGACTTTCTCTAAACCCCATTGCTAGTCTGATAACAAATCTTATGCTCCCTAATTCCAAAATATATTCAGAATTGTATCACTTCTCCATTCCATCGCTGTTAACATCTTAGTGGAAGCTACAGTCATCTCTCACCTGGACTATTTCAATTAGGCTTCTCCGGGTCTTCCTGTTTCAAGGCTATTATGCTTCAGTCTATTCTCAACATTGCCTCTGAGTTGATCCTATTAAAACCTAATTCATATCATGTCACTCCCCCAGTGAAAACTTTCCAATACCCATCCATCTGAGAATAAAAGCCAAAGTCTTTACAGTAATTTTCAAGGCCTTAAATGATCGGGGTCCCTATTATCTCTCTGAATATGTCAACTCCTGCTCTTTCCTCTCTCTCCACTCCCACTTCTCTGGTAGCACTGGCTTCCTTGTTGTTTCTCATTTAGCTCAGAGATACCCCTTGCATTCACACGTGCTAATTTCTCTGCCTGTATAACTTTCCCTCAGTTATACACAAGGCTAGTTCCCCCACATCCTGTAGGTCTTTATTTAAAATCATTTTCTCAATAAGATCTGCTTTGGTCACTTATTCTGAAATTTAAGCCAAGAATCCTGTCCCATCAATATTCTCTATTTTTTTTCTCCTTACCATATATGTTTGATGTCATATTATATATTATCCATCTCTAACATTAGAATTTAAGATTCATAGGAACATATTTTTTCATCACTTTCATTTATTGCTGTATTATCAGGGCTCAAGGTAGTTTCTGGCACATAGTAGACATTCAACAAATAATTTCCTGAATTAATGAATAAATGTGCAAATGAACTTTAATCCAAGTCTGTAAAATAAAACAGATAACAGTGACAGTTCATTCTAATAGTTGCTTTCCAAAAAAACATTATTATTTATATATTTTAAGCAGTTACTGTATGGTAATAAGAAACTGATAATTTAGATAGTTAGAAACTAGGCATTAGAAGCATATGTGAGCTGCCATGAAGAGAAACTTTAAATGTCAATTGCTTAATCTCACTTTCTCTCTCTCTCTCTCTCTCTCTCGAGAGAGAGATAGATAGAGAGATAGATAGATGTTGTGTTGGTGGAGGTTCTCCCATATCCAGTGGCTCAAGAATTCAGGTCCCTATTCTGAAGTGCAGTCATCTTTTTTTTTTAATTTTTTTTAATGTTTATTTATTTTTGAGACAGAGGGAGACAGAACACGAGTGGGGGAGGGGCAGAGAGAGAGGGAGACACAGTATCTGAAACAGGCTCCAGGCTCTGAGCTGTCAGCACAGAGCCCAATGCGGGGCTCAAAACCACGAACCATGAGATCATGACTTGAGCTGAAGTCGGATGCTTAACTGACTGAGCCACCCAGGCCCCCTGAAGTGCAGTCATCTTAACATGAGAAATTCATGGTTTCTAGACCTAGGGAAGAGGTAACGTAGAGTTCCCTAGTCAGTTCTTAAATTTCTCAACCCACAAGTGACAGTACCACTATCATTTATATTTCTTTAGCTAGAAATTGTCATAGAGTCCTTGCCTTGCAGCAAGAATAGGGAAAGTTCACTAGATACAATATGCTCATGAATAAAATTATGTGTAAATTTCAAATGTATATGTTCAGGAAAGACACTATATACATAAAATAACTGAAAATTATACCAGGAAGCATAAGGAAGTTAACAATGAATTGAAAATAGCATAATTACTGAAGCAAATCAGTGAGGAGTAGGATTTTCAACTGGAACTTTAAGAAGAAAGTAAGACTTTGCCAAGAGAAAAGAAAGTTAAAAAATTATTGCAAGGAGAATTACTTTAATATTCTACTTTAATTTGCTTGCATGATAGCCAAGTTACATTTTCATGTTTCTGACAAGTGGTTAGAGACACTGAGCATGACCAAAGGTGCAATAGTTTTATTTGCGTGTTCCCCCTGGATTAACATATTAACTGTTAATAGATTATGATCATTGGTATTAAATATATGGCTGTGGCTTTATAGCTCTTATAATACATTATTCGGGACCATTATTGTCCATCTAGCATGCAGACAGATCCAACTTTTTCCAATTTTTAGAAACTCTTCTTAACAGATTCTTAAAAATATGCAGAAAATCTGCAATTGTTGGTAATAATACTTTTGAAAGACGTAGAGATTTTTATGAGGAAAACAGTTTAACTACTATCATAAAAATACAAATAGTATTATGTAAAATTTGGCTATTTTATAATAATTTCATTCCCTATAAAAAGTTTACAGCCAAATTGTTATATAAAACCATTACAGTTATTCAAATTGGATCCAACTGGTAAATCTGAAGCTAGATTTTCCGTTGCATTATTTGTGGCTAAATTTTCAATATCTTATGCTATAATGAATGAGGACCTATCACAGACCAAATCAATTAAAGTTTCTAATGGAATAGTGAAGGAGGGACAATGATTTTCTACTCCACACATTTTCATGAAAATGAGGTAACTTTTGTTTGACTTCTCAAGGAGCAAAAGTTATTATAGAATCATTTCCACTTCTTTCTTGCTCATCAATTTGTTTTATCAACAATTAGACTTAGAGCTGAATTAAAGTGAATGTCTAAATATCTGTCAGGTTTCCATTTCTAAACATTGATATTAAATGGGTTTTAAATCTTAATCATTCACAAATACCTTAAGCTATCAGTTTATATACATATTATCATTAATGTAAAACTGTATTATGATTATTGATTATTAATATGTGAATAAAGTATTTCTTGTTCTAATGGGGATGGAGGGAAAATGTGTTTTAGCACTTTCTTTCATTAGTCTTAGTACCATATATATACATACATACATGTATATATATATATATATATATATATATATATATATATATATATACACACACACACACCATATATATATGGTTATGCATCCGACTTCGGCTCAGGTCATGATCTCACGGCTTGTGAGTTCGGGCTCCGCGTAAGGCTAGGTGCTGACAGCTCAGAGCCTGGAGCCTCTTCAGATTCTGTGTCTTTCTCTCTCTCTCTCTCTCTCTCTCTCTCTCTCTCTCTCTGCCCCTCCCCTGCTCACACTCTGTCTCTCTCTGTCTCTCAAAGATAAACATTAAAAAAAATTAAATTCCGGTTAGATAACTAACATACAGTGTTACATTATATTCAGGTGTACAACATAGTGATTCAACACTTCCATACAATATCCAGTGCTCATCGCAGAAACTGCACTCCCTAATCCCCATCACCTATTTAACCAACTCCCCAACCACCTCCCCTCTGGTAACCATCAGTTTGTTCTCTATAATCAAGCATCTTTGTTTTGGTTTCTCTCTCTCTCTCTCTTTTCCTTTTGCTCATTTGTTTGGTTTCTTAAATTCCACATTTGCATGAAATCATATGATATTTGTCTTTCTCTGACTGACTTATTTCACTTAGCATGATACTCTCTACCTCTATCCACACCATTGCAAATGGCAAGATTTCATTCTTTCTTATGGCTAAGAAATATTCTTACACTCCATCTTCTTTATCCATTCATTTCATCAATTGATGAATACTTAGTTTGTTTCCATAGTCTTGCTATAGATAATGTTGCCTGAAACATTGGTGTGCATGTATCCTTTTGAATTAGTATTTTTGTTTTCTTTGGGTAAATACTTGGTAGTGCAGTTGCTGAATCATAAGGTAGTTCTATTTTTAACTTTTTGAGGAACCCCCATACTGTTTTCCAGAGTGACTGCGACAGTTTGCATTTCCACCAACCGTGCAGGAAGGTTCCCCTTTCTCCACATCTTCACCAACACCTGTTGTTCCTTGTATTGTTGATTTTAGCCATTCTGACCAGAGTGAGGTAATGTATCATTGTAGTTTTGATTTGTATTCCCCTGATGATGAGTGACGTTGAGCGTCTTTTCATGTGTCTGTTGGCCATCTAGGTGTCTTTGGAAAAATGTCTATTCATGACTTCTGTCCATTTTTTAATTGGATTATGTGGTTTTTGGGTATTCAGTTTTATAAGTTCTTTATTTGGGATACTAAGTTTTAACTGATATATAATTTGCAAGTATCTTCTCCAATTTTATAGGTTGTCTTTTAGTTTCATTGACTGTTTCCTTTGCTAGCAGAAGCTATTTATTTTGATGAAGTCCCAATCGTTTATTTTTGCGTTTGTTTCCCTTACCTCAGGAGACATATCTAGTAAGAAGTTGCTATGTAAAATATGTATCTTTTAAAATGATTCTTTTCTTGCAGAGAACTTTACTATTTATCAGAAAGTTTATTTTCTGACAATGAAAAGTTAGAGCATACCACATAAAACAGGCTAGGCACAGTTTTTAATCTTTTTAGTCAGCATGTCACAATAACTTTTTCTGAATACAATGTTTAAACAGCTGGATTGCAGAGAAAATGTGAATACGCTTAGTGTTCTTCTGACTAACCCATATGTTATTTTCCCAATTGATGGGCATGCATTTGCATTCTTTGGGGGGAAAAAGGCATATTCAGTATAATATATACTCTTTCAGTAAACTATATACTTAAAATGAAAAATAAATAATTTCTTTGCCTTGGTGACTCAAGATTAAACTGCCCTCTGTTTCTCCCAATGACATCATATAGTCGTTCCCCAAATTAGATTAAAAACCTCAGAGTAGTAGAATTATGGATTCATATAATTTATCTTCTATTGCTATGTTTTCTCCTAAGTGAAATTAGTCACAAAATTCTCTTGTTTTTTCTTTAATAATATCTCTTAGACCCACCGCTTCTTTTTATTTTCTAGTTTAGGTACCAACCTTCTTACGTGGAAGACTTTATGCCGCAAAGTTAACTTCTGATACTCTAGCTGTAATAATTTTCCTAAACATCAGATACATCCTGTTACTGCTATATTCAAAAGCCTTTAACGACTCCTCATTGCCTTCATTTCTGAAAGTTGTAAGGCCTCTCAGTTTTCCAGATTGGTCTATTTTTAAATCTCTCATGACCCTCTGGGAAGCTAAGAGGACTCATACTGAGTCCTTAAAGAAAGGAAGATTTTTGATGGTATAGAGATTAGTCTATGCTCCAAATTCTACATTTAAGAAATAAGGACAAAGAAAACTTCTGTTTTCTATGTTATATAATTTAGCTTGCCTGAATACAAAGTTGATGTCATTCAGGGAAAATATTATGTCTAAAAGTAAGAATGCTTATATTTTACTTTTAGGACTAATGTATAGTTCCTCTAGGTATAATATTTGGTGAGTTTTAGGGAAACAAAGGAAGCCCCCCAAATCTCTAAATTCTCTTCCAAATCCTATGTTCTATAATAATTTTTTTAAGTAAGGCAGACTGCCACAAGCCGCACCTCATTTGGATGTGTCTGAAGTCTTAAAAGCTTGACTACCCTTTGTTCTCCTACAAATGGACCTGGAGAGTTTGTTTGGAGGTTCTAACAGGGGAGTGTAGCTACTTGTATACCCTTGGCCAAAGAATGGTTCTCCTTTAAAAGGGAAGGTCGTCCTCTTCAACAGAGCACAAGTGTGCAGCTTTTGGAGGGACACACATGGAGCCATGTGGGAGGAAAGGGACATGCACCTAGCCAGCCAGATCAGCCAAATCAAAGCTGGTGATCAATGGGGTGACAGATCTTGCAGCCAGATCACCCTCACATCCTATAATATAGTAATTCTGTTAATGTTCCATTTCTATATTTTGATTAGACCTCAAATTTCCTTATTTCAAATGATATTTAGGTTATGGAGAAAGCAATATAGAAGTACCTTAAATTGACCATTCTCAAGAAGTTTGCATTATTTTCTAATGTATACGCAACAAGGTCATAATACAAGATAAAAGAGAATCAAGTCATAACCTTGTGGAACACTACCTGCAGAGCTAAGAGAGTGACCTCAGGCAGAATAGTGCAGAAGGACTCCAGGAAGAAATGAAGAGTAACTTAGTCCTTGAAGGATACCTAGGTTATAGAAGTTTAGAGAAAAATACAATTGGGCTGCAGCATTTGGAAAGGATACCAAGAGTAAAGGTGCAATGTTGTAATAATGACCTTTAGACCAGACTAGTCAGAAAGGACTAGTCATGACTCAATCTAGTAAGCAGTAAACTTGCCTGAAAAAGTGGAGCCAAGATTGGTAAGAATGATGGGAATGATAAGAATTATATAAGGATACAAATGATAGAACTGGAATGGGAAAGTTTACTTAGAGAAGATTTTCAGAGAAAAATCAAGAGGGCTTAGAAGCACATTAGTGATAGCAAGAATTTCATTAGAGGTGAGAAGTTATAAATGACATCCTTAAAAACAGTAAAGTTATACATCTGAAAGATTTGTTTAATACAGATGGATGAACAGTGTGATGCCTCAACATCTTTTCCAAATCTAGTTCTTTCAACACACACATGCAATTCATTTATGTTTTGTGCAACCTGTTCTTTCTGATGTTCATTTTAGACTATGAACCTAAAATAGAATAAGGATTATAGTATTTAACATGTTATGCATGTAAAATGAGTACACAGAATGTTTTCATTTGACTATGTGCCAATTCTGAACCATGGTGACATTTTGGAATAATTCAGGAAATTCTCACACAATCAAAGAGTATATATGTGTTCCTATACTTACTAGATCCAATTTCCCCTTAATCACTACTTTGCTACTAGTGTCAAAATACAAGTTGGGAAGTACCACAGTGGTGCAGCTCTAATCATGAGCCAGGACTGGGTTCTGTGTGAATGACTGGTCATGAGGATGGCTTAAGTGGCACATGGGTTAAACAACTTTATCTGTGTAGAAATATAATTAAAATATCATAAATACTTTGAATTAGTCTTATACATTATCAATAATTTCATGACAACAAATTAATAAAAGCTATGAAAAAATATAGTAAATGAATAACAATCAGAATCATAGGAGTTCTACTAGAATATTTGGAAGTCACTTTTAGAGTTTCTTTGCCCGTGCTTCCAACTTCATTTCCATTATCCAACAGAGATAAGGATCAAAGAACATTCTCTGGGGCACCTGGTTAAGTGTCCAACTCTTGACTTTAGCTCAGATTATGATCTCATGGTTTGTGATATTGAGCCTCACATCAGGCTCTACACTAATAGTGTAGAGCCTGCTTGGGATTCTGTCTCTCCCCCTCTCTCAGCACCTTCCCCACTCGCTTTCTCTCTCACTCTCTCTCAAAATAAATAAAGAAACTTTAAAAAAAAAAAGAACATTCTCCACTTCCCAGAGTTACAACAGATATTGTATTTGACTTTCAGATAAGTACCCATTTATTTACACATTGTGCATCTTACGGAGGTAACTTATGCAGACACTATAAATAACAGTAATATGTCTCTCATTAGTATATACACATAATTTTATATATAATTACTATATTCTTCATTTTTAATTGGATGTTTTAATTTAGGCAGTATTAATCTGTGCAACACAAATTCATATGAGATGGCAAGTATAATCACAAAATTAAATCATTCTCATAACAACATATTTCATATAAAAAAAAAGGACAAGTGCTTACTTAACTAATCCTGTATTAAAATACCCCACCTCCATTTAACCAGCAAATGTTCCATGGTAAATCTCAAGCAACAAACAAAACTCTTTGAAATCAGGCCCTTTATATTTATCTTTATTATTTTTATTCATTAGGCATATATACAGTAGCAATCACATGCCAGCACTATTCAAAAATAAGACATTGCTTTATTGTGTCTATTCAATATCTAATTATTCTTTTTCTAGTAACAGTAGCCCAAATGTCTTTAGGAATCACATCTCTCCTTGTCCTGATTATGTATTTTTGAGTACATTGTTTCCTCAAACTCTTTCCTTAAATTTCAGTTATTAACTTATGTTATTATTTTCTTTATTCACTTAGTTTTACGTCTATATATTTCTAATACCACCATTATGAAAAACTGTTCTTGTTCATCTATCTGCATTTGAAAATAAAGGAAAACAATATGTCAGAGTTTTTAGTAATCAAAAAGATTCAAAAGACTCTAATAATCCAAATTAACAATGAAAGAGAATACAGTGACCTGGTAATACAGAGAACAAAACAGACCAGGTATATTCATTAGAGAAGAAAACATCAAAAAGGGTGGTCTAGAGGTTGTCCATTTAGTTGAGTGAAAACAAATTTAAACCATCAATTCTCATTAAACTCAAGGGAATTTAAATGTTTTCAGTAATGTTTGGAATGAAAGAAAATGGAAGATTTGGTAAAGTGGAGAAAAATTGCCAACTACCACTCAAACTACAAATAGTTTGTCTTCAAGTCTTTCACACTCTTCAAAAAAACATTTTGAAAAGTCCAAATTACTCAAAATCATCCTCTCCATCTTGGAAATGATCAAGTAGAGGTCAATTTGCCCCGACCATTAACCATATAAAGGAAGTTTGGAAGCTATCTTTGAGCACAGTAAAAGGAAATCAGGAAGAAAGCTGAAATAGAATAGCTATAATACAAGACACACATAATGGAAGGAGAACTGTTTCAGAAAATTTTGAAAAGTTATTATTTCCTTGTATTTTGTCGTGTGTGTGTGTGTGTGTGTGTGTGTGTGTGTGTGTGTGTGTGTTTGTTATCTCTGATCTCTGTTTTACCCAACATACCTTTCTGGAGGTATCAATGAAACAATCTGTCAAACGCTAGAGAAAGCAAAGACAAAAGATATAGTTATCCTAACCTAAGAGAGTCTAAAATTGACAAAAATGGGGGCTTCCATCCTATATATTCATATATTCATTAATTAAATATAGAATTGCTCAATATTCACAAATGAAGAAAAATCCACTATAAGTTCCCTACCATAAGAAATCCCTATTAGTGGGAGCTATCCACGGGTAGAAATTTTAGACATAAGGAAGTGTGCTAGTGGTTGATAGTGGACAGAGCTAAAATTCTTTCTGGTGACAAGAGTATGATCCATTAGAGTGCCAATTTAATGAGATAGTTATGAAGGAATAAGGAAGCTTATTTAGCAGCAACAATTTGAAGCTCCTTGAGAAAATAACAATTGTCAGCCGTCTTAAAACCGGAGTCAGTGTAAAAACATAGATGCACCTATTTTAGGGTAAAAGGAAAAATAAATCCATTGTAAATTTCAAACCTATAGTTGTCACAAAATTGTTATTTTACTATCAGGGATTCTTTTAATAGGTTTCTAGAATTGATAATTGTGTTTATTTACACAACCCCCAAAACCCCAATAATAAAGATAGAAAAAGAAATAAATGCAAATAGATTACAGAAAAGAAATGGAGACAAGCTCCAGACACAAAATAAAGGGTTTAATTAGATATAATTTATGGAAGGGACTATTTACACTTGTGAGAGAAGTGTTAAGGAGACAGTTAGGATGCTGGGCACCCAGGAACCAGTAATGGTGGAAGATCAATTTAGCCTAGACATAAAGGGCAAGAGGAAAAAATGATGCTTCAGAAGCTTGGAAAGAACTAGAAGAGGTGAAAGCACAGCCTCTGGAGAGCAGCTGTGGCCATTGTAGGATCTGGTCACTGTAGGAATCACAACCAGACATGGAGGGAGTGTGAAACACATCCCCACCTTACTCATTGCCTGTCCTGTCCTCATGCCAGCACTTCCCACCGCAACCAGAAGCCAGAATGCAAGGGAGTCTATGTATGCAGTTGATATCGGTCAGCATCCTGTGTGTCAAGAAAGGCACAGAATCATGGATATTTAATCTGGAAATGGAGAGGATGACAGATTAACCAATACACAAGAAATAAGACTTCAGCTTCAGGTTTCTTTGATTTGCACTTTTCTTTACGAATTATTTCACATAATTCATATGTGGGAGGGGTGTCAGTTAAAATATAAGGAAGTCAGCATTTTGGGAGTGTGGGAAAGGCATGTTAGAGAGACAATTTGTATTTTTTTAATGTTTATTTATTTTTGAGAGAGAGAGAGAGAGAGAGAGAGAGAGAGAGAGAGAGAGAGAGTGAATGGGGGAGGGACACAGAGAGAGGGAGATGCAGAATCCCAAGCAGGCTCCAGGCTCCAGGCTCTGCCCTGTCAGCAGCACAGAGCCCAATGCAGTATTCAAACTCAGGAGCTGTGAGATCATGACCTGAGCCAAAGTCAGCTACTGAGCCACTCCAGAGCTCCTAGAGAGATCATTTGAAATATGCTGATTTTCTCTTTTGGATATTCACTATGTGAGCAAACCCCTTTCTCCAGAGAAAGAACTCCTAAATTCAATCCTATGAATGCACTCAGCATAGCCATGCAATAGGCTTCTCATGAGCCAGTGGTCCAGAAATAAAAAAGTCACCACACTACATATCCATTATATAGCAGAAACAAGATTACATAGATTAAATCTCCCACTCAGAAAATGGAAAAATAGGGTATCTGTGGCATGTTCAAATCTTGCCAACAGGAATCCCAAAAGCACCACTCCCTGTCAGTGGAAAAACTCCCTCAATTGCTCTATTGAACAGCAAGTAACCAACTGTAGCCAGAACTGCAGTGGGGCTGTACTGCTTTCGTAGCACTCTTTCTACTTGTGGAATCTGGGGGTCTGGAGGTTGTTTTTGAAGTCACCTGATCATGCTTTTATAAATCACACATCTGGCTTCTCTAGTAATCTATTTGCCTTGAAAACTTAGTGGGAATTCAGTCACTTTGCTTCTGGTCAATTCTATATTGGAGTAAACACAAACCGTATTCTTTGAAGACATAGTTTATAAATCTGATAATAGATCTTTTATTTACTGGTCTCTAAGTTCTACCCATTGTCCTCTCCTGTGAAACAAAGTCTTGAGTAAGAGTCGGTCCCTCTCATATGACCTTTAAGCTATGTTGGCAACACTACTGGTTAAGAAAAACACTTGTTTCAGTTAATAAAAGAAATCAGTTGGCTGGGGTATGTGCTTGTTTGTTTGTTTGTTTGTTTTTGACATTTGAGATCCTGAACTGTCCAACTCTTAATCAACTTATATTGCAAGCTACATGTAGTGAACTTTGCAAACACTTCCCTATATTCGCCTTCTCTATATAAAATTACCAAGAAAACACTCCAACATTGTCAATATTTCCTAGATCTTACATAGTCCATTGTCTATCTTCCTTCCAATATATCATAGGCAACAGTTTTACTGAGTATCATTCCTTGGCATAACAAAGATGCCACCTTTCCAGTTCTAATATTCGTGTTCTCACTGCTCAATTATTTCCAATAATTCAAAGCCATATATTTCTAGTTCTATTCCATGCAGCACCCCTCTTCTGATTTGGGAAATATTAAGAGAAATACCAAAAGAAACAACTACAAGAGTTTAAAGTTACATTTCAAAAGTGGGATTGAAGGGGCACCTGGGTGGCTGAGTCAGTTAAGTGTCCGACTTCAGCTCAGGTCATGATCTCATGGTTCGTGGGTTAGAGCCCCGCATTGGGCTCTGTGCTGACAGCTCGGAGCCTGGAGCCTGCTTTGAATTCTGTGTCTCCCTCTCTCTCTGCCACTCCCCTGCTCACGCCGTCTCTCTCTGTCTCTCAAAAATAAATACATGCAAAAAAAATTAAAATTTTTTTAAAAAGTGGGATTCAAGAGTAGAAAAATAAATGCTTTTATTTCAAATAAAATATTATATAAAATAATACATTATTATCTATAAATTTAGCCCAAGACAATAGGAGCCAACATGGCTCTGAAGAGGAAATTTAAATGTATTCCAAATATAAAATTTTCCCAAACATATAAGACTAAGTTAGAGATAGTATAAGATGGTAGTACTTACTGTCTAGAACAGTGATTCTCAAGTGGGGCCAGGGTTGCCCACCCACCTCCCCAGTGTCATTTGGTAATATCTATAGTCATTTTTATTGACCATGATTGAGAATGAGGAAGTGCTACTAGCATCTAATGAGACTCTACCGAAAGCAAGAGACTGCTAAACATCCTACAATGCACAGGACAGTCCTCTCCTTTCCATATCCACAACAAAGTATTATCCAGTCAAAAATGTCAATACTGCTGAGACTGAGAAACTCTGGTCTATACCATTGAATAAAAGAGACTACACCTATGGGTAGGAACTACAAAAGTATAAACATGGTACCCCAACCTCCCCATTGACCAAACGGATGACTGATATATCAAGATACAGCACAGCAAACAAAGAGAAAGTATAATTCTGGTAGTAGAGTTCTTACCATGAGGATAGAGGGAAGTAAGGCCACTACAGTGGTTGAAGGGATTCGTGTTACTGGCTTGTGGACATGACAACTTATACTAGTCCTGGAATCTGCCAAAGTTTCCCTCAACTGTAATATATTAATTGGCTTGACTAGGTGAAGGGCACTGAATTAGCATAAAACTGTTTCAGTTTACTGTAGGAAAATAAAACCCTTCAAGTGTATGCCTCACTGATACAGTAGGTCAGTTACTTACTAAAAGACTGATTACTAAAGTAATAAAGAGGAAGGAAAACAATTATTTTGATGGATAGATGAACTCCAGAGTGTATATACTAATTTAGTTATTTAATTTTCATTACACTTATGAAAAACTAGAATTTAATACTAAGCATATTTCTTTAGGGAGTTTCATTTTTAATTAGATATGACTTGAGCTGACTCTTTTCCCACTGCTGAAATAATGTACAAACTCAGTATGCGTGTGCATAGCGTACAAGTAGGTCTCTGCCATTGTATAAGTAATTTCTGTTTCTTCACACATACACCCAGATGGATCTTCATTGGAACACGAATAAGACCAAAAAAAAAAGCTGTAAGATATTATTGCAAGTGAATTTATATATTAAATTAACCATTGCTCCTCTAACTTCTGGAGTTTGATTTCAATCTTCTTTACATGATTTTAAATATACTTTTGCATGAAAAATAAACTTTATTTCACATTAGATTTTTAAGAAACAATGCACAGGTAACAACCTTATATATATTTTATTTTTCTTAAAGTACTTTTTTAGGGATGAAGTCTTTTAAAAGAGCAGTTTGTTTATTTTAATAGAATCCTGTATTGGTTCAGTAAGTTATCTTACTAAAATGATATTAAGCATTTTTAGGCATAAATATACTTTCCCAGATTTTAAAAAGAAGGTTTAAGACAATAAATAAATAAAAATTAAAAAGAAATAGCATATTATCCATAATTTTCAAAAAACATAGCTTGATTTAATAAAGCAAGTTGCAGAGTTTTACATATTAGATATCATTTGCATAATTTTTAAAGTTTATTTACTTATTTTGAGAGAGACAGAGACAGTGCAGTTGGGGAGGGGTAGAGACAGATGGAGAGAGAGAATCCCAAGCATGCTCTGTGCCTGCAGGGCTTGATCTCATGAATCGTGAGGTCACGACATGAACCAAAACCAAGAGCTGGATGCTTAGCTGACTGAGCTACACACACACACACACACACACACACACACACACACACACACACACATTTGAAGCATTGGAAGGATACACATCAAATTAATATCAAGGATGCGTGTAAATAGGGAAGGAAGGAGCAGGGAGACAGATCAGACTGGCCTGTGACTGGAAAAATGGAGCATCATCTTTATCTGTAATGTTTCATTTCATTTATTAAAGTAATATTTGAGAATATTATGATGAAATGTTAATAGCTAATTTTGTGTGAAGTATACAAAGATGTTTATCATGTTGTTTTTTGAATTTACTGTACTTTTAAAAATTTCTCCAAAAAAATTATTAAAAATGAAACAGGGGAGGGCAAGGTATCTGATATACAGATGTAAATAATGAGACCAAACAAAAAGAAACATAGCATATTTGAGTATCCACAAGTAATGGGACTTGCATAATTTTCTTGGGGAAAAGATTGCAAGATGAGGCCAGGCAAGGAGATGGTGAGCTTGTGTTAAGAATTTCAGATTTATCCCGATGATGGGAAGACACTGGAAGCTAATGAGGAAGCAAGTTACATGGTCTAGTATGTAGTTGGAAAGACTGACCTAATAATAACAGAAATATATTTCCCAGTAAACATTCTTCATTGAAAAATGCAATTTTAGGGGCGCCTGGGTGGCTCACTTGGTTAGGCGACCGACTTCAGCTCAGGTCATGATATTGCAGTTTGTGAGTTTGAGCCCCGCATTAGGCTCTGTGCTGACAGCTCAGGGGTCTGGAGCCTGCTTCAGATTCTGTGTCTTCCCCTCTCTCTACCCCTCCCCTGCTCATGCTCTGTCTCTATAATAAATAAATGTTAAAAAAAATTTAAAAAAGAAAAAAGAAAAATGCAATTATAAAAAAGATTACATACATAGAAACCAGAAAAATTAAACCCAATGTGCATTCTGGGTGTCTCTGAATAAGAAAACACATACAATTTAAAATATACACTTAATAATATGCCAGAATACATTTTCCCGAAATAAAGAAAAATCGAATCTGCACTGAGGAGTGAACCTAGTCCAGGAAAAATTGATACAGAATAATCTCACTATGCTCTATCTTCTTGAAGTCATTGAACTTCAAGAATAAAGACTCATGTAGGCATACATACAGTAAGAGGAAGTCATCCACAAGAGAGAAAGATAAATTGGGTGCCAGACGTCTCCACAGCAGCATTCAGGGAGTGCCATAAGTAGAAGAGCAATGTCTACAACATCTGAGGACATCCACACTTCTGAGAGAAAGTGTGAACAAAGAATTTTATGCCTTACTAAGTTGTCCTTTAAGTCTGAAGGCAATGGATATTCTCAAATAGGAAATAACCAGAGCCCAGTGAATAGAGCATGCATGAATAATAATAAAAAAAAGCTGGTGGATCATATGAATCATAAACATTTTTCAACAAAAAGATAAATCAAAAATTTCAAACTCTAGATAAATCATAGTAAAAAGAGACTATGTGGTGAACATGTAATCTAATTAATAGAGATCTAAGCCTAAATAATTGTGGGGATTATGGTTACATAACAAAATATATTTATCAAAAATTTTGACCTTATAAAGTTAAACTTTTTTCAAGAAATAACCTTTGAATGATTTTTTGCATCTATTGACTTCTTAAAAATGAGAAAATTAGCTCAAGTATACTTCCTTTCCTCTCTCCTTGCCTTATTCTACCTTTCAATATCCTTACCTTACATTTATTGGGCATGTGCATACAGACATGCACATGCGCACACATGCACACACACTTCTAAAACAGACCATGGTTTTAAAGAGACAATATAGACCATATCCACTTTAAGGAAGAAGGATATGGTCCTACTACACACATTATCATCCATTCAGATTCCTTTGCCCAAATCATTGGTAATGCTTTACATTATTTTGAGGAGTGATTTCAGTTTCTCCTGCTGGTAGAACACCCTCTGATACATGAATAATGAAGCCCCTTAACAATTTTGCCAAATAATAGAACAATTTGCCACAGTGGCTTCATTTAGCAACATAGCAGAGAAACTGGGCACACCTTGCAAGTTAAAAATCACTTCTTTACTTTGTACTGTCACCCTCCATTCACTGATTTTTATAATCTGAAGGGGGACATTTACTTTTCTTCTTTCTACAACAAAATCAAAGCAGAGTTCGATTCTTCCAACTACATATACAATGGTATTTAATATTTTTGTTATAACTTATTTTAAAGTATTAGTTTTATACATGTACTACCCTACAGGCTGTGAAAGCTTATTTCCCTAGACTCTGTTCTGTAAACAATTCAGAAATTTGATCAAACTCATTAACCAGTTGTGTTCCTTCTATTTCAGATGCAATAAATTACAATTGGAGCTTCAAATTAGCATGTACAATGTGTGAGTTTAATTAACTTTGTTGCATTATGAGCAAAAGGTCATATCTTCAAGGAAAATTAGAAAAAAACCCTTTGAAGCAAAAATTAGACCTTTGTAACCTCAAAATGTTTCTTAGAGATTTCCTAATACAGACCATAATTTTTTATATAAAAGATTTAGGCTATGATTTATTTTTTCTAAAGCCACTCAGCTAGTCAGTACTCATGTTCTATCTATGTGACATAAATCAAGCTGGTTAATATCTACTTCCTTGTTTGCAAAACACAGTTGTCATCATATTGATAGCTATTAATGATGATGTTAATTATTTATTTATAAATAATTTGATGATGATGATGATGATGATGGATTCTTCTCTCCAGTCTGATATTTTTTTTCATTTATACCTACAAGAAGACATTTTCAGAATCGAAATATCTAAATAACACCAAAAAAAATTTCCCCTTAAGATTAAAAATATACACAAAACAAATTAATCAATTAAGACAGCCAAATATTCTCAAGCACTATGCAGCAATCTCATGTGTTATTTTATGTTTGCTATCTCAACTAATAAATCAAGTGAAGTTTTTAAAGAATGGACTTGCTATACCTACGCTTCATGGCATAACCAGCATTCTGGCTAAGCATGTTGCCAGATAAAATAAAATATTATCTTGATTTTCAACATATACTCCATTCAATAAAATTGCAGCTGATTGTATACTGAGAGAGAAAGGCTTTTTTATGAAATTTTAACTCCCAGTAGGTTGAGAATACACAGTCAACTAGTGTTGTATCGGCTCTTTCTATTTAGTTTGCATGAAGATATCATTTTTCAATCCAACCACTTCATTGCCAACTCTCTTTTCACACTCATCCCATTCTCCCCCCAAAACGTGCATAGAAGCATCCCTTGTGTCTGCACTGCATGGGAGAATAATCTATTCCCTGGACTGAGTATGTAAAAAAAGTAGGCAGAATATAGAAATAGAAAATTTCCTCATTCCTCTTGCACAAGGAAGATTCATTATTTCTTTCAAACTGAATTTCCTGAGTTCGGTCCTATAGTTCTTGGTCTATATCAGTTGTTCTAAGATACAATTTCCATGAAGCGATTAAGTTATTAAACTAAATTCGGAGCCTGGCATATCCAATATTCAATTTTGTCAGTTAAGAATATTTCCAAAATCACCATTTCATTAAAGATAGGACATTTAACTTCAAAAATGTAGGAAGGATATAATTTCAGATTAAAATTAGGAACAGTTTATAATTTTTACACCAACATGGAAACAACACTATATTCAATTTTACTCACTCCACTATAGACTCTTGAATGTTAATCACTGGTGATATCTACCCATGGCATGGTATTAGGATTTTTTATTCCATTCCACGCAGCATTTATCCCATACCACCTTGTATGGGTACTTGTTAAAAATCTCTTTTATTTCATTTATCATCTTTATTTCGCTTTGTATTGCTCACACACCTTGTCAAATGATTCACTCATAGCGTGTACCCAATACGTTGTTGAATGAATGCATAAAACAATAGCGCACATATTTATATCTTTAATTTTTATTTATAAATGCAATACAAGAGTCAAACAAATAGTGGATTATGTCAATTAGACGTTTACACATTCTGCTCTCTTTTAAGATGAATAATTATAGTTCATTTTTATTTTTTTTTCTTTGCAATTTAGGCATTTAATTAGGGTTTTAAGGCTTAATTATTTTTTTCAATATATGAAATTTATTGTCAAATTGGTTTCCATACAACACCCAGTGCTCATCCCAAAAGGTGCCCTCCTCAAACCCATAACCCACCCTCCCCTCCCTCCCACACCCCATCAACCCTCAGTTTGTTCTCAGGTTTATAGTTCATTTTAAAAAAAAGAATAAAATTAAAAGTTTTCAGTACATTATTTACAAAAAAAAGGATTTCGATATAAGAAATTATATCACATGCCTCTAAAATCTGAACACTCATACAAAAAAAAATTCTCACCAACTCAATCCCTACTGAAGTTCAACAACGATGTCTAACAGAGGAATTTGCCTCCTCAAAGTAACTTCAATTATATTCTGTATGACCATTGGCCTTCTCTTTTTGTTACTGCATTTAAAAAAGAAGTTAATGACTAGGGGTGCCTGGATGGCTCACTTGGTTAAGTGTCCGGCTTTGGCTCAGGTCATGATCTCACAGTTCGTGGGTTCAAGCCCTGTGTCAGGACAGCTCAGAGCCTGGAGCCTGCTTTGGATTCTGTGACCCCCCTCTCTTCCTCTGCCCTTCCCCTGCTTGCACCCTGTCTCTCAAAAATAAATAAATGTTAAAAACATGAAAAAAAAAAAGGAGTTAACGACCAACTAATCCTGCTGTTTAACTTATTGTATTCCTTTACCATCTGTATTTCAGGTATCAACCCCGGAAATAGGTGCCAGTTTTATAAGAAATAGCCTCTTAAAAATAAAGTCATTCCATTTTTAAAGTAAATTTATATTATACTATAAGTTTAATCTCAATACTGATGCACCTTTGGTATTTTTGTTCCTCATGCTTTTCATTTTCAGTGGCACAACCTAAAATATTAATTACGTCACTACTAAATATTTTATATATTTCTATTTGTATGTCAAATATTTTATATAATCCAGAAAACATTTTCCCAGAGTTGATGGCAGTCTCTTATCTCTGAAATCTGTTGGAAATTAATATTGAAGGTCCAGTTGCTGTATTCTTATTATACTGTCTTCAGGACAGTTGCAATTTTCCTAACTGCATGTTTGAACTTCTATAGAGGTTAGCTCCTTAAAGCAAAAATCAGTAAATCCAATGAGTTTTAAACTTAAGATTAGGCATTTAGTCAACTCAAGCTTTATCCAAGGATGTTTTTTAAACATTCTTAAAATTACAGAAAATTTGCTAATTTGCTTGATTGCAAATTAGCTAAATGTTTTTAAAATCTCACTCTTCTTCTATTACCCATGACTTTAAATGTTCCCATGCCATTAATATACGAGTTGTACAACTCTTTATTTACCACAACTGAGAACCATATTTTAAGCCCACTTTTAGTGCACATGCTTACACATGAATTGTTTCTGTATGATTTCACTTTTATGTACCAAATTTGGTCAGGTCTCTGTCACATATTGTAGAAAAGTATTGAAATTCAACGTCTTTATTTTCCAAATTTTCATGTTGTATCACTGCACTATTGCATGAATTAGTGTAGCACAGACTATCGGTGATGCCCACCTAAGCCTCCTCCTCCTTTTCCCTGACTATCAGGGCCTCATTTCATCAGGTTGCACACTGTCTTTGCATCCATCAACCTGGGGAAGAGGTCCTTCAATTAACCCAAGGCAGAGATGATGATATTTTTCCCCCTTGCCTGTGATTGATTTAGGCATGGGCATGTGATACAATAAGATTTCAGATGATGTTAGTGGAGTCTTCTAGGGAAGGTTTTCTTTGCTTTTAGAAAAGGTCAAATTATAGACATGTGTCCTTTACACACTGTTGTGTAAAGAAGTCATGATATTGTAACCATCCCAGAGAAGCAACATAGAGGAAGGACAAAGAGACTTGGGCTGCTAATGACATTGTTGGACTTCTGAAACACCCATGGAACTTTTCCAGATTTCTTGTTATCTAAGATAAGCAGCCTCTTCTGTTGGAGCCATGTTGGCTATGTTTCTGTTACTTGTGATCTGAAGCACTCCAAACTGTGACATCTCCATAATACAAATAAGGAAAGCAAAACTCAGAGAAATTACATGGTGGCCTAACATGGCTCAGTGATTAAATGGTAGAGGCCTGGCCAGAATATAAATTCTTAGTTCAGTCCTCTTTCCAGTACAGTGTGAAGTCTCTACTTTAAGAACTGGTTTCTTGCACAAATAATTGATTAACAATATATTATATAAAGCTGTCATGTATACAGTGAAGTATTTTATGCAATAATGAGCACATATGCAAATTATCTTACATTGAACTATATGAAACAACCATTCTGGTGCATCAAAACTGTTCAAATATTGGAAAATTTCACGTGGTTCACCCCATCAATTTTATTGAATTTCCATTGCTAATATAGAGAAAATATGCCTAATTAGTGTACATTAAGTGCTCTTTACTTTGATTCTTAAGTTTTCTACTTAAAATTTAAAGTGAAATTTCCCTCACCTTTCCATAATTTACCTTTATCAGCCTTCTTTCAAGGAGAAATTCTAGTTTGTTCAAACTAGTTTGAAAAGTTTATAAGCATACCCACTGATGACAATGTTGTGAAACTTTAAGCATCTAAAATAAGGGTGCCTATTTATTTAAGCCTATGACTCTTGATTTCTGCGTGGGTCATGATCTCCCAGTCATGGGATTGAGCCTCATGTCAGGTTCCATGCTGAGCACGGAGCTTGCTTGGGATTCTCTCTCTCTCTTTCTTATGCCCCCTCTCTCTCTTTCTCTCCCTCTTTCCCTCCCCCACTCATGTGTGTATGCATCCACATACTCACTCTCTCTCTCTCAAAATTAGAATAGAATAGAATAGAATAGAATAGAATAGAATAGAATAGAATAGAAAAATTAAATTAAAATAATACATGTTCACTTTCTGAAATGAATACCTACAGGGCTCAATCAGAAACTGTAGCATGCTTCAGATGATAAAGTGCCATGCATATAATATGACTTGAATAAACCGTTAAAATATCATGATGTAATAAGTGAGAAGAAATATACCTCTCCTTAGAAAATGCTGCATCACGTTTTTCTTGCAAAAGATGTATGTGCAGTGGATTTTGTGGATATTATCATTTGCTGTCATTTAAAGTGGTATTTTATAACTTATTTATCATTTTAATTCAGCCATTTGAGAGTTTATTAAATCCTTTCTTCTCAATGGGACTCCCACTAGTTTTAAAAGAGTAACATATAGAACAGCAAGAGTTAATTGGATTAGGTTTCAATATTATTTTAATTGGCATTAGAATATAGTACTGAGAGGAGGAATTCAACTTGTTTGCTAAGTTCTTCACAGTACTTTCTGTTTACTTCCAAAAGTATATTTTCTACAAACTTTACATTAACACATTCTAAAGAAACTAAGATTATTTACTTACAAAAAGTTTAAACACTGCTTTAAATGCATAGAGTTCTCCACAAAAAAAAATGAGATTAGCAACTTCAGTTTTGCAGTGTAGCCATATTACAAAAATTATTACAGAAATCAATAATGCTTTCATTTCCAGAACTAATCTGATGGTAAGATCTTGTTTATATAGATATTAAACAAATGCATTATTCGCATTTTGTAATGATTTTCTAGAGAAAAAAGGACATTTTTTAAATTATCATATGGAAGTGGTGTAATAAATGAGGATAATCTTTATTAACAGAAAGTTAATTTACATAAAACAAATGCTCATTGAATTATTGAATATGATAATATCTACATGCCTACTCCTGTTTGTCATATTTTGTGCCTTTTGGCGACATCAGAATTATAACAATCTGATTTATGCATTAAATTTAATGCATAATATGACAACGTACAGATATGTATGCCTTATAATGTATAATTTAAACATGATTGCTATATATTTCACCCATTCTTTCATGGCTTTCCCGATTTTCTCATGCAGCCAGAAATCACGATTAAAATGCAGGTTGCCAGATATGAATGTCTGTTTGAATTAATGAATATTTTCATAAAAATACTCCAACTATGAATGTTTTAAAAACCTTGTCATAACACTCACCAAACTTACACATGACAGCAAGCATGTGTTACTGCATTTTCATCTTAAATATTTGATGATTGCCTCTTTAAATCCAAGATTCATAACCCAAAGGCTTTCATTTTCTTACACCATGTGTAATTCAAAAGACATTTATTAGTACAGTCCTCTTTTTATGCATCAACAAAACATATCTGAAAAAAAGCAATATAAGAACTTCCCAGAATTTTGGACATATTTTAAGGTATTAATTATACATAACAATATTTTATAATATGTATATACTATTTATACTCTCTCTCTCCCTCCCAATGGAATAAAGATAGGATTTACAATAAAGATGATTCTGGTTAAACATTAAAAGCTACAATACAACTGGAATCTTTTTCAACTTACATTAAAAATGTGTAAACACTTCCTAACCTATCCGCATTTTCAGGAAATGATCAGAGTGCACAGCTGCAATTTATGAGATTCTGAGAAATGCCAGTGTTCTTCTACCAATTTCTTAACAATAATGTCACTTTTTAAATTACAAATTTAAATTTAGCATAGGTAAATAATGGTAACAGGCCTATTACAGTCATCTTTATTATTTAAGAAGGAAACCAACTAACAATTGTAAGAGCAATTCCATATTAGGTTTCAACTGAAGGTTGCCCATTGATGGGTCACTCTCACTTGACCTTGAGTGTGCAGAAAGGTAGTTCACCATGGTAACCTTGGTCTTGATGCTTTCCATACAGTAAATCATTTCAGTCTCTTCATGTAATTCTTTTATTGGCTGTGCAATTGAAATGTCATGCTTCACGAACAGAGAAGCTAGTAATTTCTTATGGGTGATTAAACCACCTTTCTAATGTATGAGCATGGATAAAGTTGTATGCAACATTTTAACACACACTTAGTTCATCATAATGTTTTCTCTGTTTTTTAAAAAATTTTCTGGTAAACATATTTTACCCTAACATATTTTTTTAATCTTCAAATGCATACAGTCTATCAGTATACCATCTAATATCTGGTATCATTTGATAACTTCTATAGTGGTGTTTCTACCTTCAGAAAGAATGTGTGTGTGTGTGTGTGTGTGTGTGTTTATGTTTATAAATAAAAACAAAGTTCTTTAAATAATACTGAAGTTTCCAAAAGCAAGCAAGTTTTAAAAGGACATTTTGGGCCCTAAGCCAAAACTGACATTCCACCTTTAATTATGTGAAAATCAAAAAAATGTATTTTAATGACCAATTATGAGAAAATCATGAAAACCATACTTTCGCTATAAAGCAAGAGTTAAAAAATTGCTTTTTCCTTTATGAACTGTTCATATACATATCTCTAGACAATCATTCCCTTATGCTTTTATAAAAAAAACTCTGCTTTTTTTGAAGCTCATTCCAATCCACTATATTACTCTCATAATCACATTTGTTAAGATCCCAGCACCCCCCCACACCCCCACTCCCACCACCCATCCCTCCCATTTGTTGAAATCTTGGCAATTAACTCAAAGTTTCTCTACTCATGACAATTTCTGCTAAAAGCCACATGGACAACTCTTCCCAAATCCTGGCCTCTCAGTTCCTTCAAATCATCATCAAGGACTTTCTCTTTGGTCATCCACTTTCCTGGACAGACACTAGAAACTATCATTACTAAAACTCTTCCAATCTTTTTTTTTTTTTAATTTTTTTTTCCACGTTTATTTTATTTTTGGGACAGAGAGAGACAGAGCATGAACAGGGGAGGGGCAGAGAGAGAGGGAGACACAGAATCGTAAACAGGCTCCAGGCTCTGAACCATCAGCCCAGAGCCCGACGCGGGGCTCGAACCCACGGACCGCGAGATCGTGACCTGGCTGAAGTCAGACGCCTAACCGACTGCGCCACCCAGGCGCCCCAAAACTCTTCCAATATTAATATTGGTATTTTAAGAATTCTTCTCTCTCAGGGCACCTGGGTGCCTCAGTCGGTTAGCATCGAACTCTTTGATTTTGGCTCAGGTGATGGTCTCATGGTTCCGGAGATCAAGCCTCATACCAGGCTCTGTGCTGACAGCATGGGTCCTGCTTGGGATTCTCTGTCTCCCTCTCTCTCTGCCCCTTCTCCCCTCAAAATAAATAAATAAACTTTAAAAAATTATTCTCCTCTCTCACATTACAAGTTTTTGTTTTAGTTTTTAGATTATTATTTAATTACACTAACTACAACCCTAACACTCATTACAACTGAAAAACTTCAATGTGTTGGTCCCTTTAGTATTGCCTTACAAATAATCTCCTTATGACAAAACCTCTCTCCACACTAAGTTAAAATCTTATGGAACATGATTCTAACCATTGCCTTTATAACACCTAAATCCTCTATTCCTCTGTCTCTGCATTTTATCTATTTAAAAGACCTCCAATCTGGGTGGTCCTTTTCTTAAAAACTGGAGACCCTTCTTTGGTCTAACCTCAGGCATCTGAGTTCTGCTACAGAAAAACATACAACAGGGAATGTGGAATCCTTTATATAAATTAATAAACCACCAATCTTAACTGAACACTCAACACTTCCCAGTAATTGTGCCATATTCATTGGTCAAGCCACTTTCCTGTTTTCCACATAAAGATTTCAGACCTTCTGCATATCCTCAAACCACCAGTCCTATCACGGAAACCTCATTCTCAGCAGAGAGCTTCACACTCTACTACACCGAGTAAATTGATACAATGAGAAGAAAACTCCCTGCCATCAAACCTAAGAAGTTGCCTGCATTTGTCCTAGTTTCTTATTTTTTCCTTGTTTAAATAAGCACTTTTCTTCTGCTGCTATTATACCCATTTACTTCCCATTCTCTCAGAGACTTTAGTATCAATGACCCCTTCTCTAATTTTGACAAGTTCTCTCTCTAGAACACTCTTCCCACTAAATCGATGAATTCTTATAATGCTTTAGATTGCCATTCAAATATTTAGTCTTCATTGGAGACTTACTGTTCCCTCCAAAATAAACCAGATTCACTTGTCTTTCAATCTTATTCTCCAGCAACTGTGTTTCCTACTGGCCTGTATTGTAATTGAGATTTTTATCAAAATTTGAAATTCTATTTATTTAAGTGATCATTGAGTTAATATTTGCCCTTCAATATTTTTTAGCATTACAAGGTCACCACTAAGGTGCATAGTAAAAGCTCAATAAATCTTTCATAATGAATGAGTAACAATAGAACACTCTGACATGCCATGTACTACGTACCAAGCACCATATTTATAAACTTATTTAATACACCAACCTTATCTTCATGTTATAAATAAGAAACCTCAGGCAGGTAGGACTTGACAGATACAGAAGGATTTAGCTCCAGAGTTTATAATCTAATAACTATACTCAACTGCTTGAGAAAGGATGAAATAAAATTATTACAGTATGCCTACACAAAATGGCACAAATATTAGAGTATAACTGCGATAAGATTTACTTCATATTGTTAGGATATGCAGGATAACTATGAAGAGGCAAAGTTAAATATAAGTTCAGGACTTTTCCAATCCTTTGACAGTTTGAATTGAAGTGTGGGAAACACCATATTCTTCTTTGGTGTTTTAATTTCATTCTAATTGTTCTTAGCAGATGAACAACATTCTAAGGTCAGGTTAATATTAATGAATATGAATGAAGAAGGAAGAAAACTTAAAAATATAGAATATAGGACATTGGTCTGTTTGGGAAATAACAGCAAACTACCTTTGGCCACATGAGTCATCTGGGTTGAAGCAAATGGGTATACTCAAAATGGGTATACTGAGGCCTGACTCTGGCTATTGACACATAAAGAAAATGCTGGAAATGAAGAGTATCATAATGGTGGAGGCAGGAATGTGACGGGAGCCATTACAGAGAAAGAGAAAAGTCAGTTAAATATCTCTCCTCTAATACTGGCTTCGCCCCGCTAAATTCTTTACAGCTGAATCTACATAGTGTTCAAAATACAGGGAAGAATCATACTCATTATATTTCATTTTTCACCAACATTCTATAAAGTATTGAAGAACTGAATATAATATCTGATTCAATAATCAAGAGAAGAGGAAGCAATTTTCAACAAAGCCATCCTCCATGAGAAAAGAAACACACTTGAGAGAATATAAGAAGGCTTTCAACTCAGTGGGAAGGGAATGTGAAAGCACTTCATTGAAGCTCATTGTAGCTTGTGCACAGTTTGCCTGCCAAGAAATGCTCATTCAATATAGGGAAATAAATTCCCATTCACTAATAAACACAGTCAAATGCAAAGTTGCTTTACAAAGTCAAAGTCTATAAATATCTCATAACTGGTTTATGCTTTAACATAGTTCCTCCAAATTGTATTTTATCACAAGGCTTTTTTTAGTTATTCCATTCTTGTCTTTGACTTCAATTGTTCATGGCACAATCACATGTTCTTTAAATTATTCATATTTCTATGGAAGAAGATCATAATTCTCCAAATACTGGGATCATGCAGTGTGGGGATATTTAATTTTTCAGGTTTGTACATATGAATAAACAAAAAGCAAGAAGATCAATTACTAGTAGTGTTAACCATCAGCACCCTATCCCCCTGTCAGCCAAGGCTCAAGTGTCATCTCTTGACGTGAACATTGACCCAGGAGTCAGGAAAATAGCCCAGGGGTTCTATTTTCCAATAATGTACTGGAGACCCATGACAAGCTCACAGCCAAGTCGTAAAGCACTTCTTAACTCACAGGACCATCAAACGGGATTAAGTGCTTTGAAATCCATGGATAACAGGTGCTCCAAGGACTCAAGAGCTCACCAGGTCGCCTCTTTCCCTCCGGGTCACTCACCTTCTTGCGCCTCATGTTAGGAGAATATTGATGAGAAGAGTGACAGAAGATGCCCATGGCAGCAGAAAGTAATGTAAGGGAAGCCTATTAACTTCTCACATACGGATTTTATGCTGTGATGCTAAAAATTCTATAATGGTCTTTAAAAACATTGATGCGATTTTCAGAACCCTTAGAAGAGTCTCATCAAATGACTAAAACTGGGTTTTACAGACAGTTACAGATTTGCTTCCGTATTAAAATTGTTCCTAATCACATATTATTAGCCAATTTTAGGAAGATTTTTTGAAAAACAGTTTGATGAAGCATAATCATCCAATAAGATAGCAGTACATCCAAATAAGGATTTAAAAATACTGAAGATGATCTAAAAATAGCATCTCAATGAGGAAATCAATTCAAAACTTGGAAAATGGTTCAACATTAGTAGAAGTTCACCGATTTACAAAACTTAACTTCTTGAAAAGCCATAAAAAGTTTTTAAGAAACAATCTATTCTTTAATTTAGAAAAAAAAGATTATTAAAGATTTCCTGGAAATGACACATGTTAGTAAGATAGTATTCAATTTGAAAAAAAAAAATACCTCACTAATTTTAGGAATTCACACGTTTTCGGCATTGTAAAACAAGCTATGTCTACACTCTAGTCTATTTCTCCCCCTAGGTATACAGTCTACTAAATCAATGACCTCCAAATTGTATATTTAATCTTTCAAAACTTTTAAAGAATTGTAGAACTCTTTTGCAGTGGATTTAGATTCTCCCCTTTCTCCACGACAATCTGAGGAGGTCTCTAAAGCTCGATTTCAGAACCTCTGCATTATAGCATGACTCCGCTATGCTATCCAGTGCTCCAACTGATGGGTTTTGGTGAAATAATGGTTCATTGGATACTCATCTTCTTCATAGACATCATAAGAAAAAAGGGAAAAAAATGAAAGGATGGTGATATAGTAAAAGAGTTTTGTACTGTTAGCTCATTTTTCTTTAAAGTACAAAACTAATGTGGTATAGTAAAATAGTTTGCACACTGTTGAATTTTTTTTGACTTCAAAAGGCATAGCAAACCTCTGCAAAAAGGGACATATTGACCTTTCCATCTCATTATAAAATTAATTTGTATTGTTTGTGGGAAGGAAAATACAGGGCAGAAATCACGTAAGAACAATACCTAAATGTGGAAATAAATGTCTTTAAATGTTAGCCCAACTAATTTACATATTTTTTCTCTAAATTCAGCTGAAAGAAAAGTATATAATTTCAACCTGGCCTTGAAGCACAAATATAATGTGCAACGCGGCAGCAAAAAACAACTGAGAAATTCTGACCTAAAAGGAATGGAAGAGCTGCACCACATGGCCAGAGGGATGCAGAGAGCTGTGTGGGGAGCTGCCCGGTACAGACAGCACAAGTCTGTATATGGCTAGCATTGCTTCTCTCTGGATACCACTTGGATTCTAGCCAGCACCCAGGCTGGATCAAACCCTGTCACCATTCTCTACTCCTCAAGTTGTGGAAGAGAAAGATGAAAGCTCAGGTTTATTTTGCGTCTTCATCAAATCCTTGTTTATAGTATGATAATTGAAAACTTTTGGAGATAGAGTTTATAAAACAAACAATATTTTTATTGCAATCAATGAGTGTTTGAAAAATGTAAAGTGCATTAGTAAGCTAATATTCAACTGTGGAAATCAATTTTTTAAATGTTTGCCAAACTGATTCATATATTTTTCTTAGAATGTATCTTAAAAAAATGTGCCTTCATTCATCTTGGCTATAAAACTCAGATACTGTACAATGGGCAGAAAGAATAAATTGAGAATTCAGTGGCAAGTAACCAAAAGGAGAAAGGCCTATGAGATGTTCAGATATCTGCCAACATGTAAGAAAAATAAAGATACCTTTGACTTATTTTGAGCAGAATTATTTACTTTATGCTCAGATGTTGTTATCCTGATAAACAAAACTCTTGAATTTTTTGTAACTGTTTTCTGTTTGTTTTTTTTTACTCTATATTTAAATAACTTCTATTGCTTTATTATATTTTAATAGACCCTTGTACATAGCTGGGAGAATGAACTCATCTTTACCAAACATTTATTAAGAATGCCCTCAGTGGTACCCATTATAGTACACCCTACAGGTATATTTAGTTTTGTGCAATGAAGCTTTCCTGGAAAGCACTGTGTCAGGTCATAAATTCCTTCCTCCAATCCTTTCCCACCTACTGCCAGCCAAAAACATTGCAGCCAAGTGTATCTGTCTAAGGTGCTCTTCTGGTCCTGTTCTTCCCTGCTTCGAAGTCATTTACTGACTCCCCACTGCCTGTTTACCAAATGCTATGCATTATGCTTATTACTGCAAATAGATACATTTCTTTAATCTTTGTAACAACTCCAGCAGGTAACACTAATATTATCTCCACATTATAGGAGAATATAAATAATTTGCCTAAAGTCATACAGCCCGTAAGTAGCAGAAAGAATTCCTAAGCAAGACCAGCAGACTCAAATGACTGTATATTTAACTATCACTGCAACACTTTTCCAACATGCCAGAAACTACTCTAAATTTATCTCTCAAGATGCCTTTACATAAGTCCAATGGTCCAGCAAGAATGGTTTGTCTGCTGTATAACTCATAGAACAGGACTACACTAGGTGCCTCTCAGTTAATGTTGCTAGCGTCTGTAGAATAGCCTTTGTGACTAGAAAATACCATCATGATAAAGCTTTAAAACTTCTCATTCATGTGTGAAATTTAAGAAACTGAATGAACAAAGACAAAAGAGACAAACAAACAAAAAATAGACTTAAATAACAGACAACAAACTGGTGGTTGCCAGAGGGGAGGTGGAGAAAGATATGGGTGAAACTGATAAAAAGGATTAAGAATACATTTAACATGATGAGCACTGAATAATGTATAGAATTGTTAAACCATTATGTTCTACACCTGAAACTAATATAACACTACATGTTAATTATGCTTTAATTTAGAAAGATTTTTAAAAACTCCCAAATTTCTTATTACAATGTGCCAGTTAAACATAAATGAGAAAAAAATTTTTTCTTCTCAGCTGATACTTTCATCATTTCTTGTAACATTCTTAAAGATTATCTTAGAATCATAGACCTCCCTAAAAATGGAAAAGCTGTTCTCTTGCTCCATATTATAGAGCTCCCTCAAGAAAGTTATTTTTTGGAAGATTTATTTAGCATTTATTTTGCTTCCTGCAATGTTATGTTATACATTCAACATATTAGAGAATATTAGTAAGAAAATTAAATATTTTAGAGATTTTCCTTACAAGTTAGCCCATCACAGATTTTTATCTGAATTTATCTCTATATAAAGAAATACAGTGTTCTTATATCAAAATGGTTCAATTAATGATTATTAATTTAGACAAATTGTGACGTGATGTCATATATGTAATTGTTATTCGTTATCATTACTTGAAGAATTCAAGTTTAGGAAAAAGTGACTCTAAACACCACAGTACATAATATTTAAATGCTGAGAGATATTCCTCTTAACAAACGATTAACGAACTGAATGCAAATGAAGGAATATGGTTAACTGAATGCAATCTGAGAAAACCACATCTGCATGTTGGGACTAAATACTATTAGCTAACATTTACCCTGTACCTACCATCGTTCAGCTTATATGAATTATTTCAACTTTAATCCTCGTAACACCTACAAGAGGTGTTACTGCAACTATTATTGAATTGCATGAATGTACCCGTCATTATCTCCACTGTATATATGAGTAGTTAGACAGAAGGAGTTTAATAGCCTACCCAAAATGACAAAAATTCTAGGAGGTGAAATTCAAAGCCAGATAGCCCAAATGCAGAGTCTATACCCTTACCAATCATGGGGGGTTGACTGCCTTATCCTGCAGATGCTTTCAATTATATGGCTGCACCTAAAGATATCAGGTATGAAATGATGGTTTGATCTCTACTCCACTTCTAAATTTGAAGAAAGGAAGACATGTTAATCCATGCATTGTTTTTTTTTTTTTTTTTTTTTTTTTTTTTTGCAGCTGCCAGAACAAATTACCACAAACTTGGTGTCTTTAAAAAAAAGACATTTATTATCCCAATAGTTCTGAAAGCTGGAGGAAGAAGCAAAGAGACTCTAACCCTAGAATGTCCAGAGGGAGCATGGCCTCGGTGACACCTTGATTTCAGACCAGTGATACCAATTTTGGATTTGGAGCTGCCAGTGCCTACCAACTTTTCTTGGCTTGTGGCTGCATCCCTTCAATCTTCAGGTCCAGCATCTTCAAACCTCTCTCTGTTCCATCTTCACATCAGCTTCTCTGTCTGTGTCAAATCTCCCTCTGCCTCTCTCTTAGCAAGGCACTTGGGACTCAGCCGTATTCCAGGATAACCTTTGCATCTCAAGATCTTTTCCAAATAAGACAGCATTTACACTTTCCAGGTATTAGGACTTGAAATTTTTGGGACCGTGATTCAGCCTGCTCATCTATCCATCTATAAATGTAATGCCACCTGTCAGAGAAATATGCAGCTGAAAGGCAAAGTATCAAGAAATTTTTCAAGTAAAAAAGTTTGAAGAATTTTTGTCAGGTTGGTGTTCTTCAGCAGTTTTTCCCATGCCTTCTACATCTGCATTTTTACCTCCTCTAACTAACTGGACGTGAAGCACATTACAGTAACATGCTCCTTTGGGTGGCTAAATCATCAGTGAGAGATTAACAAATGGCAATCACCTTTTCCATGATACTATGGAAGTAAAGGGTCATACTTCTAGGTAAAATTGTTCCATAAAAAAGAGCTCATTTACTGCCGTTTTCAACAATATGGATGGACTCGAGGCCATTATCACATTTCATTAGTGATATAAGTCAGACAGAGAAAGACAAATAGAGGATGATCTCACTTACAGGTGAGCAGAATCTAAAGAGCAAAACAACACGAAACAAAATAAACAAGCTCTTGGATACAGAGAACAGATTGGTGGTTACTAGAGATGGAGAGTGTAGGGTTGGGCAAAACACAGGCTAAAGGAGTCAAAAGGCACAAACAAACTTACAGTCATGTAAAATAAAGTAAGTAAGTCATGAGGATGTAATATATAGCACAGAGACTATGGTTAATAATAGTGCACTACATAAGTAAAAACTGATAAGAGAATAGATCTTTGAAGTTCTCATGACAAGAAAAAAATTTCTTTACTACTACACAGTGTTGATGGATGTTGAGTAGACTCATTATGGTGATCATTTCACAATATATACAAATATTACATAATTATGTTGTACACCTAAAATTAATATAATATATGTCAATTTTACTTCAATTTTTCTACTTATCAAAAAAAGACATTCAAAAGATGAACAATAAAAATGTCAACATGTTTGGCTAGAAAAAAAAGGCCATTTAGTACATGATTTCCTAGTCTGTCTATGCCAGGTTACAGGGGCAGTGGCCTTGTCAGTATAATAAGTTTGGCATTTAGATATAGTGACCACATGGTGAAAGGAAACAAAACTCAGGATCTTGACAGATATGGAGTTGGAATATATTAAGTCTGGGTTCCGAGCATACCACATCTTAACTGAAGAAGTAACCTAGACAAGAAATTACCTAGTAACACAGGAGTATAACAAAGAAACCTAATTCTAATGATCCTAATCACAAACTTGCAATTTAAAGGATCTTGGTATTAAATTCATGTGAATAGCATGGCATGGGAGTTCCAACACAGGCTTCTGATATCTCTGGGACATATGACAGAAACAAAACCAGCCCATATCATAGAATATACACGCTCAGGGTAACCACACACACACACACACACACACACACACAGTCTCATTGAAGATAAGCAAGATAAACTAACAAAACACAATAGGAAACACAAATCAATGAAAAATAATTAGCAGATGTAATGGACGGTAGGATTAGACTCTAAGAACTGCAGAAAATTAAACAGTATGATAGAGATTGCATAAAATGAAAAACCTTAAAGTAATTAAAGCATGAAGAGTAAACATTTTATGATTTCATATAAAACAACAAATGTATTTTAGAAGGAATGAAATAGAATTGTTCTGTTTTTCAAACACTGAAACATGCAGTTATTTTAATTTAAAAAATATGATGGTCAATTGGTTCAGCAGCCAGTTAGAAGCAGCCAAAGTGAAATTAGTTACCTGGAAAATAAATATGTGAAAATGACCTGGAATGAACAAAGATAACAAAGAAATTTTAAAAAGAGAGAATAGTGAAGTTTAAAGGCCTAGAGAATAAAATTATGAGTTCCAACATTTCTTTAATAAAAGTTTCAGCATAAAAGAATAAAGAAAATGGAAAGAAGCATATAAAAGTAATAATGAATGAAAGCATTAAATTTTTAACTCTAACTCCAAAAGCAAAGGGAACAAAAGCAAAAATAAACAAGTGTGGGACTACATCACTAAAAAACATCTGCACAACAGAGGAAACCATCGACAAAACAAGAAGGCAACCTACTGAATGAAAGAAAATATTTACATATCATGTATCTGAAGGGGTTAGTGTCCAAAATATACAAAGAGCTCAAGCCAATAGTTGTAATAATAATAACCATTATCATCTGATTAAAAATGGGCAGAAGATCTAAATAGACATTTTTCCAAAGAAGACATACAGATAACCAACAGGTACATGATAGGATGATCAACATCACTAATTATTAGGGAAATGCAAATCAAAGACACAATGATACATCACCTTACACCTGTTAGATTGGCCATTATCAAAAAGACAAGAAATAACAACTGCTAGAGAGGATCCAGAGAAAAAGGGACCTTCATACACTGTTCATGGAAATGTAAATTGGTGCAGTTACTATGGAAAATAGTATGGAGGTTCCTCAAATGCTAGTTAGCCATGAAAAAGAAGAAAATCTTGCCATTTGTGACAAGAATGGACCTTGAGGGTATTATGCTAAGTGAAATAAGTCAGACAGAGAAAGACAAATACTGTATGATTTCACTTATATTCACTTAGTGGCTGTTAGAGAGGAAGGAGGTGAGGGTGGACAAAATGTGAGAAAGGGGTCAATTATACGGTGACAGATGGTAACGACTTATTGTGGCAATTGCTCTGCAATATATACAAATATAAAATTATTCTGTTTTGCACCTGAAACTATTACAATGTTACATACAATCTTACCTCAGTTAAAAAAAAAGGTAAGTCAAAGAAAGTGAAAGAAATAAAAATATAAGACATAAACGATGAAATGAAAAGAAAAGAAATGGAGAAGTTAAAATCTGTGACCAATTCTTTGAGGAAAAACCCTGTATTGACCTGGAAGAAGGTATCTGCAATTCATATCAATAATAATAAATTAGTATGTGAAATATATTCTAAATATACTGCAAATCAATAAGAAAATGAACAAAAGATATGTGCAGACAACTCACAAAGGAGAAATCTAGATCAACTAAATAAAATACCCACTTGACCAAAAAAAAAAAAATAGAAGAAGAAAAATTTGTTTGAGCCTCATTTATAATTTAAAAAGAAATTCTAAAAATGAGAGAATCAAAATGCCACATTTAGCAAAGAGATCCCGGAAGATGGAGCTAAAAAAGTAACCATTGGATTTGAGAATCTAGAAGTCAAGGGTGATCTTTATTAGAACATCAATGAGAGTAAAATCGATTTGCAATGTATTGAGAAACAAATGTGAAGAAAGGAAATGGAGACAGAGTAAAGACTTTCTTAAAAAGCTTACATGATCCAGGAAGAGAACAGATATAGTAATAGCTGAAGCTAAGACACCTGCTCAAAGTAGGCCAATATATTAAGTTTTTCACTTGATTGTTTTATTGTGGCTGGACTGTGAGCTTATTATTAAGCTGAGAAGTAGCCATAAGAAAGGGAAAAGTCCTCAAAGTAAGAGAGAAAATAAATGATAGAGCAATGCTCTGGAGAAAGCAATCAATTGCACCAATGCAAAGTTTAGCCTTAAGCAAAGAGTAATAAGAATGCCTTAATTTTTAAATTAATGTGTATAGGGGATGAGCATGCATGAGGTTGAGGATATTCAGTAATATAAGAGAGTAAAGAAAGAGGAAGTGAGTCTAACATTAGGTGAAGTAGAAATGATTTAGATATGACATTGTAGAGATCTAAGCGGTTGTCAGCCCATAACCATATTTTATTCATGAAAAAAATATATTATACAAAGCTGAATTATACATAGGCCATCATGCCCTTAAGGAGCTCAGTCTACCAGGAAAAGTGAGACTTGTTCACATATAATCAAGATAACTAAAATGCCGTTCATCCCTCCTTTCTCAATATATACATATTATTTTGTTCTTTTCTCTTTCATTTTATGAGATCACATAGCATTTTGTGTTCCTCTTTCTTCCCAATTCTCTAAAGGGATACATGAAAGTGGAAATGTTTACCATAGTGCCAACATTAAGTTCAGGCTCCTTTCCACAGCTTTGCACTGTGATCTCTACAGAAGCTCATCCAGAGCTCTGGAATGATTTGCACTAAATGCATGAAAGAGATGAGGAATAGGAGAAGTCATTAAAATTATTCTGTTTCTTCTCCTCCCAGATCCAAACAAATTTCACTTTTAGGAAAATCATTGTCCACACTTCCTAATGTGAAGCTTACTTTTGCCCCACAAAGTATTTTAAAGACAGACAAAATCAATCTTATTGACCATTTCTCAAAACCCTGTCCTTGAATATTAAAAGTTGTATTTCAGGAAAGTAGAAGTTTCAAATTTATATTCTTCAACTTCATTTAAGATCACTGATGCTGATTAAAATTTTCATCTTTTAGATATATTTGAAAATATTCTACCAAACAAGAAAAGGCCATTAACATTCAGTTTAAATGCAATTTATACTAGCCTTTGGTTTTCAGCATAAATGTAGAGACAAATGAAATTATTGCCATTATGAAAATAATGTGTATTTTTTGAGACAGCTATGTTTTTTCCATGCATGTTGCTAAAGAAGGCAAATTTATCATGTCCTTTAATTTCTCAGAATCAAAATCATTTGCTCAAACTCCAAAGAAATTGTAATATATCTAAAGTTAATTACAACTTTCTTTTCAATATTTAATTATGTTTTCTTGTAAAGAATAAGCATCATTCAATTAACTTCATTTTTGAATATTACATAGAATCTTACAATGATTCTATGGCATATTACATAGAATCATTGAAGCAGAATAAAATGTAAAAAAAAAAAAGGAGAAATAATACTCAGAGCATGCAGTCCTCAGACACATCAGGCCATTTGCTCCTTTTTACTTTTAAAAATCTCTCCAACATTTCATTAGTATTCTTCTTTTTAAGCACTGTAGAAAATACAGACTGTATGTCTGATACACTATTTCTAGACTATGCAGTAACAAACTGTATAAATTCACTTGGCTACTCAGAGTGACAACTTGAGTTTCCTTAATATATAGTTACTTTCTCTGAAATTAAACAATTAATAAGCCAGCAGCTATGTGAATCATAAATTATTCATACTTAGTCTACCAATGAACATTAATCAATTATAAAGAGACACAGAAATTAAGACCAAGAGAAAGAGTCAACCATAGCCTTTTAATATTGAGACTCTGTTAACCCAGTCTCTTTAAACATATTTGATTTGTATAATAACATCAATATGCACAGCTATGCTTGCTGCTCAAGTTTCCAACAAAATAACCAATTTATGAGTATACATATGCTGTCAACCAGTAACAAGAAATACTCATCACAATTATGTAGCCTTTGACTAAAAGGGCTTATTAGAGTTCTTTCAAATTATTGTACCTCATCAAATATTTAGTATTAACTCTCCTGGCTTCCCAAAGAATTTGAAGCACACTGAGAAACATCTTTAGAATTCTTTCATAGTTTGAATACCAATAATTTTATACCAATATATATAAAATTATAACAATCACAAAAGCAAAACCTCCACCTAGACAATGGCCCCAGTCAGTCAGTTGTGAAGCATTACATCCTTAACAGACACAGGTTCAGCAGCAAACTTATGACTTACAATTGCCTAATGAGAAGTTCCAACAGGCTTATTCCCAACGCATATGATTTCCAGATTATGCAAGTACCCATTCTGATTAATTTATTTAAAATCAGTCAAGGAAAGAGCTATCGTTCCTAGTGTTCATTTTTACCAAGAGTCAAGCAATAAAATAATGAGAGTATATAGATGGCAAATAGGGATTTAAGTGGAGAAATGGAATTAATAAGAATAAAAAATTAGAATCGCCATTTGGTTATAACTAGCAATCAAGTGTTAATGCAAAATATTACCTGGAAATAGGCTTCAAACTATTCTTTGGTTGATGTCCTGTAGACATGATGTATTTGCTTCTCACCAAAGACAGGAAAAGACCATTGACAGGTATCACTGGATGTATTATTTCACTATTTCTTGGAAGCTAGAGGAAATAGAGAAGCTAGGTTTACAATATGGGAAATTGAGAACATCTGAGTCTTTAGTTTTTTAAAAATTTTCTGTGTCCTTGAGCATTCATAAAGACATGGCAAATTTTTTCCAGACTTGATGAGATGGTCAGCTCAGGGTGGGGGTGGGAGCAGAACCAGGATAGCTTTACCAGTATTCTGAAAAGTCATTGGTAGTAGTTCTCATTCAGCAAGTGTAACATTGTAAAACCCTGAAAACTCACATGCTCACCTTGAAAAATCATTAACTACCTGTTAGTCCTTTCTTTCAAAATCAATCAACAGATATATAGAGTGCGTAATAAACACTAGCACTATGCTAAGTGCTATGAGATATACATAATATCAGATGCAATTGCTAAAATGTAAATTAATTTATATTGGTACAAAATAAAGACACGCTACACAAGGATACGTTATATGCAATAAGATGATATAGATAAAAGTCCTACCAAAGTACAGACAAGGCAGATTTCTTCAATGACTACCAGCATGGTTACTTTGTTAGAAATGCAGATTCTCAGACACCACACCAGACCTACTGAATCAGAATCTGAATTTTAGCAGATGCCCAGATCTTGTGATGTATATGCACATTCAAGTTTGAGAAGCCCATCTTAGATGTTTTCATAAGCAAAATGATACTTAAAACAATTGTTAAACTAATGAGTCGGCCAAGAAAGAGAAAGAAAAACAGTCCAGGAAATTTCAGGCAAGTGGTCAGAAGAGAACAAAAGCATAGCATGAGAGGGCCTGAAACATGTTCCAGGAAGATTTTAGTTTGCCAGATTTGCTAGGGCAAAAGATTTTATTTAGAGATTGCCAAAAGGTAAGTCTTAAAATGTAGAATGGGTCTGGTAAGAGATGGTCTGAAAGTTAGATTGAGAGAAATGCTTAGTATTTTTAGACAGACCAGTGCTTTTGGAATAAAAGTGATTCATACTGTTCAGATTCCACCCTTCAGATATGAAGAATTCACTCTGTTAGCTGCCTTGAGTATTGGCTGCTGGTGCCTCAAAGTTGAGACCTCCCCTGAGAATTGCCCTCCGCCAAAGGGGGTTGCTTCACCCAAGTTTACACCCTCTTCCTGGAGGCAGCTTACATCCAGTACTGGCTGATGTAGGGGAACAAAACCTTGGCCTCATGGCCTCAATCGGAAGCCACATTATTGAAAGACTGTCTCAAAGTTAAAGTTCCCTGTGGAGTGAGATGAGTTATCTCATACAAATGCATCTCATTATGGTAACTCTCTCTGCTCAGTCCTGCTTTTCTCATTCTCTCACAGATGTTGTTCCCAAGAGAGCTTCTCAATAAATCTCCCGCACACAATTCTCCATATCAGAAAACAAAACAAAACAAAAAAAACCCAAAAAACCAAACTGATCACTTTCCTCGAAACTGTATATCACTAAAAAATGTATAATTAGTTCTATATAATTTTATTCTGATATTATCCTTTGGTTACTTTTTTAATGTGCTGTAACAATCCACCTAAAATGTATATTTCTTAAAGGCAGGAAATGTGCTGTATTCCTTTAAAAAATTATTTCACTAAGACAGGGGTGCCTGGGTGCCTTAGTTGGTTAAGCATCGGACTTTGGCTCAGGTCATCATCTAACAGTTCACAAGTTCAAGCCTCACATCAGGCTGTCTGGTGTCAGCAAACAGCAGACGCCAGATCCTCTGTCTCCCTCTCTCTCGCTGCCACTACCCACCTGGCAATCTCCCTCTTACAGAAATAAATAAAACATTAAAAAAATTGTAGAAAAGTAAGTAAATAATTTCACTACGATGAACACAGATGTGGGTACATAATAAGTATCTAATTCTCATTTGATGAATTAAAAAACACTTCTTTTGGGTTCTTTTATGTTAAAATTTCTGTGATATGTCTAAGATAAGCAAATGAATAATTTCAGAAAAGCATTTCTGAACTGAGAAGTACCTACTTCCAAGACTGATTTCAGCCCTGCACATCAACCACATCAGCTCTTTTGTGTATCCCTGTTACAGCACTTGGAACATGATAGGTACTCAGTAAATACTGGTTAACTTATGAATAAATGAGTAACATTTATACAATGCATTGCAGTCTACCTAAGTGTCTTTATTTAACCTTCCTGGAAACTTCCAGGTAATAGCCTCAGTTACAACACGAAGCTAAACATACACAGAGACATCTAAGTTTTAAAAAACACAGATTTCCAGGCTCACCTCAGACTTTCTGAATATTAGAGTCTCTATGGGCTTTCATTACTTATCAAACTTAAATGTGTATTAATTCCTAACAAGTTCCTAAGTGATGGTGATGGTCTGTGTCTCACACAACTAGGTCAATGTCACACGTTAGACCAGTAATGCTATATTGTTTCAGAACTCCTCAGGAGATTTTGAGGTGTGGTTACTCAGATTTTTTTTTTTCAAGTCATGCTCAGGCTCTTCTCCTGGAGATTCTGTTTTAATTGGTCCAGGATGGAGTCTGGGTACTGACATTGTCTTCTCATATGCAGCCAAGGTTGAGAACCACAGCTGTAGTTTTTGCTCAAGAATCATTATCATCAAGGATCGGGTAGATGCAGGACTACACCTGAGTCTCAACCCAGTGTGCAGGCTTTTTATGTACCCCATACTATCTCCCTGAACATAGATAAAATGTCTGAATTTCCCTACTCACTATCCAAGTTAGGTTTGTTGATTCTGCACTATATTTTATATATCAAGATGGAATAGAGACCCAAGATAATAACCACTATTACATAAGTTTCTAAAAATCACAAAGTAAAGGACAGATACGTGATCAGAAAATGAAAGTGGGTAAACATGACTGAATTATCCTCAGAATTCATTAATAAACTCTTTGAATATTTAGCAAATCTAGGGGTTCCAGAAAGTAGTCCTATAAATTACCTGAGCAATCATTTCCTTATCTCAAGATAGTATTTGGATGGAGAATACACATGCCTCTACGCTCTCCAATTCCCCCGCAAAATTCTTTACCATAGAAGTATTAGTAAAATAATTTCCTTTTGCTTACATTTCCACCTTTTTTGTAGGCAATCCACAAATATTTCACTGAAAAACTGTAGTCACCCATCATGGCGATTGAAAAATATCAGCATAGTTAGCCACATGTGCATGCCATCAGTTTTCCAACATAATATAGCAGGCGGTAAAGCGCAAACATTTCAGCCGAGGTCTCAGCCACTAGATGCCGCTGATGTGTCTGGAGGCCTAGGAAGTGGATTCTACAGAACTATAAAGGCTTACATCTTGGAAAATAAAATGCTGTTACTATGGTGACCAGCTGAGATTATGGATAATGAGAGTACCATGTTTTCCACTCTCTAAGGAGCTATTGTTCTCCGCCTATTGCTCTATGCTGAACATTACTGACCTTCAAAATGTATCAAAATCACTGGTACTTTCTTTTCTTTAAAAAAAGGGTATTTCATTCAGTACTTTTGCGTGAGTGAGAAGCTATACACATCAGTTATTCACACATACACTCACACACACACACACACACACACACACACACGGGAAGGAACCATTATTCAATGCATTTATTTTTCTTATTTACATAGAGAGGAGAGATCAATGGTCTTAACAGTACATGACGTCATAGTTTCTACAACTTAGGTGTTTTCAAATTCTTTACAATTGTCTATCTACCAAGATAGAGGAACTGAAGAAACTAGCTCAATATTTATCATCTGTGTGACAGCATCAAATATCTAGCTAGAGATAATTGTAGGCGAGAACATGTTTTCAATGGAACAAGGATATATGAAATTTCCAGTTTAGTTACAGAAAATCTTGCAATACAGTTATTTTTCTTCTAAAGCTAGAAATGGACAGGAAAATAGACTCATAGGGAAATAGAAATCTCTTACATAAAAGATATTGGAACAGGTATTAAAAGATAGCAAAAGGATAAATGACATTTATTATTTACTAACTAGTTGTTGGTTATTGATGAGTTTTTAATATTACTCTCCAACAGGAAATCTGTTCAGATTAAGGTTCATGTCCATGTACTTTTAGAAAAATAAATGTAAAAGAAATGTTCAGTGGGTATTGGGGTTGTCTGTAAGAATATCATACCAAAAAAAATTTACCCCAAAATAATTACTTGAACTTGTATAGCCCAAGGAAATCAAAATTAATTAATATATCTCGAAATTCAAGCAAGGGAAGTACTAATGACCATATTTTTCATGTCATAAGATTTTACATAATAACTAATGAGTATGAAAAGTAATAAATATGTTATTTTTCATAATATGTGATGGATTCTCATTATCCCAGAAGACTCCACCCAAACACTCCTTTCAAACACTATTGCGAAGCTGCTTAAACCCTCAGTGAATTTGACATGCCATCTCCTTAGGCCTAGTCTCCAATGGCATTAAATGATTCATAGCAACAAAACTTGGTATGTAGTTCTTAACAGTGGCTGCACCCTTTAAAAACAAATAGAAGATAGAATTGGCAAGAAATATCTAGAAATAAATGTCAAGGGACATTGTTAGAATACTAACCTGGTATTTGGGTCATAGTTTCCTAAAATACAGGAAATTCTGAAAGCACAAGTTTGTGGCCACCCATATGCAGCTGTCACTTCCATGAAAAGGTAATAAAGATATTCCAGGCACTAAAAACAATGGCATGATATACCCCACGACGTATTTTACTCTGTTAGTTTCCTACGGCTTCCGTAATGAAGCACCATAAGCTAGGTGCCTTAAAACAACAGACATCTATTGTTTCCCAGTCCTGGAGGCTAAAAGTCCAAGATCAAGGTGTCAGCAAAGCCATGCATGCGCTCTCTCTCTGAAACCTGCAAGGGAAACTTAACTTGCCACATGCTAGCTTCTGGTGGTTTGCCAGCAATCTTTGGCATTCCTTGGCTTTCAGCTGCAATCTCTGCCTTTATTGTCATATGGCATTCTCCCTGTGTGTCTCTGCCTTCACATCACCCTCTTTTTATAAGGACACCAGTCATACGGATTAGGAGCCCTCCCTACTCCAGTATAGCCTCATTTTAACTAATTACATCTGCAATGACCCTCTTTCCAAATAAGGCTACATTCTGAGCTACTGGGGGTTAGGACCAGTATGTGTGGGGAAGGAAGACATGATTCAACCCATAATGCTTGCCCAATTCCAGATAGTATTTGGTATAGCATCAGACCTTATAAATTACTACCATTTCTATCTCTTGACCTACAACTGCTTTTTAGGAGATCATGAGATTTACTACCAGCTTTTTGATGCCATACTCAAGCATTAAAAATGGACTCTAATAACTGCAAAGCAAGATGGACTAGAGACCCAAGGAATATAAAGGATTAACTACAGTCTCTTCTGACTTCTTCCAGTGATCAGGCAGAAATGTATATAAATCATATAGTCTTAAAAAAACATATTGAATTTTTTTTCCAGTTGTCACTGGCAAGTAAATAATTACCTATACAGATGGACATGAATGACATTGACAATTATTTTGAGGAAATGTTTAATTCTAATCATAATTATTACGGCTTCATATTTTGCTAAAGAATATATAATTTATACCACTCATTCTTTTATATTTCATGTAGTTATGTAAATAAGGAAGTGAAAAAACACTGTAGTTTCATAAATCTGTGAACTAACCTTAAATGCCTTCTGTGCTTCAATCTGCCCAACCAAGGATATTCTAGTTAAATTTAAGCAATGTAATTTTTTTTCAGATTTCATCATGTATTCCCATCAAATTCTCTTCTAACACTATACCAAAAGAGGAAACACAAATGACTTCCAAAGTTTTAAAAAATCAAAAATGTGCTCAATGACCCATTGATTCTTTCTTCCTCATCCATTAGAATCTACCACATTCCAGGTATAGTGGTTGGTCCTGGATTTAAATGGCCCCCAGGATTGGCAATGGAACTAAGCTGTGGCGGTACAGTCGCTGAGTCCTGACTAAATTATCCAGCTTGCCCAAATACTTATTGAATATACAGTAAGCCCCTTATATTAGAATTTAAAGAGGAATGCAGAGGGACTGCAAAATACATATTTTGTAAATTACATTCTGATTGGGTTTCCCAACAGTGATGCTAATGTAATTTACTCTTAGATTTCAAGGGAAGCTTTGGATTGCTTCTGCAAGTGTTCATTTGAAAAAACAAATATGCAGCCACATTTTCAACAGCCTAATGGCAATCGCCTGTACGTCCTGCCAATACCACAAACTAAACATTTTCAACACTGAACCTATCATCTCGTCCTCTAACTATACTTATTTGTATGCTACTGATTTGTCTTGTTGACACCATCGCCTTCCCATCCTGCAGGCTCAAAATCGATCTATTCTTTTCTTTCTTTCTTTTTTTTTTTAATGGTTCCTCGATGGGGCCTCTCATTCACTTTTTCATTTTAACTCCACAATATTTTGCTATTCTGTCTTCTTTATTTCCACAAACACAACTCTCTTTACCTCTCTTTGAATGGTAGCTTTCTAAATGGTCTCTTGACTTCCTTTTCCAGCATATTTATCTCATTGAAGCACAAATCTGATCATGATATCCTCTTAAATAAGAACTTTTTTCCTTCCTATTGGCCCATGGAATAAAGGCCAAAGCCCTTTGTCTACTATTCAGTCTTCGGTAATCAGTCTCCTATCTCTGTTCCTATATTCCTTAAAATATAAAAGAGGTATTTTATTCTTTGTCATTTTTGATATTACAGAATATTTAGAAAAATAAGGATTTTCACTGAAATAAATTTTTAAGAGTTGTAAAGATGGCAAATAAATGTACTTTGATACTTGTATTATGGCCCAGATATATAATAGTGATTTATAAAATATAAAAAGAGAAAGCCAAAAATTCATGCAGGATCAAAACCAAGATAGACATGCCTATAAACCAGAGTCCTAACAGGAATCAGGACAGAAGCCCATGGCAGTTGGGCTCCTGGACTGAGCAGACACAGTAGCAACTTCTGTTCAGGCTATCTGCTCAGGCAATAGTCCAGAAAGGAATGGGAAGCCCAGAAACAAAGCCATGCATATAGAGGAACTCAATATATGATGTGGTGACCACACATGCCAATTTGGTCAGGAATGACTAACATCTATTGTCCCGGTGTTTGTTCTGGTTTAGAAACTATCTTGTTTGTTCATTTCATATTTTTCAATGATTTCCAATAGTTGCATTAAATTAAAGAAAATATCTCTTGTACTTCCAGAAACTTCCATGGTCTGTCCGGTGTTGTGTGAGATGCGTTGTGCAATGAATTTAGTTAAATTAGCTTTGCCAGATCCTTCCAGATACAATGTAACTAATAATACACATTCTAAGAAAACATGCAGGGTATTTGCTGATAAATGTGTTCTGAGAAGAGTAGCTGAAGGCTCTTTCCAGGCTCCAGGGGTGAAGAGAGAAGTATTTGACGCCGGGTGCTTTTGCAAGTCATTTACATATCAGCTGACTTTGCCTTGTCTCAGATTTTGACCTATAAGATATATCACACCGCCATGTCCATCAGTTGGTGGACCATGCCTTGGCCTGAAATTTGTGCAAAACTGCCAATTGATGTGGTCTTTGGATACTAAAGGAAATCATGGAATGTGCTCGTAGATATAGAGGCAAGCAGAGTAGCTGTACTGTAAACAGTAGGTGGAATGCACCAATGTCATAATGCTGTCATTTATTGTATGGTAGAAATATATAACTTTTTGTTTTTTGTAAATAAACCCTTTTGACAATGAAATAAAAAATATAAATGCTTATGCTGAATGAAAAGTTAAGTAAAGAATTTATGTGTCTCAAAAGGTTGACTAGGTATGTATAATTTTCACGAAATGTTTGTGGATACATATTCACTATAGAGTCCTAAGGTTATCATGACTACATGAAAACCAAAATACAAAAAATGACCAAAGAACCGTTAGCATCTTGTTTTAAATGGAAAACTATTTTAAGAAAACCATGCTGAAGACTACAGTTTAACAAAGAAACCACAAGAAGTACATTTTCATACTTCCTTGTGAAGCATGACTTTTCATTTAGATCAAATAATAGTTCTTTTCAATTAAATTCACTCATTTTCAAATGCAAGATTTCTAATGCACAGCTGAAAAGGTAAGCAATTGGGCCCAGCATTAAAGTTTAATGTTTCTGTTTGTATAGGTGTTACTAATTGCTTTGAAAAAAATATAGGTTACTTCCAACATTGACTTGATTTTTTTCAATGAATTCATGGAATAATATTACAGATGTTAGAAGTTCATTATGTTGTAGTTTAAACATATAAAATTATTATAAATGCTACTGTTAATTTAACTTAAAAGCACGAAGGTAAAATCATCTTTTTTGGTGATATCACAAATTTTGTTAGAGCACATTTATGCAGAAATGTATGGATTTTATACTTAGTTCAAAACACAGACCAATAAGAGGAACAAATAAAACCACATTTTACTCATGTTTATAACATAGTAAGTACTAAAAATTTCAATGTACGGCAAGGAAATATGGAAGAGGAAGGTCTGTAAGAAGATACATGGCCTTACTTTAAGCAAAATGGAATGATGCAAAACTCCCAGAAGATAAAATATATTTTCATCACTTTGTGAAAAGGATTCTCTAGAGCTATGAGCTAGGAAAGAGATCATGCCCCCAACTCCCCTTTCTAAAGGCACATTCATTTTATTTAAAACATGAACAAGATAAAGGCATTATGTATATTCTCAATTTTCATTTGTAAATTATAAAATAATTATAATGCTCCTAAAAAAAACCAAAAGCCAGCAAGTCGTGCCTACAAAGGAAATAAAAACTATAATTTAATATTTCAAAGTAAGCTTAAAAATAACAAATGTAGAAACTATAAACATACCTAATTAGCTAGAAAACCTCAGAAATAAGATGCTTGTAAAATAGGAAGATGTAAAAATATGGGTGACAGCACTTAGGCCAGAGCTAAAAGTAAAAGAAAATATTATCTCAGAGATTAAAAAAATGAAATAAGATGAAATAATAAAATAAAATAGCAAATAAGCATGCTAAATGATGCCTTCAGAAAAGTAAAAGATGGAAAGGAGAAAAATATTCAAAAGCAAAAGAAATGAAGATATAATAATAAGGAATTGAGCTATAACTGTAAATATGGAAGATAAGTTATGAAAATTCAATAGACATATAATGATCCCCAAAGAGAAAATCTACAGCAATAGAATAATAAAAAAAAAATGCTGAAAACCGTAACTCAAGAAAAATTCCCAGAAATGAAAGACCTGAAACTACTCATCTGGAAATTGTCCTAAAAAGCCCAACACCAAGAGATATTCTCATAAAACTGAGACTTCAAAGATTTTTTTTGTGTTTCCCAGCAAAAAGATCACCTCTTAAGAGGAAAGGAAATCAGACTGTTATTAGACTTTTCAAAAGTAACACTTTTAGCTAGAAGTAAATGGAGTAACACATTTTAAATACTGAAGAAAATAAAATAGGATCTACAGATGTTATATTCAAGCCAAACCCATCTTTAAGCAGGAAAACCTCAGACATGCTGTTGTGAAATACAAGGATTTGTGGGATATTGTTCTCACGAGTCCTTCCCACAGAAAACAAAGAGAATGAGCTTCAGACAACCAGAAAATCTAGAGATCATCGTGAAGACTGTTGGAACCTTGGGGCCTGGTCCTACCAGTAACATGATCAGCACCTGGGAGAAGTTCAAACTTCATCATCAAACTCATGACCTCAAACCAGACCAGACTGAGCACTCCCTGGTTCCTACTTATGAGCTTTAAAATCTTGAGCTGTGGGAATCCAATCCTTGAGCTGCTGGAAACCAACTTCTGATCAAAGTTACTCATTCAGTGCATATTATCTTTCCTATTCTGTGGCTCTCATGAGAAAGTTCTGGAAACTGTGTGACTGATCTCAACTTAATTTTGGCCACAGGTCTTTGCAGAAAGGAACTGCATTATAAACACTTATGCCACTGTACTTATACCTCAAAAAATATGAAATTACTCTCTTTTTCAATATATTTCTTTTTACAGTTGCTATGACTTCCTGTTGTTATATCCTTTCTCCTTCACCCATTAAAGACGAATTTTCAAAAAGAAGAATGAAAGTGAGGAGAAGAAAGAGAAGAATGAAGAAATCAGGGATAGGGGTGGGAAAGCAGGAAGGGTAAGGAAGGAGATTAAGAGGGAGAGAAGGAAGAGGGAACAGAGGAGGAGAAAGAGAAAGTGGGTAGGAGGCAGGACAGCAGAAAAGAGGGAGGGGTGAGAGAAAAGAAGATGAAGGAGGAGGAAGTAGAGGAGAACAAAGAGGAGAAGGAGAGAAAGGGAGAGGGTGAGGGGCAAGTGGAAGAGAAAGGAGGACAAGAAAGAAGCAGGAAGAGGAAGAGGGGGAGGAGGAGGGGCAGAAGAGCTAACTGAAGCAGGAAAACTATGAACTGCAGGAGGAACTATGGCAGGACAGTGACAAGGAGGTCAACCCTGAGGGCTCTGTTGCAGTCAGACACCACAGTGTAAGTGACTGGGACAAGAATGCAGGTTAGAGTGACCAGGTTACAAAGCCAAGAGCAACATCAGGGTAATTTTTGTATCCACCAGGAGGTAATGTTTATATCCACCAAGGCAATTTTTATATCCACCAATCCCATTGTGAATCTCCTGGGATCCTGTCAAGGGAGCAAGAGAGACTTGGAAGGCCTGTAATCTCCATGCGTTAGCCTGTTGGGGCTCAAAAATGACGAATTTTGCAATTATGTCTGTCTCTTCACTGTTCCTTCAGGTTGATCAGGCATGCAGACCTGGGGATTACTTTAGGTTGATAACCACAGCAACAAAAATGTTGTTTGTTGAATACCTTAAAAAGCTAATCAAAGATATTAATAATGTGCCACATAAATAACTTCACGCATAGTGTCACTGAAGTTAATCCTGTTTTGGTATTGTAAGAAATATCTTTGAAGAGTGCTTGGGTGGTTCAGTCAGTTAAACACCCAACTCTTGATTTCGGCTCAGGTCATGATCCCAGAATCATGGGATTGAGCCCATGTGGGGCTCTGTGCTGAGCCTGCTTAAGATTCTCTCCCTCTCTCTCTGCCCCTCTCCCCTAATCGTGCATTCCCACCCTCTGTCTCACTAAAATATATATATTTTACTCTCTAAAATGTATATATACATACATATATATATGTTTTATACATATTTATATACATATATATGTATACATACGTATATGTTTTATACACATATATGTTTTATATAAATGTGAATTAATGTTTAATTGGTACAGATGGAACTTACTCTGATAATCTCTTTGCTTGCTTACATAGTAGAGGGTACTTAAAGTTAACAAATTACATTTTAGGATGTTATGAGTCTTGTGAAATACATTTCCTTCCACGCTTCCACACCATAGGCACAATTCACATATGCTTAAATTTGCCTTTCCATGTACCAAATATGAATTAATGCACTGTTTGATGGCAAGAATTTCCTGTTTTGTGAAATGTCATTAGGTAGTCAAAATCTTTCAAAAGTTTAAGTAAAGCTATGAAAAACAAAAAAAACATTCAATTATAATAAAAAAGAAAATCACTAGTAAAATACGCACTCACAATAAGACTTACCTGTATGTATGTTTATTACCAACTAAAAGTATCATTATAAACATAACTAATATATGGGGCACCTGGGTGGCTCAGTTGGTTAAGCATCTGACTCTTGGTTTCAGCTCAGGTCATGATCTCGAGGTTTCGTGAGTTCAGGACCCATGTCAGGCTCTGTGCCGGCAGCACAGAACCTGCTTGGGATTCTCTCTATCCCTCTCTCTCTGCCCTTCCCCCATTTACGTTGTCTCAGTCTCTCTCAAAACTACATAAACTTTAAATAAAAACAGTAAACATAACTAATACATGCATAAAAGTAATCATAAATTCTCAATAACATTTTTTTCCTGGAACTAAAATACTTACAATAGAAAACACATTCAGTGAGTATAAGATACTATCTTTTAAATTAACTTGGCAGAAAAAAAATGCTAAAATTCAGAAAAATATTTGAGAACTAAGAAGTACATAGTAAAATTTTTAAGTACATATAAAAGTCTTCTTGTGGAATTATATAGGCTTAAATTTCTATATACTGAAGCTACAAACTTAAGCATAGTTTCTCAAAGAAACAGAAATGTTTGACTAATATACCAATAAGAACGATTATACGTGTGTGTGTGTGTGTGTGTGTGTGTATATATATATATATATATATATATATATATATATATATATACACCTATATCTTTGTTCAAAGACATTTTCCTTAACTCTTAAAATATTAAGAGAAAAGGAAATAATCGTACAACAATGCTTTTTCTTAAGGCCATGCATCAATCCAAACTGACACATGTAACTGCCATTTTTTGAATGCCCTATTTATATTTGTGGGTGTTTTTTTACCCTATTTATCTCTCATTCCATTTTTTTGGATAGAGCAATTAAGGTCACATCTTTAAATAATGTGTCCATGTTCACACAGGCCACAAGTATTAGAACCAGAATTCCAACACAGATCTGTCAAAACATAACCCACCCTTTCTTCTATGTTACATATCTATCATAATGTATTTCCTAATAAAATTCTATTTTTAAAATTATTTTTTAACATTTTAATATTTAATAATTGACAAATCAATTAATAAAATTTCAGCTTACTTTTGCCTATCAGAGGCTGTCCTACCAATTTTTTAGACAGAATTTATAGGAGTTAATCCCAGATAAATTTAGCTGGAAAATTATTGAAGACAAAGAAGATACTCGTTATGGAAATGAGAAAGTGTTCAAGACAATGATGATAGAATGGAGTTTGGTTTCCAGAAGATCCAAGTTGCTTCCTAGTGATTCCTTTGCAAGAGCACTGTCATTATCAATGGCCCTTATCAATGAACATTTCAGCCATCTTGTCAGTCACTTATATTTCACTTTAAAAGAGCATTTCTACCCTGGTTTAGATAGTAATCATATATGAATCATTAATTTGTGTGGTTTTGCTTATCTTTTATATAGTGTTGTGAATATAGAAAGAAGGGTTGTGGAGCCAGACAGACTGGTTCCCTTTTTTACCAGTTGGAGCTCAGGATATCCAACTCATTTATATACCCATTGCCATCTTCACCTCATCATTTCAAGTGGGGAAATTGGTAGTTGCCATATACAGTTATGGTGAGGATTAAAATGGCTAATATATGAGGGGTGCCTGGGTGGCACAGTCGGTAAGTGTTTGACTCTTGATTTCACCTCAGGTCATGATCTCACAGTTTGTGGGTTTGAGCCCCACATCAGGCTCTGCACTGATGGTGCAGAGTCTACTTGGAATTCTGTGTCTCTCCCTCTCTCTGCCCACATAATCTCTCTCTTTCTCTTTCTCTAAATAAATAAATAAATAAATAAATAAATAAATAAATAAAATGGCTAATATATGCAAAGGATTTAGCAATTCCTGGACTCATAATAGGCACTCAGTAAAATTTAGTCACTTCAGTTTCTGTCTTTTTGTTAGTTTTAACCTCATAATGCTTACCAAAGTATATGTATATGCATATATATATATATATATATAATATGTATATATAGGCTATATATATACAATAATGTGTGTGTATATGCAAGTGAGAATACTGAATTTGCTAATGGATACAAAACTTGCTAATACAAAACGAAAAATGGATACAAAACTTGTGAATATAAAATGAAAAAAATGTGATGTTTCTAATGTGTGACAATAAAATGTAACATTTGGAGTTATATTTTGTGGGGCAAGAAACAATCGTTCCTCAACTGGATAAAATTTGTTTTTCTTACTATAGAAAAAATCATTTACATCGCTATTACTTTTCTACAGTTGTAAAATAGCTTAGTCAATAGAAATTTCATCATCACACCCCTTTACAATAAAATAATCCCCATAGGTGCCATTACACAATGTCCTCCACTGAAAGGACGCCTAGTAAGCTCTTTTGTGAAATTCCTAAATCTGGATGTGCTATAAAGTATAAAGCTTTGGATTGTAACCCTCTCCCAGTTTATGAACAAATAATTTCTGGACTTCCATTCCCTATAATGAACAAAAGCATGCTTTGAACATTTTAGGTAAACTATATACATTTTTAAAAATGTTTCCCATGTATTTGGATTTTCGTCTTTCTATGTCTTACTTATCTGTTTGGATAGTGTGTCTATTGCAGTGATTAAGAAAACTTGTTCCCAATGCAATTCCAGCTCCTCTCTTACTACCTGATTATAGGTAAGTCTACTGCTCTCTAAGCTGGTTTCCTCCTCTGAAAAATGGGAAAAGCAAAGGTACCTACTTTATTGTGTTGTTATAAGGCTTAAATGAAGTAAGAAACACAAAATCTTAGAATCATTTCTGGCACAGGGTCATCATTCAGTAAATGTTGCTTTTATTCCATTGTTATTTCCTAGAGAGATGGGGCAACATTCATTGAGCCTTTGGTTATAGAGTAGTCACCAGAAAAAAAAAATGAGAACAAAAACAAGTAATAAAAGCTTTCTGGACATCAATAATAATGATAAATGTGACAATGAAATAAACTTAAGGGACCTGATTGGGACTGTGGTTCAAAAATCAAAACGAGGCACATTTATTGGTTCTAGGGTGGCACTTTTCTTTCTTCAGTTAAAGAGTTCCATGCATTTTCAGCTGGAAAATTTAATTTGAAAACAGAGATAAAGGTACACAAAGTAAAGACTTTGCTTCACAAATAATACTCCTCAAAAATTATTAGCTGTTGGCATGCTTGGGCGGCTCAGTCGGTTAAGCATCTGACTTCAGCTCAGGTCATGGTCTCGTTTGAGGGTTCGAGCCCTGCTTTGGGCTCTGTGCTGACAGCTCAGAGCCTGAAGCCTGTTTCAGATCCTGTGTCTCCCTCTCTGGGGTGCCTGGGTGACTCAGTCAGTTGAGCGACCGACTTTGGTTCAGGCCATGATCTCACAGTTCGTGGGTTCGAGCCCCGTGTCGGCTCTGTGCTGACAGCTGGAGCCTGGAGCCTGCTACAGATTCTGTGTCTCCTTCTCTCTCTGTACCTCCTCCACTTGTGCTCTGTTTCTTGCTTGTGCTCTCTCTCTCTCAAAAATAAATAGACACTTTAAAAAAAATTATTAGCTGCATTACATTGTTGATTTCTTTTCAAAATTTAACCATGTGTGTTATGTTTGCACTTTATGAATTTATGGAATGAAAAACAAATCTGACTCAAGTACTGACTTAAGTATCTTCCTTTTGCTTTTAGAGAAAAAGATATTAAATATCTCACTTCCTTACAGTTAAGGATATGCAAGTCTAATTTGGAAGGTAATGAGCCTCCAGCCGCTTAGGTGAGAATGGTGGAAAGGAAATATGCTAAAATACTACAAGGTTCCTTCTATTTCTGTGATCCTGAAATACACTTTGCTGTAGTGTAGAACCCCTGTTTCATACAAGTCAAACTCTTGGTTTTGGGGGCAGGAGCTGTTCTGTTTGATAACGTCCTGTTTTTTACCTTTCAAAAGTTAGGTTCGGGAAAAAAAAACCCAAAACAGTCTGATCCAACATGATGCCTTTAGGACAACAGTTAGACTTACATTCTTTGAAATCTTATTAGGCTTAGATTTCAAATGAAATGTCCTGTAATTGCTCAAATTTAGATGACATATCAGAGTAAGTTTCCAAAATGATGCACTAACCTTCAGTCTTTTTAAAAAATAGGTATAAAACTTTGACCAAAACACACTGAGGGTAACAGAGGATATTCCCGGCTGAGAGATGACTCATATATTTAACAGAAGTCTCTACTTACCCTCCAACTCACAAATGTACAAATATAGAACACATCTTATGTGGGGGACTAAATTTCTATGTCCAAAGCCATAAAATCACCAACCAATAGCTGAAATTTAGGGTCTCATAAATTAACTGGGCCATACCATACACTGTTTGAATTACAGTCCTCTAATATTTTACTACATAATTAAGCTAAAAATATGTAGTATTTATATAATTCCATGGTTTGAAATTTAAATACAAGTTAGGACGGATTTTATAGTATGTATTTTTTAACTAACCACGTACACTTTGGAAAATAGATGTGTTTTAAGAAAAATAAAAACACACACATACACAAAGCAAACTAACATGTGGCAAAGTTTTGACTTACTTTGAACATTCCATATAGTACAAGTTTTGAATAAATTATGAACTAGTTATGTAAGAAATTTTAAAAAATTAGAACTTACAAGAAATATATTTAAAACTTTTATCATATTATAAATTAGCCAGGAAAGCTAGTGAAACTTTTTTCTCTGTTCATTAATTTAATCTAAAATTTTTTTTGGACTCTTAGAGCAGGCAATACAATATGAAAGCTGGCTTATAATTTGAAATGAATGGATATTCCCATATCAGATTGGGGCAACTTGGGGATACAAGTATAGCCTTACAAATCTGAAAGAAATAAAATTAGAATGAAGATACATCTTACCAGTTCTTAAATGTAGATTTCTAAAGCTACATTTTCTAATTCTTTGTCTTCTCTGAGTTTCCATAAAAAGATTTCAAAAGGCATTGTGGGCTAACATAAAAAATGTACCACTGTGCTTGAGATTTCTTAAGAATATTATCTACTTAGAAGATAGAATCAGATACTAAGTTCAGTGAATCTGTACGTAGTCACTTTTCTAAAACAGCAGACTTTTTGGCTCTGCACCACCTGACAATTTCTTTGTCCAAGCCCCACTAAAAATAGGCCTTTATAAAATGGAAATGTTGAGACATTAACTATAGCAACGTGAATGAGCACCACTATAATAAGGATTTCTCATCAACTCTTGGTTTATGTTGTATTAACATATGAAAAAGCTATTTAAACATTAAAATTAATACATCATAAAACAATGGTAATGCTTCATACAAAATATAGTTTTATTTGAATCACAACTACTCACAATAGCTATGAATATCCCCATTCAAATTGCTATCATGAATATTGTATAAAATGAGAAGAATAAACTAAAAGTAAAATTAGAATACTGCTTTATAAATTATAATATGTCAAGCTAACAAATGGTAGACTTGTCATATTGAGCAACTAAATGTCTAAATGATCATTCAGCACTCATAGTGTAGGAAGAAAAAAACATTGGCTTTGTTGCCTCTAAAGCAGTTGCTCGATTTTTCATACTGTCATTCTGCTCTATTAGCAAAGCCTAACACAATTAGGTATGAATATGCAGTAATAACATGCAAATTGTTCCCTCACAATTGCCCTAAGGCAGCAGTCTCAGCCTTTCTAAGCTTGATTCCTTCTACATCATTACAGGCTTGGCATAATTCATCAGAATAAAAAATACCTCAACCTTATTGCATGTGGCCAGCTAGTAAAATCATCGGTAGTTGTTAACCACTCTCCCTCGATGGGTTTGTTAGCGATGCTGTCCCCAGCTCCCTGCCACTCCTGCACTTGTACATGTTTCCCTTGGGTAATGTTAGACACTACATTTGAGCCTGCCAGAACAATTAACCCTACTGTTAATTAGAATGAAATGTCAGGCGCACAGATGGTACAAGCTGGCACCCTGCCATCCCGCCAACTGCTGCTGAGAGCAGCTACCCCACTGCTGACAGCTGCTCAGCCATGTCCCAAACCAGCAGATGTCAAAACTTTCCAGCTGAGGAAGGTTAAAAAAAGCAAAGAGGAGGGGTTTCTCATCCCAGCAGTGATGATGACTGTTTTACTGCTATTGTGTCTATTACCTGTTGTCACACTGTACCAATCAAGAGGAAGTCGGCAAGCAGTGAGACACAAATTTAAAATAATGATACTAATAATCATAACATAAATAAACACAATATGGCTATAATGCAATGTAAGGATGAAAATGGCACAGGCAAGAAAGTCACTGAACTTTTTCACTAAGTTCTCCTGAAGCTGAGCGGTGTGTTTTAACACACATTTTCAAAGAGAAAAAAAAACCTTTTAACATTCTCAAATCGGGTACTTTAAAAGGCCACCAAATAGTGCCTATCTGATTTTCAGGCAAAATTTCACTTTGTTTTCAGAATGCCTACAGAGGGATTAAATTATTACTTTGTTTCCTGGTATCTTTTCTGTTCATATTTATTAACATAATTTAGGAGATGATAAATTATGTTTCCCTTTATCCTCATACACACATAGGTAATCACCAAAAGGATAACAGAACATTATCCATGAAAAATGTCAGAAACTAAAATACAACCTAATTAGGCAATGAAATCACAACTGGATACCATTTTGATTAGAAGACAGCTTCAGAATGCTGACCTAAATATCATGTTAATTTTGTGGCCTAAAAAAAAAAAAAAAAAAAAAAAAAAAAAAAAAAAACAACTAGTGATGTTATTAGTTGGAAATTTAAGTTATTTCCAAACTTTAGAGGACTGGATCATAAACCTCTAGTATTTATTTTGACTTTAGGAAACAACAATTTTGTGTCTGACTGTTATTAAACATTGAAAGTGTGGAAGTGTGAAAGTAATTTCCTTTCAATTATGCTACTTTGAGTCATTCTCTTTAACAGCGTGAATGCAGGTGGATATTATAATTTAAATGCCACAGGAAATATGCCATAAAAGTTAAAGTTCATGTTCCTGCTATTTCTACTTCAATCAGACATCATTTATTGATAAATTATTCATTCAGCATTACGTAAGTACACATACATACAAAAGAAACCACAATGCAAAAAGGCTTTGAGTATTCAAAAAGAGTTAAAAATTACACTCATGACAACCATTCCCTCTAATTAGGTAAAAACAATCATAATACTCACAGATACATGGTCCTGGTATTAGTTAGGGGTTTTGTGTCATGTATAAACAAAATTAACATATACCAAGAGGAGATTTATCAGAAAGGTATGAAATGGTTCCCAGTATATTAAAAAGATTTGTAAAAAGCTGAAGAACTGACTTAGAAATTACACAAATAGTTCAGGGAACTAGGTGGCAGGAACAATGGCAAAATCTAAGACACTAAGATGAATTAGTTAAAATCATGTCTTCTAAAAATTTAAACTTCACTTGGGTCTATTTTGGTTCACACACCCAAGCCAGGTATGTGCAGCACAGCTTACTAATTCCAACAACACTGAAACAAATGTTTAGGTTGCTACTATCAGGAAAAGGGCAAGTGGGTTCTGGGTGTCTAACACAATAGCGACAAAGATGACCAACACCCTGTGAAGTCAGTTTTAACAAATTCCATAAAGGGAGTTTATGCGAACATCATTAAAACTACAGAGATCAGTATAAGCAAGGGAATGAGTAGTTATTCCAAATATGAAGCAGAGAATATATATGATTTTGCACGTGGTGATAAGAAGCCAGGCTGATTTGAGCATTGAATGTCTCACTAGCACAAACCAGCAATAATGATGACAATGATAGCTCAATGTTATTACTTCCACTAATTTCTTCTGGTAAGTACTACATTTCTATAGCATTTTACAGTTTATAAAATACTTTCTCAGCTAAATTCTTCTTTTAGTCTTACAATAATCCTGGGAAATATACGATACACATATTCACTGACTTTTATATATAAAGGATCAGGTGGCCTGTTATATTATAGATACTAATATTAGAGCCAATGCATGAAAAGACTTTGTTGCTAACACACATGAAGAATTTGATATTTCTCAGACAGGTTTTTGGAAAGCTAGAATTCTTTCTTCAGCTGGTAATGTTTCTCAATCGCAATAAATGAATTATTTTAAATATGATTCCCTATTTCATTATTTCATTCCAAAAAATATATATTATCTGAGCAACTACCGCATGTCCAATCCCAAATCGAGATACCAGGAGTAGTGAGAAAAATGAGAGAAGCCTTGCCCTCAAGAAACTTGGAATCTACTATAGAGATACAATCATGAACACAAGTGTGGAAATGTTCATAACTGTTAGAACAGAGGTGGGATAAAGTATCATGTGGACACAAAAAGGTAACGGTCAGGTCCTACGCGGGGGCCATCAAGAAAAGCTCTTGAAAGTGACAGGACTATTGATATATTTGAAAATCAGTCTGTCTCAAAAATTGACAAAGGATTAATTAGCATACAAAAGAGTTGAAGAAAGATAGTTATGAATTAAAATAAATACAAAAACTCAGCAAAAATAAACCTGCTCCTAATGTGCACAAATCATACATTTAACAAAAAAAAACCAAAACGTTTGTGGTTTGAATCCTTTTTCAAAATGCCTCTTTGAAAGTAACATATTAAAATGAAGATGCTACTAAATGCAGTGTAGATGTTCAACCAGAATATATCTCAATTCCGATTACATTTTGAGTTTAGAATAACATGTTGGAGATCCATAATATAGATTAAAAATTTTCCTTGACTTCCACAGAACTTCCAATGCTGAAAAGTGAGATATATATTAAATTGAAATTATAGGTATGGCCAAAATCCTTTTGAATATTTTTGTTGGACAAAAAGTAAAAACAATATTTGCCCATTCAAAATTAAAGTATATGTAGGTATATATAAAAGTGTATAATTTTACCATCTCTATTCGAATGTTGAATAAAGTTAATCATATTCCCTCTCTCTCTCTCTCTCTCTCTCTCTCTCTCTCTCTGTGTGTGTGTGTGTGTGTGTGTGTGTGTGTGTGTGAAATAATTAATAAAATGTTACTTTGAACATAGAAGTCATTAGATACTAGAAACTTGAACATTTTTAAACTCATAAAGATATAGCAAATTCAAGTCATATCATCCAACCTCAATCTGAAATAAGATAAAATATATTTTTTCTGGAACCCTATTTTGGTTGCTTTTCCATTATTCAATACTCTTTTACAGAAAATGCTGTATTCTTAGTATCAATGCTCATTGGTACACAGATTATAATTTTCAACTTTCATCCTCCATATTCTAGCAATATAAAATATGTATTTTGTTCAAGGTTTAAATCTGCAAATGAAATTTATTATCTGTAAGAATGAATAATGCTGTCTTAGGTTTTTACAGTGTTTTGGAGTTTATGCATTGCTTTTGCTTATAGCATTTTACGTCATCCCTACAAGGCCACAACATGGGAGATGCTATCACCCTCACTTTTCAGTGAGCTCCTCTGGATCACATAACTTATAATTAGAGCTAGGACCAACCCAAGGTCACAACCTAAGTACAGTGCTCTTTCCGATTTAACATCTACATGTAGTCTGCCCCTGGCTCACCACATGACAAGGAATGAGGCGAAAGTCCATCAGCATATAGTGACAGTCTTACTGCTGTTTTGTTAATTAGGCCTATTTTCATTTATTGGAATCAAATGACACAGACAGGCCCTGAAGCAAAACACCCAGCCATCTATTGTTCTCAGCAACCACAATTAAAAGTCAAAGACCTCTGGACAGCCTGGAAAAACAAACCAGGGATATTTAGTAAACAGTTGTGAAAAAAAATAGACATTAAGTAGTTAAACAGAAATAATGTAGCTTCTGCTCCTTAAAGACTTAATGGTACAAAGAAGTGAAATTCTTTATCAGAATAAATACACTTAGATTGAAAGGTATGCCTACTTAGAAAAAATTTAAAAAGCATTGTCAGATGAAGAGTGTAATCTCTCTTCTCCAGCCTAGGAATCTGTTGAGACACAGGGGTAGGGCAAGAGACAGATACAGAGAGAGAGAAACATATAGACACATAGAGACAGCAAGAGAGACAATTTAGGGAACTGAGGGTATTAATTAACATAAGAAACCCAGAATGCAGTCAGGACATTAGTTCTGACTGCAAGAAGAAAGACTCTAGGCAAACCTTGTTTACATGGCAGTCTCCCTACCCAAAACATTATTGCCCCCCCCCCAAATACCCAAATATCATTTCTATTTTATTTCATGAACGCAGTTTCAATATATCACATTGTTTTAATTCCACTAGAGGATTATTCTCTTACAAAATGATGCCTTTTTTAAAAATATGAATATCTCCATAAGAGTTAAAATACTATTATTGGAATCATAGAACAATATAACTAGGAAGAAGATAGACCCTCAGCTACTGCTTAATTCAAACCCCCATTTTAAACATGCTGCTGAGACTTTGAAAGTTGAAGCTATTTCCTTAAAATCACAAAACCCAACAATGTCACAACTGAGTACTCAAAGTTTTTTCCTAAGGTTTCATGTAAAGGTAACAACAACAATAATAAACATTTTTGAGTGGTCACCAGTGCTCCGAGCTAATTCCACATACCGTAACATTAAATAGTACAACCTGTACAAGTTTTTTCCTCCTGTGTTGAGCAGAGGAGTAAGTAACCTTTAGACTCTGTTTCTGGAAATGAGAAGCAAGAAAAGAGAATGGATTGGTCCCAGTTTCAATGAGAGGAGATCTGTGCTTGTCTGTGTTATATATTAAGATTTTGTCTAAGATTTAAGAGCATTCCTTACAAGTCTCCCTTTAACGTATCTGTCGATACCATTTATCCCTACCCTTCACCACCAAGGAAATCTAGTGAACTGCACCTTTCTTACACGATAAAATATTATTAGGATCCACAGCTTGAAATCAGTGTTCCATAAGATTCTCATTATGTTAGAAGTTCTCAACAACCTTATAATATTACTTACACATATATGTCATTTAAAAAAAATTACTTAGAATCTCTACTGGATATCAATTCATGAAATTCACAATTATTCCAAGTCTTTAAAAGCAATAAGAATAATCTATAATTCATATTTGAGCTAATTTAGACTGCTGCCACCAACTATCTAGTTAGTCTGGATTATAATAGTACACCTTATTTTAGAATAGAGAAGTTGTTATGTTCTTCATTCTCTCTAGCATGGTCACTTCCTATCCCAGCCTGACAAAATTCTTCCTAGCCATCAAAGTTCAGGTTGAATGCTACCTCCCTTACAAAGCCTTCGCAATTTACCCTGCCAGAAGTCATTGGCCCCTCTTTGGATTTTACTTGCAATTTATTTGAGACTCTCAAAGATTTATTACATATAATTTGAGATTAATTTATGTAAATATGAACTATTTATGTATATCTTCTTCTTCCCAGACAAGAAATGGCTTTGGACTGGGAGCACTATATTCTTTATCAGAGAACCAAGATAGTACTTTGCATAATGTCTCAGTATGTTTGTTTTTGAATGAATGAATGAATGAATGAATGAATAAATAAATAAATGAAAGATGAGTGGAGGCCATGGGAAATGTGAAGAAAAAATAAATAGGAGAGACAGGTTCTGAATGAGCTGGAGAAAATCCCTTAAGAGTCTCTTTTATGTTGCCTCACAGTCAAATCACTAAAGACTATGCCCAAAGTGAAACTTTCACATTAAATGCCTACCTATATTTAGATCATCAGAAGACATAGGTAAAACAAACCTAGCAGGAAAGTCTTTAAAGAGAGTATCCAAAGATATTACACACTGGTTTCATTTACTGGCAATAGCTGTAAATCCTGATATCAAGTAAGAGGAAACAAAGTGAGTAACCATTGATCTGGCATAGAATGAATAAGCCCAGACTTCCACATTCCAGTTCAGCTTCCTTATGTATCTTCACCTTCTATCAGCTCTCATATAAACAAACAAACAAACAAACAAACAAACAAACAAGGCATGTGCTCAGCTTTGAGGAGACAATTTGGCTACCTGATCTAAAAAAAAAATTGCAGATACCTTTTGACTAATGGGGTACGATATTTAGTTTCCATTAAAATAATCTAAAACTTACTAAACTTAGAAGTAGCAAATAAACTTATGTATGTTTACAAGAAAATTAAAGAAACAGATTGCTTTCCATGAGCAAGGCACTGTGTTAGGCCTACTTCAAGAAGATTCAGAGATAAGGTCCTATCCCTTATAGAGTTTACAATCCAGAAATTCTATCACCATTGATCAATTAATCCTAAATTAAAATTTTGGTAAATAAAGAAAAAAAGAAGAAAGAAGGAGCATTTGGGTGAGCATTCGAGTGAGGGACATATTACAGTTTAGAGAAGCAGGAAAAAATTCCTCACAGAAGTAACATAGAAGCTTAATTTTGAAGAATTTATCTATAGGTTCTCTAAAGCTATCATTTATAATTTCTACAGATTTCTGAATGAATAATAGATGATTTAAGGTTGTAGAGCTACACATTGATTTTTATTTAACCTCTGTTTTAGAGTGTGTTTCCTTCACTCTAACAGAAAATAAATCAATTGTTGAAAAGCATATATCAAACTAAATATGTATATTTTCGTTAGATTGTAGACTAATTACCTGATTGGGATGCTTGTATTTTTACAATGTTGTTTATGAACAAGTGCAGAGTAATCATACTGGCATTTAAACTAAATTACTTTGCTGAGATGTTCTGATATATTAAGAGGAGGTTTAAGGTGCCATATAACTACATGTGTAAGTACACCCTTATTGCTGACCTTACAATGCACTTAGTATCTTATACTTCACTAATGCTGTCTCCACTACCACAAGCAATTTATTCTGCCTCATGTTCCTCAAGTGCTCATAAATCAGCATTAGATCCTTTTTACTGAGTTGCTGATTTTAAGCCAGGAGAGTAAGAAAGAGCATTTGGATTCAAAGTATAATATTGGCACACATATTGATTTTAATTAGTCTAATTAGTTCATTACACTAAAAATCACACAGATCATTTATTACATCAAACCTAATGGCATATGATCAAGGATTTAATATGATAATGAAGTAGATCAATTATCACTCATAAAGGGAGTCATTAACAAGTGTAAACATTGTCAAGCTGAATACCATTACAAATTATGAAGTCATAGCTAAAACAATTTGCATATACACATTAATATTATTTTATAGTCAACATTCTCTTCTAAAAATGAATACATCTTTCCTTGTAAATTCACTTCCATGTATCTTCTATTACTATTTTAAACTATGCACAAGCTGGTTAGCATAGTTTGGGCCTCCATTTGGAGAGTTCCGATGGCAAAAATGTTGCAACAAAATTAATATCGTTGGCTGAAAATAAAGGCCATTTGCATTTCTCTTCTTTCTTCATTTTGAAAACTAAGAATTTGTTCACTTTGGCAGTTAAATGGTCCTGGCTTGGGGCGCCTGGGTGGCGCAGTCGGTTAAGCGTCCGACTTCAGCCAGGTCACGATCTTGCGGTCCGTGAGTTCGAGCCCCGCGTCGGGCTCTGGGCTGATGGCTCAGAGCCTGGAGCCTGTTTCCGATTCTGTGTCTCCCTCTCTCTCTGCCCCTCGCCCATTCATGCTCTGTCTCTCTCTGTCCCAAAAATAAATAAACGTTGAAAAAAAAAAATTTAAATGGTCCTGGCTTATATAACTATAAGCAGACAACCAGTGACAGTTCTTGAGATATTTGCGATACTTGAGATACCACATAGGTTAATTGATGTGATTTTTTATCTTTAATTAAATAATAATAGCAATATATAATTACATTGAGCAAGGACCAAGATATCTGCAAAAAGATTTCAGATTACAGCACTACATTCTCATTTATTAATGCTTTTTGCAGCTTTAACATTACCAAGACATCTTAAATAAAAGCAGCCAACTGTGCACCCTGTTCCTAACCCAATGCATCGCCATTTATCATTATTATTGCTATCATTACCCTTTGCTTAGGGTCCCTTCACTCTGTTTTAAATCCACTTGACAACAGTGCACATTCAAGCCACTCAGAATTTATTTTTCTGGTGAGAACTTGTAAGGTAGTGTATAAAATATTTCCTTGATATCCAGATATAATATGATCTAATTGTCATTCCTCAAATGTTAAACTGCTCCCTAAAAATGCAGTCTATAGAATACTATACTTCTTCAGAGAGTTCCCAGACAAAATATGACTCCTTGTTGACAATGATACATATAAAATCTAAATTTGCATTATAAATGTTACAGTCACTAATAAATAAACTCTGAAATAAAGCATCTCCCTAAAATACTACCTTATTCTGTTGTCAAAATGCAAATCTGGAAACCACCCACTATGACGTCATCACCTGTTCCAGCGCTTCCCTGTGCATACCCCATAGGCTTGTGGTGAAGACTAAATGAATTAATACCTATGGGGGGGTGCCTGGGTGGCTCAGTTGGTTAAGATGCCTACTTCATCTCAGATCATGATCTCGAGGTTCGTGAGTTGGAGCCCCACCTCTGTGCTCACAGCTTGGAGCCTGAGCCTGCAGCGTATTTCAGATTCTGTGTCTCCCTCTCTCTCTGCCCACCCCCGACTCGCACTCTGTCTCTCTTTCTGTCTCAAAAATAAACATTAAAAAAAAAAGAACTTAAAGTAGTGTCTGGCATGCACTAGTCACTCAGATGCTAGCTATTATTATTATTATTATTATTATTATTATTAGGCAACAATAATATTGTATATCTAGATGTCTGACATTTTCCTAGTCGAGCAGCTTCCTAAAACAGATCCTGGTGCAATGAATGACTATACATGGCTCACTTTATGCTTTGCTTTCTGCACCCAATAAAAAGTATACCTCAGTGATATGACTTCTTAATGTTATTCTCTTATTATTGCACTCTAATGCATCCTCCTTATTGCCATTATCTTCTAAGAACTAAAATGATTGTCTTTTCGCCAGTCCTCTTTGTAAGGAGAATAAAGTCAAGTTCACACTCCTTGTCATGCCATGTCTCAATCCTGCAGTATCCCAACTCCCTACTCAAGAGATGTGTGCTGTGGCCACAAGGTTCTATTGTGTCCTAACAGTCATTGTTCCTGTAAGGCTCTGGGTTGTCCACATCCTTAGTTCGTTTCCTTATGGCTTCTCCTTTTCCTTCCTAATAAATCCCTAATGTTTCTTCAATATTGATCTTCTCCAAATGCATTGCATTCTTCATTATGAGCTATACAACTCTGGGCAAGTTACTTGCTCTAACTTCTTCAGTGCAATGGATCAATAAGGAGATTATGAGATTATGTACATAATGTATTTAAAATCCAACACATAATAGGTGCTCAATTAATTGTAATTATTATTGTTGTTAACACTGTTATTATTCCATCAAAAAAATGGAAGCCTGAATTTTTTATCCAAGATACAATGGAGGATATAACTCTAGGACCAAAGCATTTGAGTCCCTGGGTAACAGGTCCCCAAGTCCTAAACAGTGTGTTAACAGATAAGACACTACTAGTGAGTAACATGGGGCAGTAGTTTAAAACTCTGTAGCTAAAAATCTATAGATTGCCTTGAGAGAAGAAACCTAACCAATAATACAGAGGCAAATCCTGTGGGGGTGGGAGGGACAATTTCAAAGGTCAACAGTGTTATCAACAAAGTCATCCTGCAAAAATACACACCCAAACATGTTTATGTGAAACATTTAAATATCGCAACATCCTATTATTTTTTGAGCTAATATCATGACATGTCACTGGTTTATGCAGCACAAGCAATGTACCTACAGATTAGTCTACCCTGCAAAAGCAAGGAGAAAAAAGAGCACCTCCATCTCCTTTTGCGATCTGTCAAATAAGCGCTGCTCCTTCTCTGTCAAGATCATGAGCTTCGGTGAATTAGTCACGGGATTCTTTGTTTTTAATTCAAATAAGCTGACTGTTTGCTTTTGAAGCGGAGTGTACAGACCTGTTGGCAAGCAGAGAGGAAGCCCCCAAGGAATACACTGAAGACTACCACAGAATCCCAGCCAAAAGCAGCGCACAAACTGCTCGCCAGATTCCACTGCGCGCGCACACACACACACACACACACACACACACACACACACACACCCCGCCTTAATTAATCCATCATTAACATCAGAGCACAGCACTGAGCCTACCACACCTGGTTTGACAGCTGGATTGAAAGCACCGTTGACAGCTGGTGCTTATGCACTTGCTTGAAGTGCGGGGGCTGATAATGGGCTTGCCTAGGGAGCTAGAGCCCTGCCGAGAGGTTATATGTTTGATGAAGGTAATAGCAGTTAATGAGAATATTTTTTGCTAGAGTTTGGGGACTGGTGTAACAACATTACAATAAAATCTACGTATTTGGCAATTCAGTACCTAACTCTGCTAAACATTGTAAAGTCATGTAAACATTTGAAAAAAGAATGTCCCATATGTTAAGAAATAAGCTCCCACAGAGCGATACTTTTAACATTAAATGGCAAAATAGAATCGCTGCAAGTACTCGTGATGTGGTGGGGTGTGCGTGGGTGGGTAAAATATCCCATAAATCAAAGCAGTTCTCTTCTAATCCTTGGCCATACCCTATATGCTCACCACTGAGCTACGAAAGGATAGAGTATGAGTTTAATGTCAAGTACTTGTCTTTTCCCAACTCAATGGTCAGCATTTATGTTTAAGAGCTTTATTCAGGTACTTCTAGTCCACAACCACTAAGGGTGATTAAGGGGCTTGGTGTGCTAGGATGATTCCTTCTAGTGCTTATTAAGTTCAGAGTACTTCCTTTTACTTGCTAAAATAATATAATACAAAGGCTTGGGTCCGTTTTGTCTCCAGGATCATCAAGCTGAGAATGTGATTTTTCTCCAAGTGTCCTGATCTTGCCCCAGTTTTGCTTTGCTTTGCTTTGCAGCAGCAGCAGCCAAGATCATTAAGAGCTTCACAAGGCCCGTGGCATTAAGGCTAACCTCTTAAATGCATTTAGATCCTTCTCCAAATGACTTCCACGATCAGTCCAACCTATCCCTCAGACTCTAAGAGGGCTACACTGAACTTTTTAAGTGTTCTCTCAGAACACACTGCATTTGGTGTTTTTTTGTTGGTTTGTTTTTTGTCTCTGTACCTTTGTTCACATTGTCCTGACTCATCTTCCATGGCTGAGGTCAAATGTGACCTCCTGATCACCTTTGCCTCCTCCAGGCTACATAAAAGAATATAAGTGGCTTGAGCCACTATTGTGAGTTTTTAAAAACAAGGGACCCTGTCATATGTATTGCCAAACATGAGCCAATCAGTATATTTTGTGAATAAGTTAATTAATGACAAAATCAAAAATAGAACCAGCTCTCAACTTCTAGTATCATGTTGCTTCCTCCCCACCCCTAGCTGCACCTGCTGCATTATTCTACCAGATGTGAATCAGAAGAAATTTAAAAGATAGAAAGAAGCCAAATCTATCCCTTCAAGTATATGTAGTATATATCCCTTTACTAATTACAGCTACCAGTTTTAAGTCTTGATTAAGAATATTCATTACATTTTTAATTTATGACTCAGAGTCCACAAATGAAATATCACTCCTGTTTCATAAGTGAGGAAAAACATGACTCAGAGAGAAAGTTAAGTAAATTTTTTAAGGCCACAATGATAAAAAGTGATAGAAGTTAGATTTTACAGAGCTAACATTTTTTAACAACATGTTTTAGAAACTGTTCTAGACTCTTTCCCATAGTAAGTCATTTAATCCCCCCAACTGCCCTATGAGGTAGGTATTCATATAAATTTTACCAATGAAGACATTGAAGAGCAGAGTGGGTGAGTATTACATACTTAGAAGATGGTAATTAGTGGGAGTTGAATTTAAACTCAAGCAGTTCAGCCTCAATCCTTACCTACTATGCTATAGTGATTTCACCATCTCTGACATCAAGTTCAAACTTTTTAAGTTCTAGGTGAATTGACTCTGTAAGTAACAGAGTACTTACATCACTGTGTGTTATCATAGGTGTGTGTGAGCACACGCTTTAACTCTTTGAGGACATGAACCATAGCTTTCTCATCACTCTGTATCACACAATATCTAATACTAAGTTTTATAACGTAAGTTCCCAATTAATAGTTGAGAGATTGCACTTAGGTATGCCTAAATTCAACAGAAAGCTATGAGAGACAACTCACCGTGGGTGTCAGGTTTCTGCACTTCCTTAAGGACTGTTGCAAAAAGCCTTAAAAGACTAAGATAGTATCTTTCTCTGGAGTTAAGTACAAGTGTGCTTTTGGCCCTAGTTGTTGGAGGCAGCGTCTCCTCCAGAGCAAAGAATAGTTATGTGTACCGTCCATTATAAAACCAAGTTCCCTCTCCTGTAACACAGCCCATTGCTGGGCCCTTATCTCCTGGGGATAAGGAGAACTCATACAAATAGGTTCGCGCTGCTTGCTAGCTGTAAGTAATAAAGTTTTTTGCCTCTAATTGAGGAATGTTGGGTCTTCGGCCAGCATCCTAGGAACATGGTCAGGCCACTTGTTTTGCTTGCCACTAGGGTAAGATCTCAGACTTTTCACAGTTCTTCACGAAAACAGCCAAGGTTATGAAGACAAGTTTCCATTGGTCTCCATGAGTAACCAACAAGTTATTTCTAAAGTGGAAATTCAAAATTTAATACAAATGAAATTATTGATTCACATGTATTTATCTCTAGTGAAGAAATTTACCATCCAAAAAAGTCTGCATAATATTTTATTTTTTAATGTTTATTTATTTTAAGAGAGAGAGAGCGTGAGCAGGGTAGGGGCAAAGAGGGACACACAGAATCTGAAGTAGGCTCCAGACTCTGAGCTGTCAGCACAGAGCCTGATGTGGGCCTCAAATTCGTGAACCACAAGATCATGACCTGAGCTGAAGCCAGATCCTTAACTGACTGAGCCACCCAGGAGCCCTGCATAATAGTTTTATTTTAAAAGGCCTTATGAAACTTTTAAGACACCATTGATAAATTATAATTCAGTAAAACTTGGAAAACAAAATTTCAATTATCATTGATGAGTAACTATAGCTAGCTAAATTAATGTTTTAACCATATCATAATATATCTTGAAGGCTATGATTCAATTGGCAAATGTCTGTCTGAATTCTCTATTTTGTTTTTTCAAATTTACAGAGAAAATTATGGCTTTCTTCTTTCTTGCTCAGGAAACCAGGGTTATTGCACAGGAACCAGGACTTAAAATCAAAAGATTTAGGTTAGTACCAAAATCAGTATTAGACCTATGCCTCCTCATTCATTCATTCATTCATTCATTTAACAGAGTTGAGTGCAAGGCACTGTACTAGGCACTAGGATTCTGAAGATTAGTAAGACTCAGTTTAGGAGAGAAGTCATTATGCATATCTTCAGCCAAGCCTCTTAAATGTTATACAAGTTAAAGTCCTTATCTAGAATACTGTACTATAAAATACTATAAAAACTTTTATAATATCTATAAAAGTATTTAGTTATATTTTATAGCTTCCCCACCTTTAAAATTATACAATTTTTAAATAAAAATTTGACAGATTCTATTTGAACCATGAACCCAAAACAATGTAGCACAACTCTAGATACCCCCAAATTAGGAATGTTTAAATATATCAAAATTTTTAAAATAAAGATCCACTATGCATTACCTCAAGGACACGAAGACTGTGAACGGATATACTGTGAGATAGCATTAGAAGGCATCAATTTTCCCCTCTTCCTCAAGTGGTTGTAGAAGATGGAGATATTCTACTTCATTTCTAACAGAGAAGAGGTTACTTCACTAATTAGTGAAATTAGAAGGAACAGACCTTGCCTGATTCTGTCCCTCCTAGGTTTATTCCCTTCCTCATGAAGCTCTCCTATCTGCTTCTCCATTGTGGTAAGTCTACAATGGCAGAATTTACCCCTAGGGGCCTGGTAAAGGAACCAGAGAGGGCAGAGGTTCTGGATGACTATGTGCAAATGGCGAAGTGTTAAGAAGTTCTGCTAAGAAGAACTTCTGTTATGAACTAACTGACAGCAGATTTAAACCATATTCTCAAGATCTTTGCATAATAAAGCAGACATACTGATTTGCCTCTACATGTTTCTATGGTCTTATTTTTCAATTGTTTGATAACTCATTCAAAAGGAAAGGGTGAGTTTTATCAGTCTCAAACCCCAACAGAAACATATTTTTGAAAGGTGTACATAATTTTGCCTAATACTGTGGGGTGGGGGGACAAAAGAGAAAAAGTTCAGAAACAATTGTTACCAATTGTCTAAAAAGAATGTCTCTACTGCAAATTTTCCAGAAGGGCATTTATTACATTTTATCTTAATGCTCATATTTCCACAACTATTGTTTTATAATTGCCTAACTGTAGTAAAAAGCATATTTTAGATAAAAGTATTGGCCATTCCATTGAACTTAAGCCCTTGGGGACATGTCAGATAAATGCTGAATGAGAAAAGTTAAGTGTTGAATTAATGATTCAAACAATGAATGACGAGTAATTTATGGAATTGCACACTTCCAGAAGATGAGAACCCACCTGGTTCAGAAGATCTCATATTCTACACTTCATTCAGTACAGAATATTTCATGCAAAACGATAAGTGTTCAATAAGTGTCTATTGAATATGCATTTAAGTAGGTAAAATACTGCATAAACTCATTCGCTCATTGTTTTCCCCAATGAGTCACTCATTAATGGATTTTTGCTATAAGTTTTGGACTACATGTCTTCAAGTCTATAAATTCTACATTTCTTTTTTTTAAAAATATACATTAGAAGAACAGTTAATGTGTACATATGAAATCATTAGGGATAACAATCTATAATTTGGTAATACTACTGTATTATACTACTAATACTGCATAATGGAAATAAAAATATATCAAATTACATAGAATTTTACTTTTGAAAACACCATATTTAAATACACTGTGTAATGTCTATTTGACAGATGAAAAAACTGAGGTTCAGAGAATGTGCACCAGAATGTGGCAAGTTGATTCTTGAGTCTAATTCATTTGATGTCAAATTCTCATTATTCAACACTATGACTGCCTAGAAATAGGTTTGTAATTAAGAAACTTCTCTAACTGCAAATTATCTATCAGTTGCCTGTCATCTCTCAGATTTTGCATTTGTTGAACTTTTATGCTGGAGTGGGCGAGCAAGGGTCACTGAAGGTGATGTCTGCTGTGCAGTGCAAATTAAAAGGACCAGGATGAATCCTGGTAACAAAAATTCAATAAGAATAAAATGGGGCCAGTTCAGAAAAATAAAAAATTCATTTTCAACAATGCTTTCAAAAAATAATAAATCGGGGAGCCTGGGTGGCTCAGTTTGTTGAGCATCTATCTGACTTTGCCTCAGGTCATGATCCTGCGGTTCATGAGTTCGAGCTCCGCGTTGGGTTCTGTGCTGACAGCTCAGAGCCTGGACCCTGCTTCGGATTCTGTGTCTCCCTCTCTCTCTCTCTGCGCCTACTCCACTCATGCTCTATCTCCCTCTCAAAAATAAATAAACAATAATTAATAATAATAATAATAATAATAATAATAATAATAAACCACCCGTCAGGATATTGTTTGATCTTTAGAACTAAAGTTCTCAATTGTGGAAACTATTTTTAGAATGCAATTAGCATGTCATCAGGATGTTTAGATTATGCCTATGAGTTCATTGCAGACTATACAAAAAACAGACAAGAGAAATTTGGATCTTTCTTTTTTTTCCTTCAACAAAAAACATAGATCATCTGCTTGATTACAAGTTTTAAGCAAAAGGAAACAAAAACAAAACAAAACAAACCTTTAGCTAATGAATAGAACACATCCTGAATCATTTAAAACAATGCTTCACCTAGTTTACCATCTGGACAGTTTCCATCAGAACAATAATATCTCATTCACTGGGCATTGAAGTATATGATTAAGAATTTTTATTGCAAACTAGGCCCAAATTACATACTACTCCCAGTGTTTTGATACATTTATTCTATATTCTTCCCTTTAAGGTTGAAATTTTAATGAAAGTTTTCATACACAGAAAAAAATTAATATAATTCTATCAAACAAGAAAAGAAAAAAAAAACACCAAGTTGAGCAAGATGAATTGCTATTTTCTTTGCGGGGAGAAATTATACCATATATCACAAATATATTTACCCACAATTGGATAGTCTTTTTTACAATTTACATTTCTTTCCTGTTTCCTTTATTTATATCAAACCACCATTTACTGAACATCTATTAGTGAACAGGAATGGATAAAAGGGAAGAGGCAAGGTAAAAAAAAGAGGAGAGGGTTTTGAGACCCTCAAAAACCTAACGTGCTAGCGGAGCAGGAGAAAGAAAAACCTATAAGTAAATAATGGAGATTAGAAAAGCAGCACTACTAATATTATTTTAAAAGTGTTCTAACAGCAAACTTGAGACAAGTACCTGACTGCTCAGGAAAATTACCAAGAAAATGACATTTGACCTAGGCCTTTATGACTAGGTATGACTTGACTAGACAGGGAATAGGGATAGATAAATCACAGGCAGAGGAAGACTGCATATAAAGGCACCAGGCAAGTTTAGGAAAGGAGAAGTAAATCAGTGTTGCTGTAGGTATATGTTGTTGAAGTGGAAGTTAGGGAGAGTAGAGTAGGTAAAGGTGGAAAAGGACATCTATGATGAGGGAGCATAAGGCAAGCTGGCAGTCTACAAACCTCCCGCCCCTCCAACCTTGAGTGGGATACTTGTGACATTCCTCAGGCACTCCTGGCTGCCCAAGAGCAAAGGAAAGGGAAAAACCACTGGTTAACTTGTAGAGATCACAGTCATGCAGGATATGAGTCACCATCAGTTTACAAATGTCTTCGAAAATGACAAGAAAAAGGCAATCTTATCAATAGCCTAACCTCCAGAAACCCATAGACTCAGTTTCCTAGAGCCTTAATGTCACCCTCCCCTCCATAGTGATGTAGGGAACAAAGGCAACAAGAAAATATAAATAACATTAAATTTCTTTATAAGCTGCATCCCATTGACAAATACCTGAAGCAAATACAGAGTTTACCATTCCTTCAGGAAGTCCCTACTGCCTTAATGTTAGTACTTTGCTAGAGGGGAAAAACAAACAAACAAAAACACCTTGGCTTGACAATATCTTGGCCTCCAGTATCTTATGAATCCTCTTTAACATATGAAAGTCCTTTTGGAAACCTCCCTTTTGCCTTTACCCACCCCACCCTCAACTCTAATCAGTCACTTCTCACAACCCTAGTGGCTGCCCCCAGGATCCTGTCCCCATGCTTAAATAAAATCATCTTTTTGCACCAAAGACATCTCAAGAGTTCTTTCTTGGCCATCAGCTCCAGACCTGAGAACTGCATCATCTATACAAAGAGCTTCGTATTAATTGCATACTGAAATACAATCAAGCTGAAAATCACTGTAAATTTTTGGAGTAAAGAAACTGTAGAATGACATTGTTTTAGGGAAATTACTCGACTGAGAGTGTGGGTGGAGATAGTAGCAGAGACAAAATCCCAAATCTCCAAGACCAGTTATGAAGTTATTTGTTCCCATAAGATGAGACAGAGGGATGGGGACCCAAATTAACATACTGGCCTAGAGCTAGAGACAGACTTTGAGACATTTAATAGGGGAGGAGAGGGGCACCCGAGTGGCTCAGTCAGGTCTGGGTCTTAATCTCAAGGTCAAGAGTTCAAGCCCTGCATTGGGCTCCACGCTGGGTGTGGAGCCTACTTTAAAAAAAAAAAAAAAAAAAAAAAAAAAGGGACTCCTGGGTGGCTCAGTCGGTTAAGCATCCAACTTTGGCTCAGGTCATGATCTCGCGGTCCGTGAGTTCAAGCTCCGCGTCGGGCTCTGTGCTGACAGCTCAGAGCCTGGAGCCTGTTTAAGATTCTGTGTCTCCCTCTCTCTGACCCTCCCCTGTTCATGCTCTGTCTCTCCCTGTCTCAAAAATAAATAAAACGTTAAAAAAAATTAAAAAAAAAAAAAAGGAGAATAGGGTTGGGATGGGGTGGGAGATTGTATATGAGGGATAGAGAAGGATCTGAGATAATACAAGCTTTTGAATTTACATGATTATGTGGTACCATTATCAACAATAAGAAATATAGAAAGCCGAAGAACAGTGCTAAGCTGGTAATGAGTTTCATCTGACGCATTTTAAGTTTAAGATGCCCTTGGAGGGGCACCTGCGTGGCTCAGACAGTTAAGGGTCCGACTTTGGCTCAGGTCATGATCTCATGGTTTGTAGGTTTGAGCCCTGTGTCGGGCTCTGTGCTGACGGCTTAGAGCCTGGAAACTGGTTCGGATTCTGTGTCTCCCTCTCTCTCTGCCCCTCCCCTGCTCGCACTCTGTCCCTAAAAAATAAATAAACATTAAAAAAAATTTTTTTAAAGATGCCCTTGTAATACGCAGAGGGATATATGAAGAAGGCAGGGAGGAATATGGAAGAGTTTAGCAAGAACTATGGACTTCTAGGACATCCTATGTGAGTGGAACTGGTGATAGTCTATGAGATCACACAGGGCAAGTATGCACAAGGATGATTACTTAACCAAGCAGCACCTCAATTTTTAAGGCATGTGAGGTAGAAGGGCCAGTAAGAAAAACAGAAGGAACTTCAGAAGGAAGCAGAATCCAAAGAAGTATAGAAGTTCAAACAGGTAATGATCAAGAGGGTCCAATGTTGCAAGACAGTAAAAAAGGAAAAGAAGTGAAAAACATCCAATTAATTTACATTCCTAAAAAATGCCATTGATGGAAATTTGGGAGTGGGAGGAAAAAAAAACTTGCTTAAAATTAAAATAGGCCACAGATAATGAAACAGAATAGGTAATTAACATATATTTTTACTCTATTAAAATATTCAGAACTGCCAAAAGAAGTATTTTCTCTTAATTTATTCTTAAGCAGAGCAAGGCTTTATGAGTCATAAATGATTCTGCTGTAAGTGAAATTCTCTGTCATCATTTAAGCATATAGATTCCAAAGCGGTCCTGAAAATACAGACAGGATGTAGAACGTTTGAAATACAAAAAGAAACTTCCAACATTTTTGTTTCTTTCATATTCATTGACTTTCAAGCATGGTTTCTGATGAACAAAATAAATAAGGACCACATTTTTATTTTCTACACTTGTGTCGACCCCCTGAGCTTTTTCCTCCCTAGTCCTGACATATTTTTCCATCTCTCCTAATAGAAGTGATATTGCTTATCCTAAAATTAATTTTAAAAACTTTTTTCTTGAATCAGTGGGACTATGTAATTTCCTCCTTAATGGCACAAAATATATTAATAATAATACATACTTAGCATTTTATATGATATCACAATTTACAAACCTTTCCATGAACCATCTCATCTGATATCTTCAATAACTTATGAAAGCAAACATAGCAGATACATTTATCTTGCAGGTATTAAGTCTGACTCTAATGTTTAAGTTACTTGTCAAAAATCACATAGCTGAGAAGAATCTGGACTTTTTCTCTATGACACTGCCTCACAGTTATCTTTAGCCTGGAAAATAAAACTCCATAGCAAATGATAACTTGTGAATTTTTATTGTAAAATAGTCTTAATTTTATATTTTTAAAGAGCAAACACATTGGCTGATCTTCTCTTTAGTAGTTAATATATTAAGCCATGCTTAATAGATGTTAGGTATATAAAAAGTATAAAACTTCTATACGTAAGTAAATTTATTTCATTGTGAGAAAACAGATGGCATACAAATTAGTACTTTGGACTCTGGAGCCACATTGACTAGGCTCAAATCCTAGCTGTGCTACTTATTAACTGTGTCACTTTAGTCATGCCACTTAATCCCTCTCTGCCTCAGTTTTCTCATTTGTAAAATAGATAATGATAAGAACAGTACCTACTTCATAAATTTGTTGCAAGAGTTATTACATCTAAAGCACTATGTAAATGTTAGCTATTGTTGCTATTTTCTTTTTTTATTTAAAATGTTTTTAATGTTGGGTTGCCTGGGTGGCTCAGTTGGTTAAGCATCAAACTTCAACTCAGGTCATGATCTCGGGGTCCATGGGTTTGAGCCCCGCATCAGGCTCTGTGCTGAGCCTGGAGCCTGCTTCAGATTCTCTCTCTGCTCCACCCCGGCTCACACTCTCTCTATCTCTGTCTCTCTCAAAATTAAATAAACATTAAAATAAATAAATAAAAATAAATAAGTTAATTAGTTGATTAAATGTTCTTGATGTTTATTTATTTTGAGAGAGAGCATATGTGCTGTGGGGGAAGGGCAGAGAAAAAGGGAGACAGAGAATCCCACGCAGGCTCTATGCTGGGCTCCATGTGGGGCTCTACACGGGGCTCCACCTGGGGCTTGATCTTACCATCACTAGATCATGACCTGGGCTGATATCAAGAGTCAAGACACTTAACCAACTGAATGACCCAGGTGCCCCCCTATTGCTGTTATTTTCTATAACATACTCACCTTTCTTAATGAACAAAAGGAATTAACAAAATGAACACTTTTTGTTTTGTTTTGTTTTTTTTGCCTTGTGGCAATGTAGGACTCCAACAGGCCTCTATGTGTGTCCATTGAGCAGACCTAAGGAAATGAAACTATAAGGATAACAAGTTTCTACCATCATAATCACCATATTCAAAAGGATTTGAAAGTACAGGCTGTGAATGACTAGGATAAACCTAAGTCCCAAATTTTTGTTTGCTTCTGTTCATATAAATTATATACATTTTTAAAGGCAAACAATTTTACATGAGCAAAAATACATGCATAAACATCGTGCAGAAGAATAAAAGGAAGAAAATATAAACAACTATCAAAATATGTTGAACTGTGCTTTGGTGACCATGGGTACCCAAGTAGGCCTTGGGATCTTGATGGAATGATCCCATGGACCTTTCTAATTAGTGTTGCTCTAAAATAATTCTTTTTTTTTTTTAATTAGGTTTTATTATTTTTTTAAATTTTTTTAAATCGTTTATTTATTTTTGAGACAGAGAGAGACAGAACATGAACAGGGGAAGGGCACAGAGAGAGGGAGACACAGAATCTGAAACAGGCTCCAAGCCCTGAGCTGTCAGCACAGAGCCCAACACGGGGCTCAAACTCACGGACCGCACGATCATGACCTGAGCCGAAGTCGGACGCTTAACCGACCGAGCCACCCAGGCGCCCCTGCTCTAAAATAATTCTGCTGCCAACAGTGCCAGTCACCACTCTTTTCAATACTGCAAATCCTCAGGAAATCTCTGGGCCAGTTTTCATTACACGCCCACCTTGGGCAACTAAACTACATAGGAGAGGCAAGGTGATGCAGGCATTTTCAGGATGCTGAAAACTCCCCTATAACAATGATGGGCAATACAAAATAGAGAAGAATGGAGAGGGCTAGACAGACAACCCTCCCCCAAAATTCACTGTAATTTTGTTATACAGAAATATTTGAGTCCATCTACCTACTTCCACAGAGAGGATAAGTAGCATAAAATTACTTAGTCAAAGAATATTACCATTGAAACCTCTTCAAAGAATTGCCAATTTGCTTTATAGAAAACCTATTAGCACCTCTCCCCCACCCCAACAATGGCTGAGGTTGTCTCTTTCATCACACCCTTGCCAATGTTAAATATTATAATTTAGGAAAAGAAGCAATTTCAACTTGACAGGTTAAAAAATGATAGCCATTATTTTAACTTTAATTTTGTGAAAGTTAGATATCCCACAATCTTCCAATAAATTCTCCTACCACTCTCCCTCCCTCTTTGGCCTTAGGCAAACTCAAGTTGATTTCTCATACTTGCAGACAAAATTTGAAAAAGAAAGTTAAAAATGTAAAGGCATAAATCTAAGTGTTATTTGAAACAGTGAAAATTTGAAAACAATATGTATGCATCAAGAGGAAATGGCTAAATATGGTTTGTTAGGAAAGAAATAATATATTTAAAAATACATTTTCAAATAGTATTTAATGACATTAAATATGATCCTGGTGCAATATTAGGTGCAGATAATTTATTTCAAAAGACTTTGTATGCATCATATAAAATGTATGAAACAAATAGAAAAAACTGAGAGAAGGTAATTGATTAAAATGCTAACAATAGTTCTTTCCACACAGTGGGATAAGTAACTTTGTTTATATTCCTCTTTTTCTTGCCTTTCCTATTTTCTTTCTTTCTTTTTTTTTTTTTTTAATGTTTATTCAGTTTGGGAGAGAGAGAGCATTGGAGTGACAGGAGGGGCAGAGAGAAGGGAGAGAGAGAGAATCCCAAGCAGGCTTCCGCTCTGTCAGTGTGGAGCCTGACTCGAGGCTTGATCTTATGAATCATGAGATTATGACCTGAGCCAAAATCGAGTTGGATGCCTAACCTTGATCTCACAAATCATGGGATCGGGACCTGAGCTGAAACCAAGAGTCAGACACTTAACATACTGAGCCACCCAGGAACCCCGGTTTTTCTTATTTTCTAAACATATGTTATCCATATATTCCACTAAGATCCCAAAGCTTAGGTCCCCAAAGCTTAGTTGAGGCTCAACATTGTTTCATTAGTTGTTACATTCTTTTTTTATTATTATTATTCTGTGCAATGTTTATGCACGCCTTTTGCTCAACTAAAAAACAGACAGTAAAACGTTGGATTGCAAGTAACTTGTTCTGCAAGTGTTCTGCAGAGGAGCAAACATTTCTAATAAATTTTAACTTGATAAATGAGTGATGTCTTGCAATACGAGTAGTACGTGATGCCAAATGTCACATGATCACAACTGAGTCGACGGTTCCTCTCTCTCTCTCTCTTTCTCTCTCTTGTTGAGAGATTGTGGGTGATCGTCTCCCATCCTCTGATGCTTGGTCTCAGGCTGCAGTGTTGGGCAGAAATCAGTGATGTTTCAGAGCACTGGAAGGTGCCCACAACTGACACTAGTGTATTTTTTGTCACTTCATAACACCCATGGACAGTCCTCTGCTTCTCCATACAAGAGTAAGCTCAGGAATGCTTTGCTTCATTCTAGGTCAGGCTGCCTGCAGATAGAGACCCTTTCCTCTGCTGCCTATTGCCAGTTACATTAAATACAGTAGATGACAAGAGTTTATCAATACTGTACTGTAGTGAACATCCATGCAAGTGTATACAATGTCCTTCATGCAGAAAAAGGTTGAAAAGAAAGATGGTATAAGGAGATGATTACAGTGGAAGCTAAGAAGGAAATCATCAAGATGTATGAACAAGGTATGCGAGTGGCCAAATTGCAAGCTTTTATAAGAAGTCTACATCTGCAACTCTTATGCAGAGGAGGAGGGGAAAAAGGCAGAGGAATACCTCACCTCAAATGAGATTAGGGAGATGTGTAAAATGTGAGAAATTTTGAAGAGCACCACCCAAATAAAGCTGTAGCAGTGCAAACGATGAATCTATTTAATAACAATGCAATGACACATTTCTGTGAAATCCTCAAAAGGAGGCAAAAGCAAGTATCATTGGATAGGTTCCTTGTTAAAGCTGCACAAAAGGAAAAAGTTTCCATTAAGCCAAAAGACAGCAGTGATTCTGGTAGTGATAGTGAAAATCATCCTGCACCATAACCCTCCTCTCTCTTGTCCCACTCACACCAGCCATGAAGGTTTTCAAAGGTAAGTGCAGGTTAATTTGTTTACTTTTCTTTCTATTTTGTATTTTCTTTATTATTTTGTATTATATTACAGTATTGTAATCATTTTTATGAGAGTATTTTTGGATTGTGAAACAAATCATTTGATTTTCCATTATTTCTTATAGGGAAATTCACTTTGATATACAAGTGCTTTGGATTACAAGCATGTTTCCAAAATGAATTATGTTGGCAAACCAAGGTTTTACTATACTTAGGCATGCCTGAGTGGCGCAGTCAGTTGAGGGTCTGCCTCTTGATTTTGGCTCAGGTCATGAACCCAAGGTCATGTAATAGAGCCCTGCATCCAGCTCCAGTTTAAGATTTCTCTCTCTCTCTCTCTCTCTCTCTCTCTCTCTCTCTCTCTCTCTTTCTGCACCTCTCCCCCACTGATGCACTCTCTCACTCTCTCTCTCTCTCTCTCTCAAATAAAAAATAAAAACAATGGATCTGCCTTCAAAATGCATGTATTTAATTTGTCATAATAGAAGCAAATAAATAATTTGAGATTTAGGTATACATCTCCAAACCATCCACGGCCACTTACTTCCAAATCTTTTTGAATATAGTGATTATGATGGTTGAAACTTGTTATACTGATTTTTCCATTTCCTTAGGTCTGCTCAATAGATGTTTAGAGTCTTGTTAGAATAAAAAATTGTCATAAGGCAAAAAGAAAAAAAGCGTTCTTTTTGTTAACTCCTTTTACTTCTTTAGGAAAGGTGTGACTACATTAAAGAAAATGATAGCATTAGCTGATGCCTACACAGCGCTTTAGATATAATAACTCATACCACAACCATGAAGTAGGCACTATTCTTATCATTATCATATGTATTTTACAAATGAAAAACCGAGGCAGAAAGGGACTAAGTGACATGACTGAAGTCACACAGTTAATAAGTAGCGCAGCTAGGATTTGAACGGCAATGTGGCTCCAGAGTCCAAATATAGCACCCAGTATGTGATGATCTCTCCACTCACGATTCTATACTGTTAGCTCCCTCAGCCAAAGCAAAAGGGCTGCTGGAATCCTCAGGGGCCCTGATGGAGCACATGGAGAGCTCCAGATGCAGTTCTTTTTGCAGAGGCCTAGACAAACACAGGACAAACAGTGCTAAAATTTGGGATACAATTCTGAGAGTAACAGATCCTGGAGACAGTTTGGCTCTTGGAGATCTGTGGATCCCCAGAACAAGGTGACGGGGCCTTGTGCTAAGCAACCCAGGCCACAAGAGTTGATTGAGAACTGAATGGATATACTGGCATTTCCTTTCCTCTGAGACAGGGAAAGAAACTGGTGCCTTGGCAGGAGACAGAGCGACAGGTTAATGTTACCAAAAACACAGACATATCCACCAGGTGGGGTATACTGTAACACCTAGGCCTATTCTTAAAAAGATGTATTTATAGCAAATCTGAGGTAGAGTAAGGCCAACAGAGTAGGAAATTACTGCCATTTAAAGATAGTTCATCACTTACAGTTCCCAAAAGAAAAAAAAGCATACGGTGTGGAGTTCCCCAGAGGAGGGGCCATACAGGGAAGCACTGGGGACAGTCAGGAGGCAGAGAGAGAGGGCATACTGTGGACAAGCATCTTTGTTAGAGTTTCATTGGGACAAAATAGGTGAGGCAGGGCAGGCAAGCTTAAGATTGGCCAGTTTGAATGATTTCAGTGGGCTCTAGGGGATAGGGGCTCTCCCTGGTTGCCAGGAATCTGGGTTTGGGACGGTTAGGACAAGTGTATAGTGTTCCAAAGTAAGAGAGTCTAACAAAGAAGCAAAATTCTGGACTGTTGGTTTGTATTGGAAAAGCATGGCTGGGAGTGGGACTCTTCCCAAGTAGGAGGGGTGACAAGAGAGGCAGGAGGCCAAGGAAAAGTGACTCAGGCATATAAATGGGTTGTCCAGAGCAGGCATGTCTGGCATATGCATGCAGGGCAGATGTTAGAACATCAAGTTTACAGAAGCTAGAAACATGGTTAATACAACTTGGGGACTGGTAAGCCAAAAATAAAAATAGCAATTCATCTAAGGGATGCCAGCAACTGAAGAGAGCAAAAACAAACAGAACACACATCCAGTAAAATGGAAATGATGGCGGTTAAAGAAAATATGAGTAAAAGTAATAAAATCACTTAAATTAATTCAATAGATTACTTGGGAAAAAATCATTGATGAGTTCTCCCTGTAATAAACTTCCCAGTGCTCAGAAAAATTATAAAAGAATAAAAATCATGAGGGAAAAGGTAAGAGATTTGAAAGATAGAGCTAGGAAGCCTGTAATTTAAGTGACTGACACTAAGCTTTTTTATTTATTTATTTTAAATTTACATCCAAGTTAGCATATAGTGCAATAATGATTTCAGGAGTAGAATCCAGCGATTCATTCCCTACGTATAACACCCAGTGCTTATCCCAACAATTTTCTTTCTTAATGTCACTTGCCCATTTAGCTCATCCCCCCACCAAAAACCCCTCTAGCAACCCTCAGTTTGTTCTGTGTATTTAAGAATCTCTTATGTTTGTCCCCTTCCCTGTTTTTATATTATCTTTGCTTCCCATCCCTTATGTTCATTTGTTTTGTATCTTAAATTCCACATATGGGTGAAGTCATATGATATTTGTCTTTCTCTGACTGAGTAATTTTGCTTAGCATAATACCCTCTGGTTCCATACGTGTAGTTGCATACATGTAGATGATATATATAGGCATATATATATGATATATATATATATGATATATATATATGATATATATATATGATATATATATATATATGATATATATATATATATATATATATATATATATATATATATCATATATATATATATATATCATGCCTGCATCCCAGGTATATATCACATCTTTTTTATCCATTCAATTGTCAGTGGACATCTGGGCTCTTTTCTATACTTTGGCTATTGTCAATAGTGCTGCTATAAACATTGGGGTGTTTGTGCCCCTTCAAAATAGCATACCTGTATCCCTTGGATACAGGTAGTAGTGCAATTGCTGAATCATAGGGTAGTTCTATTTTTAGTTTTTTGAGGAACCTCCATATTGTTTTCCACAGTGACTGCACCAGTTTGCATTCCCACCAGCAGTGCAAAAGAGATCCTCTTTCTCTGCATCCTCACCAACATCTGTCGTTGCCTGAGTTGTTAATGTTAGCCATTCTGACAGGTGGTATCTCATCGTGGTTTTGATTTGTATTTCCCTGATGATGAGTGATGTTGAGCATTTTTTCATGTGTCAGTTGGCCATCTGGATATCTTTTGGAGAAGTGTCTATTCAAGTCTTTTGCCCATTTCTTCACTGGATTATTTGTTTTTTGGGGCATTAAGTTTAATAAGTTCTTTATAGATTTTGGATACCAACCCTTTATCTGATATATCATATGCAAATATCTTCTCCCATTCTGTTGGTTGCCTTTTAGTTTTTGTGATTGTTTCCTTTCCTGTGCAGAAGCTTTTTATCTTGGTGAGGTCCCAATAGTTCATTTTTGCTTTTGTTTCCCTTGCCTCCAGAGACATGTTGAATAAGAAGTTGCTGCGATGGAGGTCAAAAAGGTTTTTGCCTGCTTTCTCCTCTAGGATTTTGACGGCTTCCTATCTTATGCTTAGGTCTTTCATCCATTTTAAGAAAAGTGGTCCAGGTTCATTTTTCTGCATGTTGCTGTCCAATTTTTCCAACACTATTTGCTGAAGATTGTCTTTATTCCATTGGTTATTCTTTCCTGCTTTGTCAAAGATTAGTTGGCCATACATTTGTGGGTCCATTTCTGGGTTCTTTATTCTGTTCCATTGTTCTAAGTATCTGTTTTTGTGTCAGTACCATATGGTCTTGATGATTGCAGCTTTGTAATACATCTTGATGTCTGGAATTGTGATGTTTCTAGCTTTGGTTTTCTTTTTCATGATTGTTTTGGCTATTCAGGGTCTTTTCTGGTTCCATACAAATTTTGGGATTGTTTGTACTTATTCTGTGAAGAATTCTGGTATTATTTTGATAGGGATTGCATTGAATATGTACATTGTTTTGGATAGTATCAACATTTTAACAATATTTGTTTTTCTAATCCATGAGCATGGAATGTTTTCCAATTTTTTTGTGTCTTCTTCAATTTCTTTCATAAGCTTTCTACAGTTTTCAGTGTATAGATTTTTCACCTCTTTGGTTAGGTTTAATCCTAGATATTTTATGGGTTTTGGTGCAATTGTAAGTGGAATCTATTCCTTGATTTCTCTTTCTGCTGTTTCATTATTGGTGTATAAAAACGCAGCTGATTTCTGTGCATTGATTTTATATCCTGTAACTGTGCTGAATTTGTGGATACGTTCTAGCAGTTTTTTTGTGGAGTCTTTTAGATTTTCCATATAGAATATCATGTCATCTATGAAGAGTGAAAGTTTGACTTCCTTCTTTGGCCGATTTGGATGTCTTTTATTTATTTGTGTTGTCTGATTGCTGAGGCTAGGACTTCCAATACTATGCTGAATAGTGGTGAGAATGGACATCCCTGTCGTGTTCCTACCTTAGGGGGAAAGCTCTCAGTTTTTCCCAATTAAGGATGATATTAGTGGTGGGTCTTTTATATATGGCTTTTACGATCTTGAGGTATGATCCTTCTATCCCTACTTTCTTGAGGGTTTTTATCAAGAAAGGATGCTGTATTTTGTCAAATGCTTTCTCTGCCTCTATTGAGAGAATCATGTGGTTCTTGTCCTTTCTTTTATTAATGTGATGTATCACAGTGATTGATTTGCAGATACTTAACCAGCCCTGCATCCCAGGTATAAATCCCACTTGTTCGTGATAACAGTCCTTTTAATGTATTGTTGGATCCAGTTGGCTAGTATCTTGCTGAGAATTTTTGCACCCATGTTCATCAAGAAAATTGATCTATAGTTCTCCTTTTTAGTTGGGTCTTTGTCTGGTTTTAGAACCATGACATTAAGCTTTTTGATTGCAGAGGTATCCATTTCAAAGACATCCATCTCAAATAAACATACTGTCAACTGTATGACAGAGCTACTAGCATCACAATTATATTAGAAGCCAGACTCCTCTCTCCTGTGAAGTTCCCCTCTTAGAGAGCCCTGGGTGACCTGGACAACTGACTGCTTGGGTGAGCCTGTGTTTCCCTTCCCAGGCCTAATTCCCATTGTCATATTTTAAAATCACCAGTATCAGGTGAGTCCTTAAATCCCGAGGCCCCCCACCTATCCAAAAGGTATAACCTCAATGCCCACACACTCTTTCTCTCTACCCACAACCTTCCTGTGTGGCCCTTGAGTGTGCTATATATCCTCCAGAACTTGTAAGTAATAATTTTTTTTAAAGTTCCCTGGTGTTTGTTACTGAGCTGCATCTTGAAATCACAGTAAGGACAAGAGTAGTCCAGGCACAATATTGACTCAGGGCTCACCACAAGTTGTAGGGGCCCAGGTGAGTGCCCTAGGCAATCCCAGACCAACACAAAACAAACCAATACATTAGAACAATAGGAATTCAGAGAGAGAGAGAGAGAGAGAGAGAGAGAGAGAGAGAGAGAGAGAGAAAAGATAACGAAAAAAACCTCCCCCCCAAAAAACAACAACAAAAAAGAAGAGATAATGAAAAGCTTAAAATAGTGTCTAAAGACAATTTTCCTGAGATGAAGAATGTCCTGAGTCTTCAGAGTGATTGGCTCACTAACTTCCAGGTAGGATTAAGGAGAACAGGTAACCTCCTAGGCATATAGAAGCCGACATTCCCAAACTCAAAGGACAAAGAGACAATGATATGAGCTGCCAAGAAGAAAATCAAGATCATATGATTACAATATATATATATATACATATATATATATATAAAATAGAAATATAATTGTATATAGTATAAATAAATAAGTAAAAAGATAAACAATTTATGTATATAAACGATTCCAGGCTTTTTATTAAGCATTTTGGAGACTACCAGGCAGAACAGCAGCTACAGAAACTTCCAACAGAAAAGACTACAGGTAACACTTAGCAACATCTCATTCATGTTTTGGGTTAAAAGTAAAACGTTTGAGGATATGCAAGAATTCAGAATATACACTTAAAAATTCCATATAAAGAAAATGCAGGCAGAAAAAGAAAATCTGACCAGTTAAAAAATGAACTCAATTAGAGACATCAATATGAAGGACAATGAAGCATAAAGACAGCAGTGAGCAAAGAACTTTGACGTTCATAATTGTATGTATATTAAAGACATGATTACGTCTATACAGATCTTATATCAAATATTAAATCTAAATGGATAAGGGTAGATTGAAAAGGTACAATACAAATACTAAATAAGCACTCTTCATGATAAAATATATATGATAAAAACTGCTAATCTATCTCAGGCAAAGATATTATATGTGGTCAGGGAGGAAGACAAAGCAAATGTTTTCTACAGAGCTTAGTTTGCTGGTGTTGTTAGGGAAAGACAGGGAAATAAAACATCTAGAAACCAAGTGTTATGAATTGAATGCCTTTCCCCAAATTTCATATGGTGAAGTCCTAACCCTTCCAATGCAACTTTTTTCAGAAATACTACTGTTGGAGTTAGGAAAAGGTCATACAGAGTGGGCCCCTAATTCAATTTAACTGATGTCCTTATAAAAAGGGGAAATTCGGACACAGACACATATACAGGTAGAAGGCCACATGAAGAAGACTTCCAATCTCTATTTGAGTGATGCACCTACAAGTCAAGGAATGCCAAAGTTTGCCAGAAACCTCCAGAAAGTAGACCTAATGAATGGAATAGATTCCCCCCTCACAACTTCAACTCAGCTGACATCTTGATTTCAGGTTTATAGCCTCCAGAACTGTGGATTAATAAATTTCTATTGTTTAAGTCACCCACTTTGTGGCACTATGTTACAGTGGCCTTGGCAAATCAATACAGCAGATGCAAATTTGTGGAAGAGCAAGTTGGTATCTTTTTTCTAGGTATCAGCAGAAATATATGTTTCTGATTATATATAAAAACAGAGAAAGGAAAAAATAAAGATTTACAGAATGTGAAGAAACGAAAGGGAAAAGGAACAAAAGGAAGGAAAAGTAGCAACTTGATCAACAAGAAATAAGGAAAATGGAACAAAAATGAATAATAAAATCAAGCACAACATTCACTTTACTAAATGAGAACAAAATAAACTTTCATGAGATACTTAACTTTTTTAAGTTAAACTTTTTTTAAAAATTACTCACAAAAAACCCATTGTCATAGACATTAAAAGTATTTAGCATTATTAGATTCTTCTAACTTTCCTGGGTGCATGAAGACTACATTCCCAGGTCTCTTGCAGGTCAGTGTATCACATGACTAGTTTTAGCCAATGGGCTGTGAGACAAATAATTTGATAGGAAGCATGGGCACCAGCTTCTTCTCCTCCTCCACAGTAAATACTGACTCCTCAAAATCAACACAGACTGGAGATCAACACAGATGGAAAGCAACTGAGTTGGAAAGTAAAAAAAAGTAAAAACACAAAAACAAAAACAAACAAACAAAAACTTTATTGGATGTAGTGAAAGCCAAAAAATACACTGCTTTTTTTAAGTCTCAGAAATGTCAGGATTGATTTGTTACTGAAACATAGTTCTTTCTATCTAGGCTGATACACATAAATAATTTTCAGCAACTAAGAAAAAATGAAAAGAATGGACAAAATAATACCAGGCAAATGCAAAAAAAGAAAGCAAGAATGGATATATAATAAGACAGATTATAAGGTTAAAAGCACCAAAAAGAATAAACAGTGACATTGTAAAATAATAGAAATCATAATTCATGGAGAAGGTATATAAGTGGTCTTAAATACACACACACACACACACACACACACACACACACACACATACACACACATCAATAAGTTGATATTATATATCAACAATATGGTAGTTTAAAGATATAAAAAAACTATTGAAAATACAATAAAGTGTTGAGTAGAATATGAAATTTTAGTATATCTTTCAGAATCTGACAGATCTAATAAACAAAATGTAGAAAAGCCATAGAAGAACTGAATAATAATTGACTTAATAGATACATCATTTGAAGACAACAATAGATCCATCTCTTAGAGTATACATTCCCTTTGTATGTTTAATTTGGCCACAATATAAATTTTAACATATTTAAATAATAATAATTCAATAAAATTAGAAACTAATAAAATAATAACTAAAATCATATTAAGAACATATTAAAAATGAATTTGGGGAAAAATACTTAGAAGTCTTCACAAACTCTTGCTAATATCAAGAAAGCATTAGCATATGGAGTGAAAATAACTACCAATACTATACTACATCTCATCTTCAAATCATCTTCTGCATCTAAACAGCATCTAAGATAGATGATGGCTTATGTTTCTTCCTGAATGGGAGAAAAAAAAAGAGTTTGTTTCCCTACAAAGCCCTGTAATAGCCTAGCTATGAGGAAACAGAACTTACACAGACAACACAAGATACTTCAGCTCAGAAAAAATCCTAAACCAAGTTACATGCTAGGTTTGAAAGATCCTGTCCATACATCATTGTACTGTCTCCATGTAATAGGATGACCATACATCCTGGTTTGCCCAGGACAGTTGTGGTTTATGCCTGTTGTCCAGGTGTAATTATTAATAGCGCTCCTTTTCACTTTCAAAAGTGTCTCCGTTTGGACAATAAATTTTGTAGTCACCCTACCATGTAGTGATACAGCCCATTGCTTAAGAGGATAGGGGTCTCTGGACCTTTTTTATACAAAGATTTGTGAGGACACTGAGGCCATCTACGGGCCCCTTTTAACTGTCCTGAATGAAAGTACCAGAAGCAGCATTTATGACCCTGACCCAATTAAATAATTAATGTTTATTGAGAAGACAGTAAATGCTATGTTCTACTACATAGGTGTGCACCAGGGACAATTATAATTACGTATTAGGAAAAACATAATATGTTTTAATTAAATAATTAAATATATAAAGCATATTTTTCTAAACAAACAAAAACTCATCTATTCAAAATCAACTCTGTATAAACTGGAACACAGTTCATGCCACTGTGATAAAAAGGAACAATATCAATTTGGCCACCTTATGTACATTAAAAAAAAATTATAAGGTCAAGTGGATTAAGTGGTAAAACTTCCAGTTATAAAATAAATGTCACAGATATGAAAAACAGCATAGGGAATATAGTTAATAATTTTGTAATGACATTGTATGACAGATGGTAACCACACTTATGGTGAGCAAGGTGTAATGTATAGAATTGTCAAATCACTATGTTGTACACCTGAAACTAATGTAACATTGTTTATTAACTATGCTTAAATAATAAAAATTAAAAAAATATATATAATGGATAAATTGTGAAAGCTATTGATAATATCTTGGGTAATATGTTACCTTCTTGATTCTATTTTACTACCACCACTAAACCCCTGCCCCACACTGGTCATTGTTTTTTGGTACACATATTGACTTCTACATTCATTTCTATGAGTAACCCCCAATTGATAGATTTGTATTATCATCATCCCTATGCTGCCAAAGATCACTTGCTAATGTAAAATAAATACACTCATTATTCTATTCTCAATACATAGTCAATACAGCACAAGGCTGGAATATAACCCATATCCTCTGTCTACTTCTCTTTGATATAAGAAACTCTGACTTTAGTTGATGCCTGGGCTATTCTTGAACATCTAATGTTACCATTGCTTAACATGTATTACTTCTTGCTCCCCATTTCACTTTTGCAATGCTCACTACTAGCAATGTCTTAACCTGCCAATTCATTTTCAATCCAATGCAAATATCTCTATTTATAACAAAATGAATGCAATTTTCATCCTTTCAGGTCACTTGACAGCCAATACTGTTGGCTACTGTAGCTGATAGGCATCTGGTATTTCTACATTCTTCTTTATCGGTATTGTATTAATTTGATTGCTTTAGATACTTGTCAATTTGTATAGATAGATGATAATTTATCTTGAATCTCTGTGAAATCAATGCTTAGTCACATAATCTCACTTTATTTGTCACAGAAATCTATGTAACACTTTACCTCGGAAATTAAGTTAATTAGCTGGCATGGGATGATTATTAACTATTGAACTTGAAGTCTGTCATTGCTTCTTGTCTCCCACTGGTGGTCCAACTGACCATCAAAGTTATCATAATGGCAATCAAAATGATAAATACAGATTCTCCTCAGAGGAGGAGTAGTAGAGCTTTCAAGGAACATAAGAAATTTTATTTGTTTTCAAATGCGCAACTTCAAGAATTCAAAAGTAGGACTTAAAATCAGTCCATGAAAATTTGAAAAAAATTGAGTAAATTTATTTTAGAAAAATCAAATAGTCCTTTTTAATGATTAATAAGTTATATGCAAGTTTCACAATTTATAGAACTTCAAATTCAGTATACTAGCAATTGAAAAAATGACCAAAGCCAACATGCAAAGTACATCTGAACAAACAAGTACCTTCAATGTTTTGTAAACTGGCTTAAAGGTTTTCATTCTAAATAAAGGATTAATTAATTCTGGTAATATGTGTGTATTTGGAAAAGTTTATATTAAAAAAAGAGAGAAGAGGAAATATTTTTTTTAAGTTTTTGTTATGTACAGTTTTATTGAGGAAAAGATTTTCAATTCTCTGTTTTTGCAATCAAGGTGAATAAACATGGATACATTAAAAACCTAAAGCATATGGTAAGAAGGGTGTGTGTGTGTGTGTGTGTGTGTGTGTGTGTGTGTGTGTGTTCATGTGTGCATGTCACAAAAATTACAACCATTGGTGTTGCTGATAAAATGCTCCACTAGGCACGATATAAAACTGTAGTTTCTATAACGAATAGGAGAAATGGTGGTGTTTGGCTAGGGCCTATTATTCAGCCCAAACTGACTCCACAGTTTCATCTTGAGCTAAATGCACACTTCAATATAATTTCTGGTAACCCAGAAATTGTGTATGATCAATGACAATGTGAATACAGTAGGTGACCATATTACTCAATCAGCAACTAAACCATGAAGACTACAAAGAATGTTTATATTTTTGTTAATATCTGAATATTTAATTTCATCATATATAGGAAAATACTCAAGATATCCTACATGATGGGGCGCCTGGGTGGCTCAGTTGGTTGGGCATCCAACTTCGGCTCAGGTCATGATCTCACAGCTTGTGAGTTCGAGTCCCACGTTGGGCTCTGTGCTGACAGCTTAGAGCCTGGAGCCTGCTTCAGATTCTGTGCCTCCCTCTCTGTGTGTCCCTCCCCTGCTTGCACTCTGTCTCTCTCTCTCAAAAATAAATAAAGATATATAAAAAAAAGATATCCTACATGGTGAAAATCTACATTTTATGTGTAAAAATTCATCAGTGATATATAATTGTGTAGTTTTGTTGCTAGAACTGATGAGCTCTTCATTTTAAGTGAAACCATGTTTTTTTTTTTTTTATTTCAAAAAGTTAAAAGAGTAGTTAAGAAGCCAGTAAGTATAGGAGTGCTTGGGTGGCTCAGTCGGCTAAGTGTCTGACTTCGGTTCAGGTCATGATCTTGCAGTTTTTGAGTTCAAGCCCCGCATCAGGCTCTGTGCTGACAGCTCAGAGCCTGGAGCCTGCTTTGGATTCTGTGTCTCCCTCTCTCTGCTCCTCCCCCACTCATGCTCGCTCGCGCGCGCTCTCGCTCTCTCTCTTTCACTCTCTCTCAGAAATAAAGAAACTTCAAAAAAAAGAAAAAGAGCCAGTAAAGATATTAAGAGAATTAAATAGATAAACCTGAGAAGAATATTACGTACTTTTTGAATCAACAGTGTTTATGAAAATTTAAATATAAATTAGAATAACAGATAAGTAAGTAGAAAGCAGATAAAATCATGATTCTAATTTTTTAGAATTATTTCTCCATTAGCATTCATAGCATTAAAGTAAATGACCTTAAAAACTTTATTAATATCTTTAGATATTTAATTTGTTTAGGTCATAAGTTTTTTTAAGATTCATATCTGTTTCTCCAGTGGGCATCAGTAGAAGGAAGCATCTGTTTACCGTACCAACATGTAGCAGAGTACCTGCAGGAGCAATCTAGAAACTGACAGTACTGAAAAAACATTGTTCCTGAGTTATAAGGTCAAATTATAGAAATATGAGCTTTGAAATGTACATAATTAATATTAATAAATATATTTTTAAATTTTGGTAAAATTTCAAATTTAATGTTGTGTCCCAGCATTCTATAATGATATTTGACCTCAACCTTAGCTTTGGCCATATATTGATTTTAATATACAGCAATTCAGGGTGCCTGGATGGCTCAGTTAGCTGAGCGTCTGACCTCGGCCCAGGTCATGATCTTGCAGTTCATGAGTTTGAGCCCTGCGTCAGACACTGGCTCTGTGCTGACAGCTCAGAGCCTGGAGCCTGCTTTGGATTCTGTGTCTCCTGCTCTCTCTGCCCCTCACCTGCTCACACTCTATTTCTGTCTCAAAAATAAATGAAAATTTAAAAAAAAATAAAATCCAACCATTCAACATGGTCCAAATTCAGCCCCCCATGAAGAAAGGATCCCTCTGACTCTCCAGTGAGCTCTCCAAAAGAACATCTGAGTAAAACCCAAGAGGGGCTTCTCAAACTTGAATGTGTGTGGGCACCCCCTGGGGATCTTGTGAAATGCAGTCTCATTCTGTAATAAGAGTCTGTATTTTTGTCAAGCTTCTAGGTGATGCCAGTGCTACTGTTTAGGCCCCACACTTGGAGGTTCAAGTTCTTTTCAAGACCCTGCGGAAGGCAATGCATATGTGTAGGTGAACACCTAACATGTTCTGAGCCAGAAATCCTGGAAACTAATTCTATCTACTCCACAAAAGTTCGTGTTGGGATCTGTGTAGAAAAAGGGAAATAGAGGGAATCAGGTGTTAAAAGATAAACTAAGGCAAATTAAAAATTTTAAGAATTTATTCAAGCAGAAATTGTTCAAATCAGGCATGTCCAATCTAACAGATAGAAAGGAGTTCTGAGGAGCTGTATGAAATGAGCCACTTTTATAGGCAGAAGGGAGCAGGAACAAGGAAGTTGTATTAGGCAAAAAAGTGGGTTGATTACCGCCGAGTCACTTTCCTTTAGGGGATGGCGGAGTCTATCAGGCAGATTACCTAACTAGTGCTGAACAGGGTATTTTTTTTTAATTTTTTTTTTAAGTTTATTTATTTTTGAGAGCATGCACGAGAGAGAGAGAGAGAGAGAGAGAGAGAGAGAGAGAGCGCTAAGGGGGCAGGGCAGAGAGAGATGGAGAAACAGAATCCAATGCAAGGCTTGAACTCAAGGAACCCCGAGATCATGACTCAAGTTGAATGCCTAACTGACTGAGCCACCCATGAGCCTATGACCAGGCTATTTCTTGATTGACTAGTTAAAGATTTTATTTCTGGTGGCGCCTGGGTGGCTCAGTTGGTTAGGCATCCGACTTCAGCTCAGGTCATGATCTCATGGTCTGTGAGTTCGAGCCCTGCATCGGGGTCTGTGCTGACAGCTCAGAGCCTGAGCCTGCTTCAGATTCTGTCTCCCTCTCTCTGCCCTTCCCTCACTTATGCCCTGTCTCTCTCCACCTCTCAAAAATGAATAAATGTTAAAAAAATTTTTTTTCAAGATTTTATTTCTGGGAGATCTGAAACTGTAATTAAGTCTTAGTTTGGTGACATGGCACTTAGTATAAGCAACTCCATTTTGGGCCTGTTGTTTTTTAACACAGATTACGTCTTGCAAAACTTAAGAAGGTTCTAAATATGTAAATATAAAGGAGAAGCATCAGGGAATCCGGCAGTCCAGAGAAGGGTTATATTAAAGACAAAAGTTTGAGAAATGACTAAAGTATTCTGAATTCTATCTTAATGGTAAAACTTTAAGGAGCATTATGTACAGTTTCTATTACAAAGCAAAAAGGACAGTTGATAGAAGTTCAAGAAAAGTAAACAAAAATTTACTGATTTAAAGGTCCTAAAAATAAAGTTAAAAGTAAGACTACATAGCACTAATTTAAATTTAAAGGAAAAGGATAAAGCAGGATAAAGTGCTAGCTACAAGAATAAAGCAACAAGATGGAATTTATAAATACTCTGTACTGAGGACAAGATAATTGAGAAAAAATAGACCTAATAAGCCAAGAGGGGCATAACATTTATTATAACTAGAAAATGGCCAAGATATTGAAAAGCATTTCATATCAATCTTTAGGTAGAAAAATTGAAGAAATTAAATCTCTCAAGTTAGAAAGTACTGAAAACCTAGCAAAAAAAAAAAGCTATAAAGTCAGATAGTGAAATATTTTAAAATTTTGAGAACACATAAATCACCCAGCTATCACATATTACCAAGAGGGTGACATGTAATCTAAGAGAGAGGAAAATTTAATAATGTTCCCATGGGACTAAATTTTTATTGTTATAATCATTATTTAATATGTCTGAGCATCAACAATATATTTGGGCTGTATTTAAGGTAGAAACAGCTGCTTCTGTATGAATTTATGGTTCAAGCTGAAAGACAAAACACAAGAGAAGAATAAAATACATTCACGGCAACATCCAGAAATCATTTCCCCCCCAAAATACTAGAATCTACTACATAAGGATAATATTGTTACATTAGTCCTTAGAAAAGATTATGACAAATGAAGGCTCTGTTTGCAGAAAAGTTGAATTAAAAATATGCTAATGAAACATAATAATTTCTATACTACTTAGTCTAGACCTGAAATATTTTCTTACTATTGAGTAACCCATGATAACATAACAGGGGGAAACCATCCATTATTAACACACAGGAGTAAATGAAGCACTTTGGAAGTGAGCTACCGTTCAGATCACCAACGCTCTATTGGCTTAATTGCACCCCATTGTACTAAGTGGTACTTTAATGGGAGGGAGGATGTAATGCAACTACAAGGCACTTGACACAACAGGGAATATTTACTCATCTGAGAGGATACTTACAGATACTGCACTGATAACAATTGTCTAGTACCACTTCACGCAAACACCTCTACGTTTTGACGTGTAAATTCACTTTTAAATTTGTCATTGGGAGAAAGGGTGATTTTTGCACAATTCAAAAATGTTCAGAAAGAAAAAGGGTATTTTAAAATAAAATTAAATATTAAAAGAGTTCTTAGGATGCCTGGGTGGCTCAGTCGGTTAAGTGTCCAACTCTTGATTTCAGCTCAGGTCATGATCTCACAGTTTGTGAGTTCAAGCTCTGTCTTGGGCTCTGTGTTGACAGCATGGAGCCTGCTAGAGATTCTCTCTCTCTCTCTCTCTCTCTCTCTCTCTCTCTCTCTCTCTCTCCCTTCCCCTCTGTTCCTCCTCTGCTTGCACTCTCTCTTTAAATAAATAAATAAGTAAATAAACAAACATTAAAAAAATAAAAATAAATAAACTGAAAGAGTTCTTCAAACTGCTTAAAAGTAACAACAGCATCTTCTGTAATCACTGTAGTGTCCAACGTGAACCACCACGTATGTGTGTATGAGTGTGTGCATTTTGACATGGGGTGGGAGAAGCAGTGTATGTCTCTATGGGAATTTATATACATTGTGAGTGGTAGACATGCATGAAAAAAATGCCTTGTCCCAGTCCCTAGGTCATCAAAAAACAGGATTCACTTTGAAGTTCTAACCTCATTTGACCACAATAAATAACTCTTGACTCCGATTCACTCTGCAAGAGACCCACTGGAGCCCCGTTCTGCTTAGAGGACACGGCCCCATTAAACATAAGGTGGGTTATCTCCGGCTGGGCTGCCTGAAAAGCCTTTAGCATCGCTATTCAAGGCAGCAACAAATATCCTTCGATGTAGCTATCTCCCTTCCAGGAATTTATCTTTAAAAATCATTGTGGCTATATGTAGAGCAAAGGCATACATTTGAGAATGTGTTTCAAAGTGCTGCCTATATTAGCACAAATGTAGAAATAAACATGCACGTGCAATAGTAGAGGACCAATTAGTATGCTATATTCTTATGGTTAAATACTAAATAGTCAAATAGTGATTACAAACACATCTAATGGCATTGAAAAAACATCAGTTACATTAACTGAGTAAAACAAATGATCAGTTCATTTGCCAAGTATTACTCCATTTTGTTATATCTGCATATATAAATGTGTAAAATAAACTACAAAAAAAAGAGAATGAACGATGCAGGTTTGTTACCACGTCATAATCTATCTGGAAATGGTGGAATCAGAAATGATCTTTCTTCATTGTGCTTTTCTCTAGTTTTTCATATTACATAAAAGAATCACATGTAATTCATCAAAATATCATACGTATCTTAACTGTTGGCACTATAATTCTTCCTAGGCAGGGAGTGTTTCTGAGAAAATAATTTGATGAGCTATCTGAAGCAGAGGGTGAAAACTGGAAGCATGGGAGACGATGTCGACAGTATACAAGATAAGAAAGGCAAATGCAGGTTACAAGGAGAATGCTTTGTTTTCTTCTTGAAAGGAAAGGGGGAGAACAGAGAAGATGAAGGACCAACAAGTGGGATGATATGTGGAAGTGGGGACAGTGCCAGAAATCAGCCAGTGGAAATCCGCCTGAAACAGGATGGCTAAAGAATACTTTAAGAATAGAATGACTAGTGTTCAATTTCATGTTTTTATATTTGTTGCACGGGTTCCTTAAAATACTTCCAAAAACCTTCAGTACAGTTCAACATGCCCGTGAATGCAATGTGCAAGGGCCAGTTTCTTACAGTCTGATAGTGTCACAGTCAGACTCTGTGAGAACCTAAGCCTAAAAAATTCCCAAACATCTTGGAGAGGGCTGTACATTTTCAAAGGACATGGACATGGAGTGAGGCAGATGAGTGAATTAATTTGACTGGTTGCTATGGACCTTCACCCCAGTGGATCCAGAAGGCAGAGCATCAAACCAAAGAGGGTAATTCTCAAGCCTTAAGATCTGATGGAACTTGCCTTGCTAGGTTTGGGACTTGTTCAGCACCGGTCATCCTTTCCTTCTTTCCTATTCTCCCTTTTGGAATGAGAATGTTTATCCTATGCCTGTCTCACCATTGTATTGTAAAGGCACATAACTAGTCTGGTTTTACAGACTCACAGTTGGAGAAGAATTTAGGCTCAAGGTGAATCATACCTGAAGTCTCATTCACATCTAATTTAGGTTATATTTAGATGAGACTCTGGACTTTAGATTCTGGAGCTGATGCTGGAATAAGTTAAGATTTGGGGGGATATTAGGATGGAATGAATAGTTTGTATGTGATAAGGACATGAATTTTGGAGGACCAGGGGTAGAATGCTGTGAATTGAACTGTGCCCCACTTCCCACCAAATTCATATGTTGAAGCCCTAACTCCCATTGTTATATATGGAGATGCAGCCTTTGAGAGGTAATTAGGATTAGATGAGGTCATGAGGAGGGAGCCTTCATGATGGGATTAATGCCCTATAAAAAGATACCCGAGAGTTTGCACTCCTCTCTCTCTCTCTCTCTCTCTCACTCACTCAGCCATATGAGAACACAGAAGATGGCAGCAACTTGCATGCCAAGAAGGGAGCCCTCATGGAGGAATTGAATGGGCCCATACCTTGGTCTTGGACTTCCCAGCCTTGAGAACTATGAGAAAAAATGTCATTTAAGCACCTACGTATGGTATTTGTTAGGCAGCCAAGCTAAATACTAAATTAAGAGGCTAGAGTACAATCGCCAAAGCTAAGACCTGGGTCACAATTTTAAACCAAATAAAACTAAAAACTCAGGGTCAGTAGTTACCCTGATATATGCCATTTGTCTTTCAGAGAGAAATTCCAGTTATTATGACTGACCTCAGCTTAACATTTTACCATCTTTTTACCTTCCTTAGTTACCTTCCTTAGTTTCTCCACATTCTATTGATTTGTTATTTCATCTTAGCCCCCACGTTTGCTGGAATGCCTGGCTACTATTTTGTTGCCAGCCTATATTCAAAAGTGATGTAACCCTGGTTCAGATTTCTCTGTTTCCAACCTTGATGTTCTTTAAAACCTATTATAAGATGCACGCTCTAGTATTTAGCCCTTATTACTATTTTTCTTTTTTTATTTTATTTTTTTCAATATATTAAATTTATTGTCAAATTGGTTTCCATACAACACCCAGTGCTCATCCTAAAAGGTGCCCTCCTCAATACCCATCACCCACCCTCTCCTCCCTCCCACTCCCCATCAACCCTCAGTCTGTTCTCAGTTTTTAAGAGTCTCTTATGCGTTGGCTCTCTCCCACTCTAACCTCTTTTTAGTATTATTTTTCTTTTAAAGATTAGTCCTTAGGGGTGCCTGGGTGGCTCAGTCGGTTAAGAGTCCGACTTCGGTTCAGGTGATGATCTCAAGGTTCTTGGGTTAGAGCTCCGTGTCATGCTCTGTACTGACAGCTCAGAGCCTGGAGCCTGCTTCAGATTCTGTGTCTCCCTCTCTGCCCCTCCCCTGCTCACTCTCTCTCTCTCTCCCTCAAAAAATGAATAAACATTTTTAAAAAAATAAAAAAATATTAGTCCTTAATCTGTAGGCCATTAGTCCATCTGTATGCACACAGAGAACTGTTGGCTGCATGTTTTGATTTTCTCAACTACATTTTTCCATCTATAAAGTTTAATTATTTGTACACACTCATAAGAATGTCAGAGTGTGAGTGTTTTTAATTTTTTTCATGAGGAAATGGTGGCCTTGTGCCACCTGGTCCAGTAATTGTTATGGTTTTCCTCACATCTAAAATCAATAAGATTTGGAAGTACTGAGATTCCTACAGGTTCAAACTAAAGTAGACACTTAGGAGTAAAGACAAAGGCAGGGGTGGGGAAAGACACACTAAAAAGAGTTCTGGTGGATGGAAATTTCAAATAGTGCAGAGAAAATACGAAATCAACCCTAGCCTCAAAGGAGAACATCCATGAGGTCAGTGGTCAAAAATGTCATATTATTGCTGAATCTCCTAGTTTTACTATAGTGTCTGGTGTCAAACAGGAACCCGTCACATATTTGTAGAATGAACGAATTATGAACTGATGGCTACATCTCTCCACCTGACTACTAAGGCTATTCTCCAAGAAATTACGGAGAAGATATGTCTTTATTAGAAGTGGCTGTTATAATCCAATTTTATAATCCAACTTGCTTCAGATAACTTATATTTAATTTTGAAAATTCTTAGTCTCCAAGTGTCCTATATTTCTTTATTACAAGACAGATAGTCCTAGGTACAGCTCTCAAAGACAAGGCATAATTCTTTGGCTTCATGTCTTCTGATGTTTCCCCAGTTCAAGACCCACTGAAGATTTTTTAGACAGAAAGACTTACCTCTCAGGTCAGATCCCCACCTTATACCGTTGTTACACCAGCAAACATACCCTACAATTCTTTCTTTTTCTTTTGCCTCTTACCTGGTCTAGACTTTCAGAAACTGCTTAAGTGACACTTAACATTATCTTATTTGTAAAATGAAAGTAACCAATCATGTCCATGGAAGATTTAAAGAAGGATTCTCCCCATTACTTCACTAATCCCTTTTAGTTCAGTAATGTGCCTTTTGGAACCTAAATGTAAGACAGGAAGCTATTAAAATCCTAGAGGAGAAAGCAGGCAAAAAACCTCTTTGATCTTGGCCACAGCAACTTCTTACTCAACATGTCTCTAGAGGCAAGGAAAACAAAAGCAAAAATGAACTATTGGGACATCAAAATAAAAACTTCTTCCCAGCAAAAGAAACAATCAACAAAACTAAAAGGCAACCAAAAGAATGGGAGAAGATATTTACAAATGACATATCAGATAAAGGGTTAGTAACCAAAATCTACAAAGAACTTATCAAGTTCAACATCCAAAAAACAAATAATCCAGTGAGGAAATGGGCAGAAGACATGAGTAGACACTTCTCCAAAGAAGACATCCAGATGGCCAACGACACATGAACAAAATGCCCAACATTACTCATCATCGGGGAAATACAAATCAAAACAACAATGAGATACCACCTCACACCTGTCAGAATGGCTAACATTAAGAACTCAGCCAACAGCAGTTGTTGGCGAGGAAGCAGAGAAAGAGGATCTCTTTTGCGCTGCTGGTGGGAATGCAAACTGGTGCAGCCTTTCTGGAAAACAAGATGGAAATAGAACTACCCTATGATTCAGAAATTGTACTACTAGGTATTTATCCAAGGGATACAGGTATGCTGTTTTGAAGGGGCACATGCACCCCAATGTTTATAGCAGCACTATCAACAATAGCCTAAGTATGGAAAAAGCCCAAATGTTCATTGATGGATGAATGGATAAAGAAGATGTAATACATACACACACACACACACACACACACACACACACACACAACGCAGTATTACTCAGCAATCAAAAAGAATGAAATGTTGCCATTTGCAACTATGTGGTTGGAACTAGAGGGTATTATGCTAAGCAAAATTAGTCAGTCAGAAAAAGACAAATATCACAGGACTTCACTCATATGAGGACTTTAAAACACAGAACAAATTAACACAAGGGAAGGGAAGCAAAAATAATATAAAAACAGGGAGAGAGACAAAACATAAGAGACTGGAGATATGGAGAACTGAGGGTTACTGGAGGGGTTGTGGGAGGGGGGATGGGCTAAATGGGTAAGGGGCATTAAGGAATCTACTCCTGAAATCATTGTTGCACAATATGCTAACTAACTTGGTTGTAAATTAAAAAAAATAAAAATGAAATAATAATAATGTGCCTTTTGGAGACAGTAGGATTCCTTTCCCCTCTCCCTGCTATTCGGTGCCACTTAGTACCTCAAATGATGGAGTCAAGTATGACGAGAGAGGAGGGTGGTATCAAGATTGTTTTAAAGGAGGGTTTCATCTCCCTTCAAATTTTATAACAAAACACTGAGATATATCCTCAAAAATGGCAATTTTAAAATTCATATTATTTTTTTTTTACCAATTAGTATTTTGTGGCATATGCTTTAATGGGTGAAGGGAGAAAGGAGTTATTGTTGTTAATTGAAAGAGAATTCACTTTAATTTTGGCTATTCTACTCACTAAATGCTACTTAATATTTCTGAGTTTAAATTTCTTAACTGTAAAATGGAGATATTATAGATAGATATAGATAGATAGATAGATAGATAGATAGATAGATAGATATCGATAGATAGATAGATAGATAGATAGATAGATAGATAGATAGATGATAGATAGATAGATAGATAGATAGATAGATAGATAGATAGATAAATAGAATGGACCTATAAACACTTAGCCCAGGCCATGTTCCTAAAGTAACTCAATGTAGATATGAATATAGCTATAGCTATAATGATAGAGATTTACCCAAAACCTATCCCTGTTTCATGACAATATGTGAAGCTTCATGAAGACCTCTATTAGTTCTAAAATCTTGGCTGCTGACGAAAAGTGAAGAGTAACTAAGCAATGTTGGGTGTTCCACTCTACTGACATGTTTGCTTAATAGATTAAAATTTCAGCCACTTTTTATCTTCAAAATAAGACTCTATTAAAATATACTCCTGTGGATAATTACACATTCTAACACAAGCATACAACAGCAGGAACACAACAAAACAAGACTTGTAACAAACAGAGACTCCATGCTGTGAGGAGCCTGATGCAGGGCTGATCTCACATGTCCTGAGATTATGACCTGAACAGAAATCAAGACTTGGACACTTAGCTCAGCTACCTAGGTGCCCCCTGTTCAAGCTTTATAAGGGAAAATAAAACATTTTTTGGAAATACAGAATTAAGGGAAAAAGTGATTTACTAAGAATTTGAGCAAAAGTACCATATGTGTTTGCAAGATAATACTTTGCTAAGTTTCTGTTATTGGAAATGGTTTCTCTGCAGCCTACCCCAATGAGAAGCATGCTCAAGGAATAAATGGTAGCCACTAATCTCCTTAAAAATCTGACTTGTTGACTGAGTTGGGGACACAATTCAGCCAGAGCTGATTTGCTGGAGAAAAGAAGAAGAAATGCTAAATACTTCTCTAGATTTCTCTCCACAGATGCATTTCTTTAGCATCTTCTTCAGTATTTCTTGTCAACAAATGTTGAACAATTATTTAAATAAGATTGGTTTGAGTAAGTGCTCTGGGTGCCCATTTGTCTCAGTTCAGCCTTTCCCAACCATTACATTGTGACCCATACATGAAGCAAGTCTGGTGGCCAGAACTAACTATAGAGCAAGTAATTACTTGATGCATTTAGTTATGATTGGATATTCTTTATCCATGTGTGAAATCTGTCATATTATTAAAAAAAAAAAGCCTTGGTCTCAGTTCTAAATTAATCCCTTTAAAACTGAAAAGAAAGCTCCTCCCACCCTTCTCCCCTAAAAATATAATAGTTTCTGAAATGCAGAGGGCATACTTTCTTCAGTTTTCTGCCCACTATAATATCCAGAATTATGTTTTGCAGACACAAGTTTATATTGAATGATTATTCTATATACAGGCAGATAGCCATCAGATCTACAAGTCTAACTTATGAGTACTACATATTGTATCTCTTCCAACTTTTGGTTTTCTAAACATTTTGTCAAAGTGGCTGTTAACTGAATATTGTTTTCTTTGTTTCCTAAAACATAGCCAGAACATGCCATTTGCTTTTGCCTTTTAAACAAATACATAATGCCACGCTTTCTTCCATTGCATTCCTAAATAGTAAGAAAACCAAGCATATCATGAGAAATGACTCAAATGCAATTGCTACTCTGCTTTTATCCAGTCTATCTTATCTCTCTATTTGATTTCTATTTAAGAGGTCTTGCCAGGAAGAGTGGCCATTCATAAAGTGTTTGTGTAGTTACTCTTGGATGAATTGTTCTTGCCAAATGTTTAGGAAAGTTTCCTCAAATGCTCTTCTCAAGCAAACAAACAAACAAACAAACAAAAAACTATATACAGCTAGAGATTATAATCTGTTGGCTGGATAAAAGCCAGGATAATTAGGAGTTAACTACTCAAGAGGTCTTCAGAAATTCAAATGTTCCATCTGAGATAAAAGAGATGTAGAGTCTGCTTTTCATTATAGTTTTAGCTAAGAAGAGAAGTCAAAGATAAAAATTGATTTTGATGAATGCTACCCTCAGCATTACAAAAGTGGATAGCACAAGCCATGATCTTTCATTACTGAATCAGCTAGGAAGTTAGATGTTATAGGTAAAGAGTCACCATTTATTGAATAATCAATTCATTCATTCAACAAATGATCAAGGGGCAGTCCTTATGATAGGTTCTAGGCTGACAAGAATAATTACCAAACCTTCTCATCCTCAAAGGCTTACTACTTAGTTGTGAGGCAAAGACATAAAAAATAATGTGCTAAAAATGTTTTCAGTGTGACAATAGAAGTATCTATGTAGAAAAAAAAAGAAGTATCTATGTAGATTCATCTGGAGCATTCTTTCATTCAATCAGTGGTAGAGGGGGCAGTTTGTCAGCTAAGGCTTAATGGAGGAAGTGGAGCTTGAGTTAGAGACTGCCATTCTGACAAGGGAAGAGCATGAGTGAAAGCACAGAAGAAGTGAGGGATGGCAAATGAATTGCTTGGATTAGAAGAATATACAGTGTGAGACTGGCGCCAGCAGACATGATCCTAGAAAGAAGTATTTACTCGTTTATTTGACAATAATTGAATACCTACCATGTGTCCTGGGGAAATACTTGTCCTCACTGACCCACAGCTTAGGAGCAGGATACACACACACACACACACACACACACACACACATATACATATATACACACACACATATATATATATACACACATATGTATATTTGAAGAATATATTTTATATTTATATATTATAATACTTTTAATTGGGCTAATCACAATATAAAGATACACATGGTATATTATAGGTGCATCCCTTATAGTCAGAGAAAACTTTCTGGAGATCAATTCAGAAAACTTATGATGAATATGGAGCCTTAAAAGAAGAATAAAAATAAGTAAGGTAAACACGACAGGAAAAACCATCTCATAAAAATGGAGAAGCACAAATACAGGGGAGACCCCAACCAGAAACAGCGTGGCAAATGCAACAGCACAAGTGATAAGTGATACGAGGTTAGAAAGAGAAGTCAGGATAGATGATAGGCTGACTTGTATGGCTAAGGTGTTTGGACTTTATCCTGTAGGAAATGGGGAACCTTTGAAGAATTCTTACCCACCAAGAACTTGGTCCGATATCTGCAATTTTGTCATTTCCTTATTTGAATTACTTAGTTAATCTCAGTTGCTTTCTTCATAGTGATTATCATTAAAATCCTCCAATAGAAAACCATCCCTGTGCTTGTTTTCCAAAGTAGCTAGGAAAAGGAAAGTGAGGGAGATTGCTTTACAGTCTGCAATTAGGCTTGAATTAAGAGAGAAAGAATGGAAGGGAGGGAGGGGAGGAACAAAGAAAGGGAGAGAGAGAGAGGAAAAAAAAAAGTCAAGGAATTGAATGGATGAGCACACAGGAACCAAGAAGGGAATAAAGCGAGCTGAATCCCTGGAGCTCCCTTCTAGGAAGAAAAGAGCTTTCGGTAACTCATGTAAGAAGGTCCTGAAACAGGATGATCAACAGACCCTTAGGGCTCCCACAACCCTCCCAAGTGAGAAACTGGGAGCTTTTGCAAAGCTCTGTTACTCAGTTTGAGCAAGGCAACCTGAGTTTATGCATAAGAAACTTGATGATCCACAAACTCTTGATTCTGGTAATACTGGAGTGAGACATGCCTTTCCTTCATTAATTTCTTTTTTTTGGAGGAAATTTACAGAACATTTTGAATTCTTCATGTCATTACTGATGTGTAATTAAGTGACACACCAATATAAAATTAGTCTTTCAATACAATTTTCCAAGGGTAATTATATGTAATTGAAGAGAAATAAGAGTTTCCCCTACTTTAAGGTGGTGATCATATCATACCGTCATTTATGATTCACATGATAATCATACCCACAGCATAATAAGATCAAAATGTGTGTTTCTAACCAAGAATGCTGACTTAAGTGGCATAGTATACCGAGTAATTAAAATGGAAAAAGCTTCCAGCAAAATGTCCAATGTTTGCAAAGAGAAATGAATTTTTAGAGTCTGTTGGAAGATAATTCTCAATGGGTTTCCTACATTTCTGCATGTCTTGTGAAGTGAGGCATTAATTGCCTTTTTTTTTGAGTCACTAACTACCCTTTGTTCCAGACTATTTTTTTCAGATGTTTGTATAACACACAGCCTTGAAAGATAGTGTGTCCCCCTTTAGAGCAAAAGACAGTGTTGTTTACAGGCTTGAAAGATAGAAATATGTCTCCCTCCAGAGCGTAGGGTCCATTAGACTGCCCATTATGAAGAATCAGTTTCCCTAAACTCAGAGTTCCTCTCTGGGTCTCCTGTAACACATACTGCTTGTACAATCATCTGTCTGGGCCCATTGCACCCACGGAATTAGGGGACAAGGAAAACTGATACAAATATACAGCAGTGCTCCTGCTGTTCATTGTGCCATGAGTAATAAAGGTCTTTGTCTCTAACTTAGGAGTCTCATGTCTTCTGCCAGCTTATATGAAACTGCTACTGGCTAAATTGTTAGCTTCTGAGTAGAATACAATCTCAGATGCATCACAGGTTTGGCAGAGTCAAATAGTCAAGGGAAACTACGACAGTTTTTGGATAACATTTTAATTGGGGTGGGTCTCTTAACAGGACAACTTGACAAAAATCATATTAAAATGTACATCATATGTCCAAAGGAAAGGGGGTCTGTGGGAATCAAGGTGAACAGTGCACTGACTCAGGCTCTTCTAACTCTATAAGAATGTATTATAAAACTGATAGGAAAGATATTTCTCTAGAATGATAATAGTTTTCTCTGAGTCAGGCACCAATCAGAAAAGGCACTTTGATCCTTTAGCATGTTTTGTTGGAGTTACAGGAATAGAGTCTGCAAAGAAGATCAGGGTTTTCGTCCTTTACTGCTCTGCCACTTTCAACTTTAAACAAGCTACACACTCTCCTGCAACCTGTTTTCTATCCCATAAAAAAGAGAAGACAAAGCCTGCCTTGCATAGTTACTATGTGAGAGGGGTGGGGGGGAGATGATATATACATAGAAATGTACAGAGAAATATATATATTATACATACATAAGTGTCACCTGACACATGGTTAGCATTTAAGATGGTAATTGTTGTTATTAGCACTTTTATTAATTATTACAAATCATACCTAGTAAAGTGTGGATTCAGTTTCAGGGTATTAACCAGTCTATAATCTTGTTCACATTTTCACAGGGGTAATACTCAAGAGAAAGCATTAAGTTTCAACTGATGATGGTTACTAAGAGTCTGTTTTGTTGAGTTTTCTAGAAATCATTTACGTATGTGACAGATTTCTCATTGTGTTCACCACATGGCAACTTAAAAAATAACTTCCCTCAGGGAGTCTGGGTGCCTCAGTTGTTTGAGCATCCAACTCTAGGGTTTGGCTCGGGTCATGATCTCATGGTTTCATGGGTTTGAGACCTGCATCTGGCTCTGCACTGACAGTGCGGAGCCTTCTTTGTATTCTCTGTCCCTGTCTCTCTCTCTGCCCCTCCCCCATTCACACTATCTTTGTCTCTCTTAAAATACATTAACTTAAAAAATAATAATAATTTAACTCATGTATTTAGTACACATTTAGCAGCTGAAAAAATGACATAGATCTCTGCTGTCAACTCTTTTCTAGATATAAGCAAATAATTACAATAAAATGTGGCAAATTTAATCCACTGCTTCTTTATTTGTACAAGGCCAGGATACAAATAAATAACTTGTAAAGACCAAATGTGATCCCCACTGATATGCTGGAGGCAGATATAGACTAGTCTCAAAGCACAGAGAGACAGCTGACTATCTCTGACTGGAAACGTGACCTGATAGATGAGAGGTGTGGGGAATTCTAAACCCTATGCTTTTTTGATTGGAAGAAAGTCCAGATCAATGCCTCATCCCTCCACCTATGCAGTAGATTTAGAGTCTTGCTGAACTACTCAGAAAGTCAATTTGTATATGGTAAAGGCTATTCTCTTCATTGTCTCCAAAACACTTACTGTTTTAAGAGAAATAATTATGATAACACTTCCTTCAATCCCAAGATAGCATGTCTCATCTTTGTCCTGGATCCTGGCCCCTCTCTTTCTCTAAAGAACCTTAGCCCATCATTCATTTCCTCTCTCTTTGGTACAAAGGCTTTGAACCTAGAAACAATTAGCTTTTTAGGACACCAGTAATTCCCTCAAATAGCATGCAAACTTTGGTAAATACATGTGCTATGCATTTTTTCAAAATGAAAAGATTTCGTTAGATAATCAGAGACTGTGACACACACACTTAAGAAGGAGTTTTCTGGTGTGTATTTCATTTCTCCCTCTCTTGTGGCCCTTTCTCATCAGCACATTTTATAAGAGCACTTCACAGTCCTCCTCTACCTATCATTCTCTTTGCCTCCTTACCTTACCGCAAAGCTTCTTGGAAAAGGAGTAAGTGCTTGCCACATTTATTGATTATTTACAGATGATGTTTCAGCCTACGACTTTCTGGCTTCTGGTGCCAGAACTACTCACTCAGATTGTTCTTCCTGAAGATATATGCCATTTAAGTGACCAAAAGAAAAACTATTTATTCAGTCTTATCTTACTTGATAACTAAACGTGTTTACTATCCCCTTCTAACGCAGTCTGCTGCTTTGACTTTCAGACACCACCTATCTTGTTACCCTCTGACCATCGTGAGTGTCTTCCCTCAAGATAGTTTTGTTTCTCACGGATCCATCCTTGGCTCCTTGGAGTAATTCTCATTCTTATAGTCTTCCTGGACAAACTCCTACAAACCCACCCTTTGCTTCAATTACTTGTAATTCTGACAGCTTAGTGAGCCTTATCCCATATTATGAAGGAAGTCCAAAGCTTTACATACAATTTATGTGAATTCTTAGCAGATTAGGTTTTCATGGAAATTCCTGGCTCTGAGTTCCTGGCCCTGCTGGACTTAATCTTACCTGTATTTCATGTTCTTCAGTTGTTCTGATCTCACTGCTTTAGAGGTGAAACTTAGCTGTTTTGCTTTTTTTTCTTGATTTCCTCCAAAGTAATTTACAAGAGGATGTATAAGCAGCAGTCTTATGAAGGTACCAAGTAAGTAGTGTGTGTATATGGGGGGGGGGGGCTGGAGAAGGGCGGGGGGAGTTGTACATGTGTGTGCATGTGTGTGCATGACAGTGAGGGAAGGGTGTATGGTTATATCATAGCATTTCTCACTGTCCCCTTTCTGCACAGACTCCCCTCCTTTACCATATTCCTCAGAGCACACTCTTGCCCTCAAGTTGCTCTCTTATTTCTCTACCTCTCTGTTTCTAGGCCATCTCCTACATTAGGCAGAGCAATTTAACTTTCTACCCCATAGTCAATTCTGAGTTTAATTTTGCAGATTCAAAACCTCACTACAAAGTCCATTAAAATAAAGAACTAGTATCTATTAAAAAAATAAGTGGAAATTCTACAAAAGTAAAATATTAAAACTGAAATTATGAACTCAGGAAATAAGTTAACCATAGGCTAGATACAGCATAAGAGAAGATTAGTAAACTGGAATTTACGTTAATAGAAAATACCTATGCTAAAGCATGGAGAGAAAATTGGGAAGAAAAATATAAAAACGAGCATAATAATATAAAAGGCATATTGAAATGAACTACATTATCAAGTGGCAAGATCCTAGATACTAAGACATATCCAAGGAGAGCCAAAACAATTTCTCATGAAACAACATCAGATTGAGAAATCCCAAACAGAATCACCCAGTAATTCCCCAAGAAAGTGCTTTCTAAGTTTTATATCATGTACAATAATACTAAACTTAAAGTATATATCTAGCAAATATAACTATGGGGAATAATTAGGCCTGTTGGTGAAAATTTTAGAAATATTTGCAATTGAAGATGTAATTTTAATATATATTAAATGCCTTATGAACTTATACAGTTACTTCTTGTTATTTGCGATCATTATGTTCCATAAAGTCACTGCAAACTCTGAATTAGCAGATACTAAGTCAGTGTCCCCAGGGAAAACACAAGATTGGGTTTCTGCCAACCTCTGGTCACATTTTCTCAAGCTATCAATACATAACCTTGTTTAATGTGTATTTAAGTTTAAATACACTTTATTTAATACACATTGTTGTTTCATTAACATTGAACTTACAGCCCACTACACTATTACTCATTCATGAATGAAGCTAATCTAGCACACTTATTTTCCCTACAAAGCATATCATAGCCTCTTGCGTTTAGGAATAACAAATAAAATTTCATCGGTATGTTTGGGGGGTATTTTAAACAGAAAAATGATCAGCAAAAAGAACAAAGTTTTGAAGAATGTGGCACTAAATATACCATGGAAAGGACATTGTTGTTTTGTAACCTCGAGTGGGAACATGTATAGCAAGTAACTCAGTTTTTTGCTTCTCTGAATATATGCATTTCTGTAAGTGGCCAATTAAGTGACATGAATATTGATTTGGGATTACAAATAAATTTTAGCAAGTTGGTGAATTCACAAACGCAGAATCTCTGAATGAGGGTCAATTTGTGTGTATACACACCCATATGTACATACATAAAATTTATATTTATATAATTTATCTTTAAGTTGTTATAATTTATATTTATGATAATAAGGCGTGCAGACATTGATGCACTTTTCTAAACAAAAGAAGAAAGAGGGGTGCTGGGTGGCTCAGTCAGTTGAGCACCCCATTCTTGATTTCGACTAAGGTCATGATCTCACGGGGTTCATGAGATAGAGCCCTGTCTCAGGTTCTGCACTGATAGTGAAGAGCCTGCCTGGGATTCCCTCTCTCCCTCTCTCTCTCCCCCCACCTCAAAATTAAATAAATAAACTTAAAAGAAAGAAAGAAAGAAAGAAAGAAAGAAAGAAAGAAAGAAAGAAAAAGAAAAAGAAAGAAATTCCAATAAGGGTAATCTCTTCCCATTCTTCCACTCCAGCACTCCCAATCCCCCATGTCCTAATTCTCTTTGTTCTGTAGAACTTAATATTGTCTAACAAATGCATATATTTATTTATTTACTCATTTATTTATTATTCACTCTTCCATTTATTCATTTATTATGTTTATTATTTATTTTCTGTCTTCTTCTACTATAATATAAATTTCACAGGGGAGCCTGGGTAGCTCAGATGGTTTGGCATCCAACTCTTGATTCGGGCTTAGAGTTCATGAGATTGAGCCCTGCATCAGGCTCTGAGCTAACAGCATGGAACCTGCTTGAGATTCTCTCTCTCCTCTCTCTCTGACTCTCCCCTGCTCACTCTCTATTCTCTCTCAAAATAAACAAAAAAATAAACATTTTTTTAAAAATTCACGAAAACAGGAACTTTCTTTTGATCACTGGTGTATCTCAAACAAACAATTGGAAAGAAGAAATTAGCTTTAATGTGTTTCTCGCTTCTCATTTCCTACTAAAGTTCAAAGCCCATGATGCTTGCACATATCATAATAGGCTATACGCTATAAAGTAGTGCAAGAGCACTGAAGAAGTAGTTAGAGACCTGGGTTCTAAAATGGATTTCCCCACTTATCTGGGCAATCTTATAACTCTGAGCCTTGGTTAATTCTTGCATAGAACTAGTATTTACCCCTATGCATATCTCAGGATTATCAATTATCAAATTTTAACAAACAAGATCACATAAGCTGAAAACATGAAGTTGAGGCACCTGGGTGGCTCAGTTGGTTAAGTGTCTGACCTCAGCTCAAGTCATGATCCTGCAGTTTGTGAGTTCAAGCCCTGCATCGGGCTCTGTGCTGACAGCTGGGAGCCTGGAGCCTGCTTTGGATTCTGTGTCTCCCTCTCTCTCTCTCTTTGCCCTTCCCCAACTCACACTCTGTCTGTCTGTCTCTCTCTCTCTCTCTCAAAAATAAACATTAAAAATTAAAAAAAAGAAAATATGAAGTCATTATTTCAGTAGGTACTCAAAAACAACTATATGATATTAAGTTAGAAATTCTAGGATATTTCTGTTTAGACTCAACAAAAGACCTTTTCCATCCTTCCCTACTTTATCTTATTTTGGTTTTCAAGTAATATATGCTTTGTCTGTTGTGATTCTACACAATTTTTATACATGATCTTAAAAATTCTAATTCTATGCTAAAATAGTCAACATTGAGAAATAAGCTAATAAATATACTAATTGTTTGAAAAAAAGAATAACAGATAAAAACAAGATATATCGGAATGTATTGATTAGACAAATTAATTCTTTATAATAAATGCACTAGAAGAATTTAAAACATATATCTTACATAGAATCCTCCATAATACGCATGTGGTTGCACAGAGGGAAAAAAAGTGAAATCCTTTTCCAGAACCAGGGACAGTACTCTTAATTTCTCTCTTTCTATGATGGGATTGTTTTTCTCATGAGATTTTGGCAGGCCCTTAAAATTGGTGTCATTTTTGATTAATTCTTTTTGTACTCTGATGACAGCTAATGGAATGATTTGAAAGCTATTTGCTTTACAAAAAAAGATCCAATATAGCTGCCTTTTGTGCCCATTCTTAAAGCTTTTACTTCTTTTTCTTGAAATAATTAGTAAAAGAGAAAAAAGATTGCTGTAATTACTAAGCATTATAAACTATATCTGGGTGCCTGACATTAACAGTAGCTGTCATTAAAATTAGATCACTTATCTCACTTTAAGGAATGTTACTTTTTACTATTTTGATGATATAATCTGAAAAATATCTTGACAGGATACTAATTCAGAAAACAGAATACAGGCCCTTCAATATGTACTTATTTTTTCTTATTCAGAAATCTATAAGGTGATTAAAGTGTGCCTTCAAGTATATCAAGTCCTTAGATTGGCATTAAAAAAATGGATCAAAGCCATCAATTATTTCCTAGGAACCAGTAGAGTTCAAGCATTATAATTATATGTCAATTTTAAACACAGATCAAAAAGTAAAAGGTAAGAATATCCTTTCAATCCTATTCAGGTAATCAACAGATTTGTTTCAGGGGTAAGACTTCAAGTAAAAGGGTTTTAATATGCATAATGACTTCAATGTTTCTTTTTCTTTGCTAAAGTTAACATTTTTTCATCAGTCCCTTGTTCACTGGTATTACAGAAAATATTATCATATATAATTTTCATTACATAGCAATTTCTTCCAGTAAATGCATAAATCTTAGCTAACAAATACAATTATAATATTGGCATATGCAATGAGCAGAAATACTTCAGAGACAAAGGAAAAAATAAGCAGCGTAAGTGATAAAGACCTAAGTCAAAATATTATCAGTGAGAATCCAGAATATTTCTCCAGATACAGAAATACCTAGCCACCTAAATGATATCCTGAAAAAAGCAAAGATCTTAAATTACCTTAATTAAACATTCTTATGGTGGCAAGAAAATTCATAAGCTATACAAACATAAATGCTTTTAATTTGTTGAATAATTAAATGCTCTTTAAGAGCAAAATTTTATGCTATGCATCTTATATTTCCATGCTACACAAGGTATGTAATTATGGTAACTATGAAAACCAACAATAAAAACATTTGAAAATAATGGTACCTAAAGTTGTGCTTGGAAATTAATGCTTTTCCCCACCTGGAAACAACAAAGTTGATTCTATTAAATGTGATAAATGAAATGTAAATTAAAATTTTAATAAGGTGCTTGTTAATCCATTTGTTCACAGCTAACTTGAACTCAGTTAAATTAGCTCCTTATTATGAGCACTGGAGATATGATTTCTTCTGAATCTCAAGGGCAAATATGTGTTAGAGGACTGCTTGTCCCACGATAGCTTCATAAATTGTTATTAAAATTATTCACTAGACACTTTTTCTGTGATGCATTTCATTTAGAAAATCAATTCTGTATTGTTAAAGATAGTAAAAGTCCTCTACCAGCAATCACACCACCAGATATGAAGGCAAAATAAATCCACATATGAGCTATCCTGGGATATTTATCATTGCCTTGATCATTCTATCTCCATGAATTGCAGACAATAGTCTTTAAGTACTTGTAAAATATCACATGATTTCTGAGGCACGCAATTTCTCCTGGAAAGTTTGAAATATTTAGTATTTGTTAAATGTTCTATTTAGTCTCCAGGATAGTGTTTCTCAAATTTGGGCACCTGCAGATAGATCAACTAGGTAAGGTAGTGGGTCTAGTGTATGTCTAATGGGTCTAGTGAAAATATGAACATCAATTTTAAGTAAAATTTTAAATATAATTCATATAACTTAAAAAGAAAAATGAAACAATAGTTAACATTCATAATAAATTAATTCTCCATGCCAGGGAGAGAGAGATGGTATTTTTTACAGTGTTTTACTAGGAAGTTTGTGGCTAGATCATTAGTAAGCCATCACTGAGTAGAGTCCAACCAGTTGGTTTCACTTCTTACCCTTTATTTCCACCACATGGAAAAGCCTAGGTCATTATTATGGATGATCTAAAATAGCTACATATGCTTGGTGGCTCTCTCAGGCAATTCTCAAAACTCAAATCAAGCATGGAGATCTTCAACAATATAAAACCAATATTGTGTTTTATGAGATGCCAAGTTAACAATCATTCTGCCCACATATGTGGAAAGTTTTTGAGTTTCTAGTACTCTTAGAAATAAGGTGACAATAACTGCAGAAGATACAAATTTAAAAAACATAAGGCACAACTTAGAATGATAGTAACTGAATGCTTCTTAAGAACTAATGATCCTTAAGCATATATACCACATTTGAAAGCAATTATTGGACCCGGACTAACCAAAATAATGTTGAAAAATAAGAACAAATTTGGAAGAATTGTACTTCTTTTTAAAACTTATTTCAAACTTTTAAAACTTATTTCAAAGCTAATGTAATGAAGGCAATTTTGACTGGCAGCAGAATAGATATATAGATCAGTAGAATAGGACTGAGTCTAGAAATAAATCCGTACATCTATGGCCAATTGATTTTAAACAAGGGCGTCAAAACAATTCAGTCAGACTAGAAAAGACTTTTCAACAAATGGCTCTGGGACACTAGATACCTATATGCAAAAAAAAGAACAAAGTTAGACCTTTATTTCATACTATATACAAAAATTAACTCAAAGTGGATCACAGAAATAAATGTAATAGCTAAATCTATAAAATTCTTAGAAGAAATCATAGGCATAAACATTTGTAAAGTTACCTTAGGCAATGGGTTCTTAGAAATCATCCTAAAAGCATAACAGACAAAAGAAAATATGAATAACCTGGAATCCATCAATATTTTTAAAACTGTGCTTTAAAGGACACAATAAGAAAATGAAATGGAGACCTTTATAATGGGAGAAAATATTTACAATCATTATATCTGCAAGCAACTTCCATCTAGAATACATAAGGAACTCCTACAACTTAACAATAAAGATAATCCAATTTAAAAACTGGGCTCAGGAGCTGAACAGATATTTCTCCAAAGAAAGTATACATATGTCTAACAAGTATATGAAAAATTTTCAACGTCATTAGTTATTAGGGAAATACAAACAAAACCACAAGGTATTGGTAATTTCTCAAAATGTTAAATGTAGAGTTATCATATCACTCAATAATTCTATCCTTAGGTATATACCCAAGAGAAATGAAAACATATATCCACACAAAAATGTGTAAATAATTGTTCAGATCAGTAATATTCATAATAGCCAGAAAAGTGGAAATAACCTTAATATCTAATCATAGATGAATGGATAAACAAAGTGTGGTATACTCCTACAGTGGAATACTATTCAACCATTGAAAGGAATGAAATCCGGAGACATGGTACACAATGCATGAACTTTGGAAACATAACCTAAATGAATTAAGACAATTATAAAAGACCACATTTTACAAGATTAATTTATATGAAATGTCCAGAATAAGTAAATCAATAGACATAAAAAGTATATTCGTGCTTATGAGAAGTGGAGTGGAGGGAAAATGGAGAACAACTGCCAATGGGAATGGAGATTCTTTTGGGGGTGATAAAATGTTCTAAAATTAGTGATAAGGGTCAACCAACTTTGTGAATACACTAAAAATGACTGAATTTTGTGGTATGTAAAGCATACCTCAATGAAGCTGTTATTAAAAAACAATCAGTAAATCCATTATGGAAATATGTATAAATCATGCCAAATCTCAAATAAGGCTCCTTTGTATATGATCCAAAAGTTAAGTACTTTTAGTGGTAGGAACCATTTTTTCAAATCCTTATTTTATACATGAAGAAAGCAAGGTGCAATGATATAAATTACTTACATAAGGGCTATTAGTCATATTTTATTAGGATTATAGAGGAAATGAAAATGTTTTTAAGTAACACAATATACTTTAAGGTTAAACTAAATTGGGGAGAAGATTTCAAAGCAAATTTAGTGGCACACTGAAAGAAATCTGTTTAATGACTGTGAGTAGTCATACAATGGAAAGCAGTCAGTTGCTGCAACTTCTATATGAAATGGAATGAAAAAGTCAATGGCTTTGTCAAGACTCTGGAATCATAGAGTTATAATCGTCAAGTATGTACAGAACAATGACACAAAAACAATGGGATCCTGCTCAGGATGGAGTCATACCAAAAACACATTTCTGCAGAAGTTAGCTGATACGGTGAAAATAACTTCCAAATAATTACAGAGAGAGAGGCTACGATGGACAGCTAATAAAAGTAGAGAAGAATAAATGCATTAGAAAGTATCCAATAATTCATACAAAATAAAAAATAAGGAATTCAAAAATAGTATTTATAAACACTGACCATAATTCAATATACTTAGGGTTTAAAGATTATCTGGTATCATAATTCTTAGTAAAGAAAAGGTAATAGACATTTTTCATTGATTTTCCTAATACATAGAGATATAAGATTTAAAATTGAAAGTTACTAATGGAATGATAGGACCAGAAAAAAATAAAACTAAGCAAGATAAAACAAAACAAGGAAGTGAATAGGGGAGCAGAGCACTATGATATTTTGAAGATGGTATTATTTCTAATGTTTATTAATAATCTTGTGCTAGAAGTAGATTGGAGAAATATAAGGAGAAAAAGAAGGATACCATTGTAGCATCACTTCCTGTGGCTAACTAGATACAATGGAATGGTGCATCCCTAAAAACTTCAGAAAATTTACAGGGACAAGATGACAAAATACAGCCAAAATAGAGTAATATGGAAGATTTCAACTTCTTAGTCATCCACTGGAATTTCTATCAGTCACCATAAAACCACTTAAAACTTTCTTCGCCTTGCTAACAATTTCATCAGCCCAAAGATAAAGAATGTAGATAAGACAGGTGACATGGAAAGTACTCTTTGGTAAATATTTCGCATCCAAAGGCGGGGAACTGGATGGCAAAGCAGAAGTGACAGAAACCTGGGAGAAAGTTACCATGTCATCTCAGAAAAAAAGTTTAAACAGAGTCAGATACGAAGCTATTTCTAATGTCATTGAAGACGAAGCTGCTGCTTCTTTTCTTTTTTCAATCTATGTGTCATTTCCTTTGTTACTTGGTATGTTTCAAGAATGGGAGCTGGAAAAGAATGCTTCTAATAGAAGTGTAATGCATGCTGAGTAGGGGAATGAGGAAAGAAAGCTAAAATAATTATGTTTATCTAAGAAAGTAATTTAAAACCAACAAGAAACTTTTTAATGAGAAAAAAACCAAAGATTGTTATCTTAAAATAACAGAAGATGCTCAATTAATAGCCGATTGATTTGTTTTCAGTAAACTGACATAAAACTTTCTAGCAGATACAACAATCTTAATCTACATTAGACTTAAGAAGTTGATTACAATAAACTGACACACCTTAAAACAGTATGTTAGCAAGCACCCTATGAATATTTGAGAAGTTCATGTAATTCTGAAATAGCATGTCTTGCCTGAATCCTCCAAGCTCAGACTATCTAAGCAATTGGTTATTTTTGGTCCAATCTATTGTAATAACAAGATATAAGCTCATTCTCAAATGTTCATCTCATTATCTTCACTTTTATGGCAAGCCTATTGTTCCTCTTGCCTTTTTCATGCCATGGAACAAAAGGGCCAATTATAAGGAATTGTGCCCAAATACTTCATGATATTTAAAAAGTATTCAGGTGTTTGCCATCCATACCACCGTCTGGTAAGATTAATGAATAGTGAAATGTTAATATTATATGCCTGTTATTAAATTGAAAATTTATCACAAATAGTACACATTTAAATACTAGTAAGAAAAACAATTGCTCTCCAGTTTCATTAGGGTTTGGGACAGGGAACAAAAGAAGCAAGAACTTTTTAGGAACATTTATTTTTCACAAGTAGCATGTCCATTTGAGAAACAGATAAACACAGAGTCTGGGTCTAGATTAGAACTTGAGTTCTTTCTGTTCAAACCACTGGGATGTGCTATTGTAATATATTCACTGCCAAGAGATACATTACAGAGCAAATGATGGAATCTATCATATACAGAAAAATTGACTTCCCATCAACTGCATAATATGAAAAGAAAAACTGTAATGAGGAGCAGTGTCAAAATGTGAAATAGTATGAAATATATTCATCATTCACATATGAAAAAGAAAGAGTATCACCTGCCCATTGCAGACACTTAAAGGTAAATGAACAATGAGTAGAAGGGTGGTAGTGCCTCCAGTTTGGATGACAACATTCACATTTGCTTTGTGCTATATTTATTGGCTATTTTTTAACTTTAACAAGCCCTGAAAAGAGGTTTCAATGAGGCCACAAGGTGTAGAGAAGTCTTGGCCAAAAAGCAATAATTACAATATGGCACAGGTCAAAAAGCCACAGGCTATTATAGTTCAAATTACTATTCATCCAATCCTGGTTAAATCTAGTATTACAGTTTAAAAGAAGAATCTAAGCATTTATAAATATTTATGTATTTTGTGTTGACAGTTCATATATTTTTTTGAAGTACCAAAACTAAAAATCTTTAAAGTGCTCTTATAGAAACGGAGGCATATATTTATTCTTTATCCATCTTATCACCCTAGAACATAAACTTAATATTATTCATTATTAACAAACCATATACCAAAGCCAATGAAATTACAAAAGTTAAAACCAATGAAAACTTTAAGTGAACTCATTCATATCCCTAAGTAATGTGAAATATTTTCAAGAAAAGAATAGAGATTTGGAGAATTACTTTTACCTGATTTTCTGCATATCCATTTTAAAATATAAACAAATAACAAATTTAAGATTTTACCACCTAATGTGCAAGGCAGCATACAAGTTGGAAGTGTTTGTCCCAGAGAGAGAGCACCTTCACTTTGTGGACTTGCTACTCATAATCCAAACCAGATGGGGAAAACAGCTTTCTGTCCCAAACTGCACATAGATTACCCCCCAAATTTTAATGGTTCATCTTTTAATGTTTTGGTTCTTTAAAACCCTGACTTATTTTACTTAAATGTATCCAGGTTACATACAGAAACTATCCAAGTTCTGAAACCTACCAACAACACATAGCAAAATGAATAAAACGGAGTTTGGGGTGATTTACCAAACTGCAGTCCACAAAAACTGAATCACTTAAGTTTAACATTATACCGGAAACCATCCAGAAATAGATAACTAATGAGACACCTGACAAATGTCTTCTCACATATAAAGACCTCTAATGTGAAAGAAGCAGTGGGGGAAAAAATAAATGTTTCTGCATTGCCTCAGAAACAAATCTGATCTGTTTGGTAGAAACTTCAAAAGCATAGGTTTTCCACTCAAGACAAGAAAAAATGTTTTAATAATTTAAAATATCTAATTATTTGCCTGAAGTTAATCATGTTTTCTTTCAGTTGAGGTAGTCACTTAAAGAGATGATAGTTATCTGTCAGGGTTGCTGTAGAAAACAGTTCCTCATTAACAGTTGAAGTGGAAAAAGAACCATGAATGTCCCTTAAAATTCTGAGTTTTGTAGTTTAAAGATAACATCTTGAATTTTATGAAAATCATTACCTGTCTGGTTTTTCCATTTCTTTCTCTTTTGAATTAAGGAGAATGGAGGAGATGGGTGTCTTTGATAACTCTGAGGAGACTATAAATGATTAAGATACATTTGAAATGATTTAAAAAATGAAGAAGAAACAGTATTAGTTAAGGAGTGCAGCAATTAAAATTTTCATGTAATATTAATGGGAAAGGATATTATTATAAACGTTCTACAGGACCCTGGGTTGTGTTAAGCATTTCTTGGGACCAGCAGTCACATTCCTGGGAATTCTCTCCTAGAGACACCATGCAAGATTATCTTAAAGTTATGCACTGGAGAATGCTCACATTAGACTCATTTCTAATGACTATAAATTTCAAACAATTTTAACTACTAATTAAATAAATTATACTGTATTACATAAATTATAGTATACAGATTAGCAGGCAGTCATTAAAATTAGTGATGTAAAATTATTATTTTATTTACACAAAAAGGAAAGAATGTCCACCTAGTAAAACAAAATCTTTCTGTGATTAAATACACGTCAATACACATACGCCCACAGACATACATGTAGACTCACAGTTAAACATGGGTGCTGATTTTTATGTTTTCCCTTAAACTTCTCTGCATTTTTAACTGTGTTAAGAGGAAATGTATTATCATTAATAAATAATTTTTGAATTACTTTTTATGGATTAAAAACATTTTTCATGACAGTTTTATCTTATGGAAAGAGGATCTATGAAAAGAAAGAATAAAGAGAAAACTTTTTAATTGATACAGTGAAAATCAGCATACAAGATCAACATACAAAAATCAATTATATTTCTGTATATAAGCAATGAATAACCTGAAAATGAAATTAAGAGAAGAATTCATTTATAATAACATCAAAAAGAACAAAATGCTTAGGGATATATTTAACATATTTTAAAATACTTAGTGAGCTCCCACCATATGTTAGGCCCTGCTTAGGAACTGACAACAAAAGATAGATCAAGCAGAGTCCCTGGCCTCATGGATCTTCTAGGCAAGTGATTTACATTTTTTTAAGTTTATTTTCAGAGACAGAGAGAGCATGCACAAACAACTGTGGGAGGAGCAGAGAGAGAGGGAGAGAGAGAATACCAAGCAGGCTCCGCCCTGTCAGTACAGAACCCAACTGGGGTGGTGGGAGGGAGGCGCTCCATAGTCAGATGCTACCAACTGAGCTACCCAGGTGCCCCTTTAAATTTTCCAGATAATACTGTAATACATTTTCTTTACAAGTAATTTTATATAATTAAGTGTTCTATTAGACAGTTTTCTATAATTGCTCTATTATAGGGGAACCTGGATGGCTCTGCTGGTTAAGCATTCAACTGTTGATTTCAGCTCAGGTCATGATCTCACAATTCATTAGATTGAGGCCTGCTTCAGGTTCTATGCTGAAAGCTTGAGGACTGTTTGGGATATTCTCTCTCCCTCTCTCTTCCTCTCTCTCTGCTCCTCTCCCACTCGTGAGTACTCTCTCTCTCTCAAAATAAATAAAATAAATTAAAATAAATTATAATTGCTATATTACAGACCATGCAAGTTTTAAAATTATCATCAATGGCTAATTGCTCTGTGAAAATGTGGTACCAAAAACTTTCTTGCTCATAATCTTTGAGAGAGCACTAACATTTTGAACAATAGAAAACTCAGCATATGACTCTACTTAAATCTAATGATTCTTAAGTAATTTAAATTTTGGAGTAAAATAGATATCAAAGGGAATGATATGTATCTTCTCAATTTAGAGAAAGGAATTAAAAAAAAAACCCAAAACTCTGAACTACAACTATTGTTCGAATAAGATAGTCCAAAAAGTAAAGATCTTCCTTGTTGAAAGCTAGAAATAATTGCATTTGCTACTGAATTTTCCAGTCATCATTCCTCGTGTTTAAAATGAAAAGGGTTGAGTCATATTTCTTTTCAAAACTGAATCAAGTTAAAAAACTAAATCAGATCTTTAAAAGAAAACCGCCCACCCAAAAGGAAATTGCCTTCCCTCACTTGAAAATATAGCAGTATGTTACCTCATTAAAATGCCAACATGTAAGGTATATGTGGTTGGTAAAGAAGAAATAAAAACTCTTGTCAACCCTGAGGTTAGCACGCTTTGTAAAGTGACGTAGTCTAGAAGTGGAGGGTTATTTAGTGCACTAAGAGGTAAAAGGAAGGCCATCAAAAATAAAACCTCCCTGTTAAGCGTGAATCAAATTCCAGCTTAACATACACACTCACAATCAAGCAAGCTTCAGTATGTGCAAGAAAAGAAATCAAAGTCCACTACAGAAAAATCTGTAAACACTTATTCCAACATGGAGTATACGACACATAATATTACTTAAGTCCCCAAAGATTTGGTTTAATATATTTTCCTATATTAGTGCTTGTAAATATATGGGAAAGTAATGTATTTTTATATTGCTTTTGGAAATATTCCCAATTACTACACAGTGATTTTTTGTGTTCTAAAAACTATCTTTAAAATATATGACTCTGGAATTATTATTCCAACAATTATTCTTAGAAGATTTCTTTAAAATACAAAAAAAATCAAAAATATTTTGTAGATAGTCCACAAAAATTAACTGCCATTATTTTAACAACTATTTAAATGAAAAACAAGAAGCAAACTTCTTCCCTACCACTTATTCCAACTGGTATCTACATATAATTAAAAAACAACCAAAGGATACTACCATTTTCTTACCAAAACATTAACATGACTTGTCCAAGAAGTCACATGTTGCCACTGTCTATGTATACTCTATATTTTGGTTATTAATAAGAGTCCCTTTATGCTTCTACCTGTTGACTCTATTACTGTGATACCTATCTCTTATTAAATCTCTCCATTAGCTGATTTCCACTTCTGAATACTCTGCTGTGTATCTTTTAAAATAAAAAAGTATTTCCCTCTTTATCAATGGGCATCAGCCTCCTGAAGTATAATAAGCACTGAAATTGGGGTAAAGCCTTAAATTTTAACTTCCCCTTCCACAAATCTATGAACAAAGTATAAACCTTCATTGTGTACTGGTGTCCTCATCAGTGCAGTATGGTCCCTACCTGAAATAATCTCTCTGCAAAGATTATGAAGGCAAATTGATACATTTTATGCAAATGAATGTTCTTTGAAAACAAAAATATAACTATACATATTTTATTTTATTTTTTTAAGTTTTTTTTTTGAGAGGGAGAGAGAGAGAAAACTTACAGGGGAGGAGAAGAGAGGAGAGAGAGAGAATCCCAAGCAGGCCCTGCACCGACAGTGCAGTGCCAGGGCAGGGCTCGAACCCATGAACCATGAGATCATGACCTGAGTCAAAACCAAGAGTCAAACGCTTAACCAACTGAGCCACCCAGTCTCCTGTATACATATTGTATATTTAACTACATGTATAGAGCTATATATATTGCCTATTTGAATAAATAGTATATACATAGTATGCTGATTCCAGTCTATGGGACATTTCTTCCAGTTTGTAAAACTAATTGAACCTTGGGTGGCCCTATATTAGTCAGAAACATAACACATCAGAGAAATAGACACGACACACTGTTCTTTTAGCTAACATCTCTTATAAACATAAGCACACACACACACACACACACACACACACACACAAACCTGTATTCACCTACCAAGATGCTCCAAGAAAATTGATAAAATTCATGGTGACAATGAATTCCACTTATCCTTCAAAATATAGCAAACAGGGGACCTACAGGGCATCTGTTTCCAGCTATGCATCACATCCTATCTAATAAAACACTACATACATACATATATGCATGAGAATGTGTATATACATATACACATATAAACACGCATACACACACACACACACACACACACACATAAAGGTAAAGGCTTAATCTATAAAATCTCTAGAGGAAAATGTAAGGAAAATTATTTGCAACCTCGGAGTAGGCAAGGATACTCAAGGTACTAACCATAAAAGAAAAAAAATGATATACTGAATTTTTTCAAAATCAAAAATTTTGCTGGGGCGCCTGGGTGGCGCAGTCGGTTAAGCGTCCGACTTCAGCCAGGTCACGATCTCGCGGTCTGTGAGTTCGAGCCCCGCGTCGGGCTCTGGGCTGATGGCTCGGAGCCTGGAGCCTGTTTCTGATTCCGTGTCTCCCTCTCTCTCTGCCCTTCCCCCGTTCATGCTCTGTCTCTCTCTGTCCCAAAAATAAATAAACGTTGAAAAAAAAAAAAAAGATAAAACTCTTCAATAGCTTTAAAAAAAAAAAACAAAAATTTTGCTCTTCAAATATAACCAATAAAACAAAAAATCACATGACATAGACTGTGAGAATATATTCCAAATGTATGTATTTGACAAAAGACTTATATCCCAAATATATGATTCCTGCAACTCAAAAATAGGAAAGCAAACACAGTTTAAAAGAAAAAAATTGAGTAAATGATTTTAACAGACACTTCGCCAAAGATGATATATAAATGGCCAATAAGCACATGAAAAGATACTAAATATTTTAACTATGAAGAAAATGACTTAAGATCAAAATGAGGTGTCAATACATTCCCACTAGAATGGCAAAAATAAAAATACCAACAACGCAAAGTATTGGCAGGAATGTGGAGCACTGGCCCACTCATATATTGCTGTTGGGAATACAAATGGTACAATCATTTGGATAACTGGCAGTTTTTTATAAGGTTATATGTATGTTTATCATAAGACCTAGAACTTCCATGCCTAGGCATTACACAAAATAAATGAACATAAATATAAACAAAATATTTGCACATGAACGTTGTTAGTACTCTCAGTCATAATTGCCAAAAACCAATGCAACCCAAAAGTCCACAAATAGGCAAATCAATAAAAAAAAAAAACAAAAAAAAACTGTGGTATATTCATACAATGGAATACTACTTAGCCATTAAAAAACTACTGATACAGACAACACCTCAGGTGAATCTCAAAAATACTATACTGAACAAAAAAGCTAGACGCAAAAGAGTACACACTTTATAATTCCATTTATATGAAGTTCTAGGGCAGAAAAACTCATCTCCAGTGACAAAAATCAACGGTTGCCTGAGGTAGAAGCAGGGGCTGGAAATTTACAAGGAAACATTTTGAGGAGATAGAGATGTTCAGTATCTTGATTGTGATGTTTGTTTCACTAGTGTATATATGCTGTGCATACATTTGTTAAAAACATATCGAATTGTATGTTTAAATTGGGTGTATTTTGGGTACATAAATTATGTTTTAATAAAGTCTATTTTATAAATAAAGTCAACAGAGAAGCAGAAAGCAGGAAAGGAGCAAGAAAAATAGGAGTTGATCTTCAGAGATGACAAAGAATTGCCATTCTCATGCATATTAGACACTTGATAAACATGCATTGAATGCATTTATTCACACAATGATTTGGAAAGTTAGCAAGGCAACCACTATTTCTCACACTTTGTAGGTTGAGATTAAGATAATGTGATTCAGGGAGCCACAAAATGAGTCTAAATGAGCACTTGTCATAGATCACAAGGCAAATAAATAAATTATATTTCTATCAGAATTCAAGTTATTCCCAATATAAAGATGTTTCCATATAAATTACCTACACAATTCAAATTTGGTTATCAGTAATTAATTTCATGGAGTTACCAAAAGACTTACATTGATGTTGTGTTAAAGAAGAGTATTGTTTGAAATAAGTCAATTCTAGGCCTTGGAAGCCTTTCATTATGAAAAAGCTTATTTAACAAAATGGTGTTTGTTAAGTTGCAGTTTTTAACTATAGGCCCCAAATGTGAATACTTAAACACTGAATACTTTAAATATTTAATAGAATTGCCTATTATAAAGGTTGGAAAGAACTTACTCTAATCCCTATGCAATACTTGAAACTTTTACATATTCAATTTAATGTGATAGAAATTGAGAACATAAAAATGAAGATGTGGCTGCTGCAATCACAGAGCTTACAGTCTAAAAGACAATAAAAGGCACACAAACAAATAAATATTGTAAATGGCTTAGGGGATGTTCTGTACTTAGAAGGGCATAAGTAGAAAGCAACTTTCTTCTTCCCCACCTGTGTGTTCACATCAGCTTCCCTGTTGGCTTTTCTGGCTTACAACTGGATGAAACTGTAGGCAATTTAATAATCTATTCATTCAAGGGGCGCCTGGGTGGCGCAGTCGGTTAAGCGTCCGACGTCAGCCAGGTCACGATCTCGCGGTCCGTGAGTTCGAGCCCCGCGTCGGGCTCTGGGCTGATGGCTCAGAGCCTGGAGCCTGTTTCTGATTCTGTGTCTCCCTCTGTCTCTGCCCCTCCCCCATTCATGCTCTGTCTCTCTCTGTCCCAAAAACAAATAAACGTTGAAAAAAAAATTAATAATCTATTCATTCAAGTTCAGATAAATAAGTCAGTTTAGTCTAATTATTAAATAAGTTTTGAAATAACTCGTAAGAGCTGACTGTGAAATGAAATGCACATGCATCAGAGGGCTTACATCATTTCAAGTTTTACTAGTCATTTCAAGAGGATTAAACAACCACAAGACACAAAGCAGAGAGGCCTGCAAAGTGAGAGTGTCTCCTCATGTCCTTTCCTGCATCGAACATACATCTCTGGCTTGGAATAATGGAAGAGGTCTCTAATATACAGCAGGGAGCACTTAGATTATGAAATATTGTCATTTTTTTGTCCCAGAAGGTTGTATAGCTTACATGAAATTCTTCATGGAGACATGCCTCACAAATTCATGGATTCCAGATTTATTTATTATAAATAAACAACTCTGTGGGCTAATTCTTTTCTTGCCACTGATGACACTTGAAGCAAATCTTATATCTTTTGGTCTTAGAAAATTAATAGTCCTGTCATCATTTTTTCATATTAACAGTCTCATGTTGGTAATTAAAATGTCCAATCCAGGGTAATAGTCAAAATTCTGAACTGTCAGCAATTGGCTTTTTCCCTCACCTAGATTAGTGCTACCAAACAAGTCAGAAAGTTTGCAAAGGGAGAGGTCTTTACCTAGCCATATGCTTTACTGACTGCACTCCCAAGTCACAGGATCCAGATCCTCCAAAATGAGATGCCAGGGGAAAGGACAATGAGAAATGACACCCTCTCCCTAGGCTTCTAAGGCTGGTCAGAACTGTCACTATATAGTACTGCTGTACTCTGGGTTTTGTATGCTCATTTAACTCTTTCTTTTGGCAGGTTTAGTGGGTTTCTCAGAGATTAGCCCATCAGATATCTCCAATTGCAGTTTCCATGATGCAGACAATGACTCTACTCCCTCCAGCAATTTAAACCTGGAATCCCAACCCCCAGGACTTCTGGTAGTCTGGTACTCCTCCAGGTGACTCCACCCCTCCCCTGTCCACCAGCTGCTGCTGGGACCTTCATGGGTGAAATCCTTTTCAACGATTACCCTGATTACTCTCCCATGGGTCTACTTGACTCTCAGGAAAAACTCACATAAACTCTACCCAACTATGAAGGTGCAGTTTGCTTGCACAACAGTCTTCTTTCTCTGCATCTACTGTCAATCAGATGTTTTACCTACAGTCTCCAGCCTTTAAAATTCTCTTGTGAACAATCAGACACCACCTGTTCCTTAAACTTCAGAGATGCAAATAAACCTTGCAGTTGTACTTACTGGCCTCAGTAAGAGTAAAACATCATACTCTCTTTCCCTACTGAAGAATAAATCTCTCTGAAGGTAACCTCTGCCAATCCTTCAACTCCATCCAATAAATTAGAAATGGCGAACATTTAGCATGGCTGCTTTCCCAAATTCTTAGTTTGTCCAGGATGTGTATGAAGGTAAGGCTAGTTGGTAAGGATTACATAGTTCTTGATCTCTGGAACCCCGGATAATTCTAAGAAAGAATGAGTTCCAAGACAACACATACACACACACACACACACACACACACACAACTTTTAATATTTGGTTACACTATTAAACAAGGTAGAATCTGATAATTGTCAAAAAAAGAAGTATGATTTCAGTGCCAAGGGAACATGGGTAAAGATAAAGAAATGGTCATTTATTTTTAAATATTCCCACAACATGGATGTATCCATATATTATTACGTTGTTTCATCTTTCAGACCCTTTAATAGAATGTGATTTCTTGATACTGGGCTAACCTATGCCTCTATACCTCTCAGTGTTTCTGGTTCTACCCTTGGAAATCACAGGAAACAAGTTGACATTTCATCCATAAGACTGTCCTTCAAAATATGTATCATATTTCTATAAGTATTTATCTTTTTGAACTAAATACCACCCCCCAGTACTTTCAGTCATTTCTCAAAGTTATGGTTCTCACTTCCCTCAACATACTGTGCACACACCTCTAAATCTATTATGTTCTGCCAATGTTTCTAAAAATAATATGTCTGAAACTGGAGAAGTATTTAACCTGACAGAATTGTTCTGAATACTACATTTCTAAAATGAAATAAAAATTACACCATCATTTTTTGTTATATACATAATGCAGCTGACTTTTTTGAGCTCTCAGTTAATGAAGTCCCCTCAAGTTATTTTATAAAATGTTGTTTATTAAAACATTTCAAAAATACTAATTCTATTTAATAAAGATAATGTTAAAATATGCAGTATTAAATATCCATGTGACTTTGAGTTTCGCTGTCCAATGTTTTTGCACTGGTAAAACAATATAATAAAACCTCCTAATACGTACTTTTAAAATAAAAAATTGAGGAAGGGCAGGTATTTCACCAGTTGACACTTCCCTACCTGGAAGCTGCAGCATCCAATCTTGAACCATTGTGCAGTATTTCAGAAAAGAGAAGTCAAAATTTTAAAAAAATAATGGTTTTTAGGATGAAAGCTGGAACTAAAATATGAAACTGATATGAAACTAAAATATAGCAGCAGGGTTACCTGTTATATCAACCCACATTATATACAAATTAATATATACATATGGGAATACAAAACTCCTAAGACACTTCCCACAAGAAACTTACATTGTTTTTTGAGAGGAAAGAATATTTGCATCTAAGACCATGTATGTTAAAATCATGCATTGGTAATTTTGTCAAATGAGTGAAAGGAGGTCTTTAGAGATTAAAAAAAAAAAAAAAAGAGAGGTGGAACTTGAGTTGAACTGAAGAATGACTAAAACTCAGATCAATGGTGATGATGAAGGTTTTCATTCTAAGTGAAGTAAATCCTGTGTGCAAAGGTCAAGAAAATGTGTAAGGCATACTGGGGCATTACAAATGAATTACTGTATTTGGAAAGAGGGAATAGTGTGTGATATGTGGGAAAGATGGGGTGGGGCCAGAATATATGAGATTTTAAATGATGAGTAAGGAGTATGGTCTCCAATATATTAGGCAGAGATAGTCATGGGTGGTTTTGATCCATACAGTGGCAAGCATACAGCAATGTTTTAAGAGAAATAATCTAGCTGAAGGACAGGCACACCTCAGAAATATTGCAGGTTTGGTTCCAGACAATAAATAACACAATAACGTGAGTCATATGAGCTTTTTGGCTTTCCAGTGCATATAAAAGTTATGTTTACACTACACCATAGTCTACAAAGTGTGCCATAGTATTATAGCTAAAAAAATGTACACACCTTAATTAAAATGTTCTTCATTACTTAAAAATGATAACCATCATCTGAATCTTCAGCAAATCATAATCACTGATCAAAGATCACCATAACAAATATAATAATGATGAAACATTTGAAATATTGTGAGAATTACCAAAATGTAACACCGAAACAAGAGGCAGTCAAATGTAGGGAAAGTAGTGCCGATAGATGTGCTCCACGCAGGGTTGCCACAAACCTTCAATTAAAACAAAAAGAAATAAACGCAGGATCTGAGAAGCACAATAAAAGTGCAAAAAACAAGGTATGCCTGTAGTCCCTCTTTATCTTTAGGAATACAGTAGAAGACCCCTGTGGATGCCTGAAATCATGAATAGTACCGAACCATATACATACTATGTTTTTCTTATACATACGTACCTATGATAAAGTTTAATTTATAAATTAGGCACATAAAATTTTAATAATGAATAAAAATAGAACAATTATAACAACATACTATAATAAAAATAATGTGAATGTGGTCTTTCTCTCTCAAAATATCTTATTCTACCGTACTCACCCCTTTACTTGTGATGATGTGGATGACAAAATGCTTACTGTGAGGTGAAGAGAGGGCAATGCCATAGGCATTATGAGGTAAAGTTAGGTTGCTATTGACTTCTGACAATTCGTCAGAAGGAGCACAGATAGTTTACTTTCGGTGGTGGTTGGCTGTGGGTAACTGAAACTTCACAAAGCAAAAGAGCAGAAGCAATAACAAAAGAGAGACTTCAGGGGTGCCTGGGTGGCTAAGCATCCAACTCTTAGTTTTGGCTCAGATCATAATCTCACAGCTCATCAGACGGAGCCCGGGGCCAGGCTCCGTGCTGACACTGCAGAGCCTGCTTGGGATTCTCTCTCTCCCAGTCTCTCTCTGCCCCTCCCCTGCTCCCTCTTGCGTGCACTCTCTCAAAATAAATAAGTAAACTTTAAAGAAACAACAACAAAAGAAGAGAAACATAATATATATTTGTTGTGATGAGTTAGAATTAAGTTTGTTTGGTGAGTTAGAATTAAGTCAATGGATGAGGTGAAATAAGCAAGGACTGTTAAGAACTGACAAATCTTGCTATGGGTTGATGTGGGGGGGGGGGAGATGGGCTAGATGGTAGATGGGTACTAAGGAGGGCACTCTTTGTGATGAGCACTGGGTGTTGTATGTAAGTGATGAATCACTGAATTTACTCCAGAAATCAATATTGCCTGGCATGTTAACTAAAATTTAAATTACAAAAAAAGGAACTCACATATCTGAGAGAAATTATAAAAGTAGCAATCTAGTAATAGCTTTTTTTAAGAAATTCTTTTTTTTTTTTTTAGTTTATTTATTTTGAGACAGAGAGAGTGAGAGGGGGAGGGGTAGAGAGAGAAGGAGGGAGAGAGAATCCCAAGCAGGCTCCACACTGCCAACATAGGGCCTAGCACAGGGCTCAATCTCATGGACCTTACCGTGAGATCATGACCTGAGCCAAAATCAAGAGTTGAACGCTTAACTGACTGAGCCCCTCAGGCACCCCATAGTAACAGCTTTAATGCGGAACAAGAGAACACTATAGACAGATTACGAAGAAAATACTGCTGTCATTAGCAATGATACAAAAGAACGGGAAGTAGGTAAAACCTATTAATTTAAGGTGAGGGTGGAACACCCCCAAAAAACAAGTCAGGCAAGTAGTTTTAAATGTGGCTTGGAAGCTCAGAAGACAGACCAAAGCGGATATAGATTCAGTTGTAAAGAAGCAACTGAAACCGTGAGCCATGGCAATATGATGAAGGAGGGAAATAAGAAGTGCATTAGTCAAGCTTATGAAACAGGAAGTAGAGCCGATGGAGGGGGCAGAGCACCCCAAAGAAGGAATAAAACAGGAAGAAATATATCACCTTGGCCCCTTTCAAGCCAGGGCATGAGGGCAGAAAGGGCTCAGCCTACTAGATAGCTTCTGGGGCAGCTCATGACAAAGTTTTTGAGACCAATCTAGAAGTCAACTACTATGTGATCAAATGCAAAAGCCATAATCAATGAGGTAAACTGGTGGAGGTGAGTCGCTGTAAGACAGTTTTGAGGCTTGGTTATGAGAATTCCTACTGAGAAGTGACAGTGCTATTTTAATGTTGCCAGAGAGAATGTGGTGCCATAGGATCCAGAAAAGGTGAGTATTTAAGAAAGAGACAGTGTTTAGCAGTGCTAGAGCCTTAAGGAAATGGAGGAAGATAGCCTATTAGTGACCATTCTAAGCAAAATTACTATATATAGAAGAGTGTTTCCAGATCATTTCAAGTTTGTTCTATTATTTAGCTTAATGTTTCCAACAGGATTCAATTTTCGTGATTCCACAAAACTGTTGTGAACTTCATCCAAGTCCTAGTCAAATAAACAACAATGCTGAACTGGTGAAGTAGAAATTAATGATAATTTGCTCAAATAGAAGTATAGCATGGCTTCAGTGGAGTTTTAATTGAATAACAATTTCAATATTTAGACAGTTACTAAAACTGGTATTTTTAAGATAGAAATACATCTATTAACATGCTACCTTCCAATGTTTGGGAAAATTTTACATACATCTTAATAAATAGGTGTCAGAATATATTAACTATAGGATGGAATATGCCGTCAAATACCATCAAAGTAAAATTGAATGACATACTTTCTAATTGTTTTCATAATTTCACAGAGTTCATAGAATTTCATAAACTGCAGAATAGAGAAAGATAATTACTGGTTTTTTCCCTTGCTCTGCCAAGGGATAGTATAATAATCTTAAGAAAGCTGGATAATGCAAACAAATAATCTGATTAATTCACACTTTTCTGTTTTGTTATGTATGAATGACCACAGAAAATCTTTTCCATTATTTTATTTCTTACAAGTGCCATTGTATTATTTTTCTTATGAATTCAAAATAAATCCATATGAATTCCTTGATTTCTTTACTTCAGAATACTTGGTATATACCAACAAAGACTTAAGGGAGACTCAAGACTTAGGGGAACAATATTTAAAATTAGGTGAACTATTATCAAATACCATGAACTAATATAACAATAAAAAGAATTCTATAAACAATAAAATAATGGCCACCCTCTGACCAAGTTGCTAGACAAGTTACTTAAGCAATTATCAGAGAAAAAAAGATTCAGAAAATGATATATAACTGCTGTATTATGGGGAAAAAACATATTAGACTCTGCAGACAATTTATTTTAGACTTATGAAAAACAAAACTTTCATTTATAAAGGAAAATGTATATTTAATGAGAATAACTATTGTTATTAGAGAATATATGTTCATATTAAAAATGTATACTTGGAATCTGTGATAAAAATGTATTTTACTTAGTGTGATGGTTAATTTTATGTGTCACCTTCACTGAGCCATGGGGTATCCAGATATTAGTTTAAACATTATCCTGGGCAAATCTATAAGGATGTTTCTGTATGAGATTAACTTTTAAGTTAGTAGACTGTATAAAGAAGAATGCCCTCCCCCATGTACATGGGCCTCATTCAATCTACTGAAGGCCTAAATAAAAGGCTGAGCAAGAAAGTATTTACTCTCTGTACATGGTGGCCTTCAACTAGACCTCTTATTCTGCCTTTGGACTCAAACTCAGGCTGAAATTTACATACAGGCTCTCTTGGTTCTTAGGCCCCCAGACTTGGGCTGGAACTATACCATCAGTTCTCTGGTATTCCAGCTTGCCAACTGTGGATTCTGAAACTTCTTAGCCTCCATAAAAACATGAGTCAATTCCTATAATAAATCTCTCTAAATGCTAGAAAGATAGATGATAGATAGATAGATAGATAGATAGATAGATAGATAGATAGATAGAGCGAGCGAGCTATATATCTCCTATTGTTTCTGTTTCTCTGAAGAACCCAGACTAAGACACCTAGTAATACCATTTCCCTTCATTACTGTTTTAGTAATCCTTTTAAAAGAAATTTCTCCCTGATTACTGCATAGTTCAAGAAAATATTGCCAATGTTGTTGTCTCGATTCCTGAAGTCATTAACTAAAGTGAAAACTGAGATGCCATTCAGAAAGGAAGAGTGGAAATATCATGTAACGTGGAGCTGGGATTCTGCTGACCTGAAGTCCAGTCCTAACTACTTTATTATTAACTTTCCTGAGCTTCAATTACTGCATCTGTAAATTAATGACTTTGGACCAAGTGGATGTTTTTCAAGCTTCTCTTAGCAACACAACTCTTTCTCAAAATGAAAATCGTGTGGAAAAGCAATATATTTTACATGCCCATAAACAAATAAAGCAGTGAAAGTGTCTATCCAATAATCAAGCACCATGGGAGGCAAATTGAAAAGTGCTGAACCAGCTGGTGCCACCCAATCCTACCACTGGGGAATCCTCAAACTGATGATGTTTTATTAGTCATAAAAGCAACATTTATTGACAACTGGGCTCCACACTTTATATACTTTACTTCATTTATTCATCTAACACTAGATGGAAAATGAGGTCCACTTCATTAATTTGCCCAGTCATCACACAGCTAGTAAATGATAGAGCCAGAATTCAAACCCAGGACAATTCAATACCAAAGCCCATATTGAATTTCACAACTGTCACCATTTGTTAAATATTTACTATGTACTAGGCGCTGTGCTTGATTAATACTCATAATTATCTTATAATTTGAATATATATATTTTTAATATGAATATATTAAACCCATTTTGCAGCTATGAAAAACTGTCTTATATAGGTCATATCTCTCTTTTCTTTGACATCAGTAAACTATTCCCCAGCAACTTTTAGTATTTCAAGCCCACCTACATTCTGTCATTGTTAATAATAAACACTATTCCCAGAGGTTGGATATGCATTATGAATATTTCATTGTGTGTGTGCTGATATGTGTGTGTATATGTGTGTATATGTATATGTTTCAAAAGCGAGGCACTATGGTGCCATGTAGGGCTATAAAACAAACAAACACAGTTCGTCCCTTTCAGGAACATTTAGTCTCATTCCTTTGTAACAGTATTTATAGACTGCTCAAGAGTTTAAAGATAATCATTATTATTACTCCGAGTCTGTAAATAAATTAACCCCACTGAGAATAAAAAATGATCACCCAATGACTGGAAACATTTAATATGAATTAGCATTTTTAAAAAATTAGTAGACATTTAAACTTTATTCCAAATTTTTAATAAATATATGGAAATAATATATAGTCCCATCTTCTATATTCTAAACATTGAATATTAACATTCTAAGCCCACAAGTAACAGCCTGAATAAAGAATATTCAAACCTCCAAGAATAAACAAACAGGTCAGACAATCAGAGAACTTATTTTTAGCATTCATAAATCAAAGAACACTTGGTTTCAGATTTTTCCTAACTTAGAGCCTCTTCAGTTTCTTACAAATAGAACACAAAGAGAAAGTGATTTTAAAGAGATATTGAGCCTCATATATTAAAAATAAAGTGCTGGATTTCATCCAGAAGCAAAGCGGTAATTGTATTAAAATGTAGATGCTGAAATCTCTCCCTGAGCTGCCTCTTGAAGTTGACCAGGTCATGCTAGCAATTGCCAAAAATCCAAAATTGGCACTTCTGAAGTCAGTGTATCATGGTTGGCCAGCTGGAAAATTGCCTGAGGAGTTCCAATAATTTGAAAATCATCAACATAAATTTTCTCCCTAAAAAGAATGCTTCTTCTGGGGAAACTGAACCACTATTCCAGAAGGCTGTTGACACACAGGTACTTTACCAACAGCACATCCAGGTATTGGCCTGAATTTATGCTTACAGGTCCAAAATTGACACCCACTTGGAAAGAATGCAAAAGAGTACAGTCTCATGTTTTAGGAAACAAGGAATCCTGGTTTAAAAAAAAAAGTCCATATTAATGTTTGAAATGAATCTTAATTTTGGGTAAGAGTTCTCTATCTGTGGTAGAATCTTTCACCAATGGTTCTTAACAATAGCTTTTGGTGGAAAAGCACAGTGATTTCTGGTATAATTGAGAGTGGAGTTGGGGAGTTCACTTTTGCCTAACAAAGTTCCCATTCACTCTGCCAAAAAGACTTTACCAAGAGTAACTTCATGTTACCTGGTTGAAATGCACTGTACAGTATATTAATCACTAGCCAAGAAGATCTTTACAAAGACTTTAGAGGGTAGCCAAGATTCTTATCATTCAACTTGTGGAATGCTTTATCTCTGAAATCAAGTTATGTAACCTATCAATGGAACAATATTTCAGGGCACTCTGATCAGCTTATTCTCTCCTATCAGAGAATTTTTAATACAAAAATAAGCTTCTTTTTGAGTAGGGGGCTTGTTTTTATTTGCTCTGTGATATTTTGAACTCCAAGAAGTCATTTAAATGAGGTGGATGATAATCATCAAAAATTTCTAAAACATCTCCATGGAAGACACAGCCAGCCAAAGTGATGACAATCAGCTAAGGAGACAAAAATCTGAGAATTATTACTTGTATTCCCTCACAAACTGCATTTTAAAGGAATGCTAGCAAATGCTCTTTGTTTAATGTTAGATATGCACTGAATTAACTAGCAATGGAAACAGTGAAGAATGAATGCCAGCATACCTATTTAATAAACTATGGCACCAGTGCATTAAAATTTTCTACAAACCTAGAGAAAGATAAAATAATGCTTTGTGATACTATAACATTTTCACATAAATCATGGCAATTGATTCGTATATTGGTGCTTTGAGTGAATAGGAAGGAGTTGTCCAAATTTATAGATGAAGAATAAGTAGAGATGTTTAATTGTGAATACGGAGGGGTGAGTTACACGGATGAGGTCAGCGAGGATGATAACACTAATAGTGTTGGAAAGGAAGAGAACAGGGAGGCGGCTAAAGCAGACAGACTGGGGAGGAGTGGCCAGAAGTAGAAGCCACAACACTTACATCTGTGGCTAATTTTAAGTGCTCTATTTATGACGAAATTCTACTTTTTCAAATGTCTAGTTCATTTAAAAAGCTGACAGATTGAGTTATCATTCTGCCTGATGCCCAAACACATAACTTGATTGGATCATGAAAATCCTTTGTATATAGATTTAGAGCGATTTAAGCTGCTGAACATATTTTACTTTTGACGTTAGGGTGTAAAATGAATTTAAAGATGAATCAAAAAATAAGTAAGCGAGCAAATGCATTCATTCAGTAAACACGTATTGAATGTTCTTTGCATAACTTGCCCCTCTCATCATGCAGGGTCATGTCAAGTGTTGCTCTTCAAATATACCATGCCTGTCTAGCCAACATCATCAGCCCTGCCCCCTTGCGGTCTCTAGCTCATTATCCTGTTTAATGTCCTTCGTAACACTTATAAATGTCTGAAATTATCTTATCTACTTGTTTACATGTTTATTTTCTGTCCCTGCCTGCCATCCACCTCCAACCAGAAGCTCTTTGAAAGCAGCGAGTGTGTCCATTTTCAGCAATGCAGCCTCCACAGGGCCTTGAGAAGTATCTAGGTACTGTATGTACTCAATATATATTTAAGGAGAAATAAAGATCTGCCAAATTTTACATCATGTTTTATACAAAGTATAAATTTTATACAAAGCAGTCATTTTACATACATCGTTGCAATTCTCAGAAAAGTACTATGAGTGGCTGCAGTTAGCATACATGTTTCAGGAACATCCTCCTACACTTTCTCCAGCTCATAGTTCATACAAGAGAAAATCAGTGTTCACAGACTGTAATTGCTGAAAGACACCCATGCTCTCAAGATGTCTTCAGTACCATACACTCACCAGATTGAGTTCCATGTGCCTTGTTCATTCTATGTTCCAGATGTAGGAGGAAGCACCGACCTCACATAAACTTTCAGTGACGTTTTGTTTCCTAAACAGGATAAGGCACTGGCAACTACTAGAAAAATCCACCCACTTTGCTCCTCCAATTAGCCCAACTATGTGCAGATGCTAAGGCACGTTTCCACACATTAGGCTAAAAACAATTAGATCTACCAGGGAAAAACCTCCCTATGTTTTAAAAACCATTGATACACCCTAGTTAATTCTATTGTTAATTTTTCTTTAAGACAGGGTGCACATTATATATTTAGAATCTGGTTGTTTCAAATTATGACATTGTTGCTAGATTGCTCTTTTTTGTCAAAATACACTAAATGTTCTTCTAGTGTACACAGCTAGATTTCATTTCCTAGCTCCACAGTGAAGTGAGAATATGTGTCTGAGATCTGGCCTGAGGATGATGCATGGTTATGGGAAAACACATTAGGAAGCAACACTAATGGACTGAACTCAGAGGACGTCAGTGAAGGTGGAGCCTGGGAGCCCTGAATGATCACAAACAGGCACATCCAGCAAGGTTCACCTCACTGGACTATGACTTAAATGAGATATAAAATTTCTATTATATTAAGCCAGTGAGATCTTAGAGATGTTCTGCTACTTGGCTAATGTTACTTTCCATCATATTGTTTATGGTAGAAATTTTAAAAATACAAAAATATATTGCCTTTTCTCTCATGGGTTATTATTCTAGGTGATCTTCAGAATCATTTTGTTAGGATTTTAATTAGAATTGCAATTAATATATATGTTAATTGGAATATAGCGTTACAGTTGTAACACTAGATATTGTCATCCAGAATAAGGCATACATACCCACTTATTCAAATCACATTCTGCATTTAGGAACTGCATATTTCTTGTTACATGTATTCTGAGGTATTTGGCTTATTATTTTCGATGATATTTTTATTATTTGTAATGACAATAGGAATACTTTCCCCTAAGTCACATTTTTGCTTATGGGTTTATCAAAGTTGCTTTACATATTTCATGACCAGTCACGCCTGAATCTTCTATTCTTTCTAATAGTACTTTTTCCTATCGATTCTCTTGGGTTTTTCAATTACGCAACCACATCATCTATAAATAATGTTAATATTGCCCCTTCTTTTCCAATGTATATAATCATTATTTCACTCCTTTGTCTAATTTAATTATCTGTAGCATTTCTAACAAATATTAAATAATAATGGGGAAACTAGGCACATCTGCCTTATTCCTGAGTTTAGTGGAGATGCTTGAAGTGTTTCATTGCCAAGAATGGTGCTAGCAACTGGTTTAGAAATATGTATAATTTTTCTTACAGTAGTATCATTCTCTTCCTATTTTTTTAACATATTTTTCTTCTTTGACCTGTACTCAATTTTAAAAGAGATTTCATATTATTAAACATTTTTGCCTTCTTGAAATAAACCCCACTTGGTCATGGCATATTGTAGTATAGCGCTGGATTTTATTTACCGTTTTGCACTAATATTCATAAGTGAGATGATTCATCATTTTCTATTTTGTGATATCTTTGTCAGATTTTGGAGTTAATATCATATTAGTTTGGGTTTATTTTTTTAAGAATTGGATGGCTCTATTTTCTATGCCTGAAACAATTTAAATTGCATAGGAATTACCTGTTCTTTGAAGGTTTGAAAACATCCATGAAATTCTTTCATATTTTCGCATGCAAGGCCCTAATTTAACATAATTAATTCCTTCCATGATCATTGTTTTATTTAGTATATCTATATATTTTCAGTCAATTTTGGTTATTTGCTATTCTTGGAAAATTTAGAAATGTGTTCCTGACTTTTTAAGTTGGCTACATATTGTGTAATATTGGTGTAAAAAAGTGGAAATTCAATATTTTTTTCAAAAAGGTTTTATAAAGGAGATATTCTTAAAAGTATGTTTCAAGGATGTTAATAGAATAATATAAAAAGAGGATCCATGGTCAAAATAACTGGGAAATGCTTTAAAACAAATTTTCTTTTCTACAGGACTTCTCAGAGTCCTTAATATTATAATGAGCGTTTTCTTTTTAAACGAGGCATTGCGCATAATGTATACAACACTGCCCATACTTAACTGTGTAACCTTCCCCCCTCCCCCACTATTTTCTTTCAAAGAGAATCTCATGAGACTTCTGTTCTCTGGTCTCACTTTGGGAAAGAAGTCTAAAGAAATCCAAATAACAACTTTATTATTGTAGAACTATTTTCAGGACCTATGAGACTAGAATGTTCTGGAATACAATCCCTTATAGAAAACGCATAACAATACAATAAAAATATCTAAACTTCAATGGCTCAGAAAGACTCTAGTTTTTATTTGACTCAAACATTTTTCATGGTCATACCTTTGCTTGCAAAGCACTCTGAGAATTTCTGAAGACCTTAAATTAAATACTATGTAAAAGATGAAGCTGCAACTATTTGAATATTTTTAAATATTCAAATAAACTTAGCTTAAGTAATGAGGGATTCTGCACAATTTTTATATATATTAACTAAATATTTATTTAAGCAGGGGGTATTTTACATATCATAGATATTGGCCATAAAATCAAGGTTGTTTCCACAATGTTATGTTGTCTCCAACTTACAGATGAGGCAATGTCTTATTCTATCTAAGCAAAGCCTTTGTGTAACTCTTCAGGGACTTGATCTTTAGGAACAAGCCTATAATGACATCTGGAAAATTTTCAAAAAGCTGAAGAAAGAAAAGTAAGCGCTAATGTGTGACTGACTACACCTTGTCAATTACAGATGTAGGTTCAAACCAGCACATGCTCAGAGACTGATACTTCCTCCTTTTCTGAGACCTATCAAGGAAAACAGAATATGGGCCCCAATTTAAGAGCTATACTTAAACAGTCAAGAAACAGAATGGATCGGTAAAGCATTCTTGCATTTGGAAATTTTAACATTATTTTTATAAAATTATTACAACCTCAGGCCTCATTAATAAACAAACAATCTTGAACTCCATTGCCTATAATTGCTTGAGGAAATTCACAGAGAGAAAACAAGACAGTATATACAGTTAAAGCAATCTGCCTCACATATAATGGCTCCTTTTATCATTTTGTTAAACGTATCTAAATCAAAACAGTAAGTAAGCTTCTCCTGGAAATCTACAGAAGCATAAGAGTCTGGCAGTGGTGTGCTAGAGCTGGCTTGTATAGCTCTCAAGAGCCAATTGTGCATGTCCTTCCTAACTCTGCATTTGGTAATCCCACATTGTGGTAGGATGGGGAAGCATTTACATCATGAGAATTGACAAACTTTAAAATCAGAACTTTTTTCCCCAGAAAGTTGGTTACGAAACATTTACCAGCATAGTACTGTTAATTATCCAAAACATATTAATAATGTCAATATCAGTAACTGAATTATGCGGTTTGTGATAAATATGAAATATACAATAAACCATGAATTCACTCATTCTAAGAGTTTCAAAAAATTACATGTGCACACCATACATTTTATTAGTTTAACATACTGCAAATTCTACTACAATTGATACATATTGAAATTATGATAATGTTATAGACTTGTTTCATTATTATTTATAAAACTTTGAAACAGATTCTAATATTTAACATAAATAGCTAGCTGCCTTTGGTGTGAAAAACAAATTTATCAAACGTTAGGACTTATGTGACTGGTTTGGCACATGTTTTTTATTTATTCTTTTTCCTTATGGTAATGAATTTGTACATCTCAATTTTTCCCAAGTTTCCCAGTGATCTAGTTCACAGAACTTAGACTTAAGAGTTTAGCACATTTGATTTATTATTTGATCTAGATGTTTAATTAGATATTTACAGGAGCCATAGATGATGTTTCTGTCAAGAAAATTAAAGTTTACAGAATTAAATATTATAATTATTCAAGATACTCACATTTCTGTACACTGATTTTAATTACAAATTTCAAAAAGGATAAAATGTGTTCTCTCGGTGCTATAATGATCTTTCTTTTGTGTGAAAACTTTCTTATAGATGTAATGGTAATATTAGTTATTTTGCACCATGTTAGAAAACTTTGGTAATCTGATATGCCTGTAAGTATCAAAAAGTGTCAAGGAAGATATTGTTATTTTTGAAATAGTGCCTGTTGAAATAATTTATCTACCTCTTTCTATACACACACACACACACACACACACACACAATTTAGTTTTAAAAATCACATAATCTGAAGTTAATAATGTAAACTCAAGATACAGGAAGATAAATACTTCGAATACACCAACAATGAGGGTAAGTATAGCTAAAAACTTTTGTTCTCATACTTGACCCTGCCCTTCCCAATAGCCAAAGAAAAAGGCAGAGAGAAGGCATGAAAGTTGTGTGTGCCTTACGATTGGAAAAATTAAAATTTTACTTTTTCCAGAGAGACAGTACTTTCTCCTGCTTAATTCATTTAATAAATTCATCCAATAAATATTGATCAATTGCCGACTACATGTTAGGCACTACACTGAAGCTGAGCATACAGAAATTAAGCAGCTGTGGAGGTGGATATAAAAATCAAATAAGTAGAAATAAGTATAATGTGTGCCTTGCTGTAATGGATGTAGAACACTGTGGGGCACCAAACGAGTGAGTAATATATTTAATCTAGGGGGGTGACCATAAAAGTTTTCACAGAGACTTTTCCCAGAAAGATTTTAAAATTAAATGTATCTTTGTATGACAGGCATTTCAAGTAGAGAGTGTCACAAGCAAAGGAACAAAAACCCATAACAGCAGGGCACATTCAGGGAACTTCCAGTACTTTTAGTTCTGTTGGAGTATAGAGTTTGGGGAGACGGAGAGAGATTGAAGGTCACGGCGCACAGAGAGTAACGGATAATAGGAGAAGAGAATTGGGGATATTGACAGTGTCTACTCTGAGAGAAAATAAGCCTAAACCATAGGCGGTAAAGAAGGGAGGCTAATAGGGCGAAAGAAGAGATTTCTAGACAGAGTTCTCCATGAGTGAGTTAGGAAACAGAGACAGTGGTGAGAATGTGATAGTATAAGTAGACTTTCAGAAGTAGAGAAATTCGAAATTCTTCCAGACTCAGAGAATTTCTGCAGAGTGGGATGACCCTGATAAAATAGGAGTGATGGTAACTGGAAATGAGGAGCTCAAGAAATTGAGAGTCTAAGATCTGGTTCAAATACCCAATTTAATGGTAGGAACTGGATAAAATAGGAACTGGGAAATAGGAAGCCATAACCTACCTACCTATGCTTCTTCTGACTTTTAAAATATTGCAAATTATTTACTGTTTAAATTCTTTAACTCCCCCCTCCCCCACCCCTGTCCCAGGCATTTTTGCATAACAATGGTGCTGGAGGATGGTGTGCCTTATTCATCCTTTTACTTATCATTTATGACAAATTGTCACATCCCCTTGGGTGTACATACATGTATGTATGCATGAGTGCGTGCGTGTGTGTGTGTGTGTGTGTGTGTGTGTGTGTGGTGGCATGCTCCAGCTTGAGATATACAAAGTATGGATAGAAGAAAAAAGGGTGGCATTTGCAACCAGCAGTGTTCATTATTTTCCAGGAGTGGGTTTAGATCCAATTGTTATCACTGTTTTTCTGGTAAGGAAACTAAGACTTAGCAAGCTTAAATAAATCAGTAAGAAGCAGAACTGTGACTCAAATCTATACTATCTGACAAAGCCTCCATTCTCAGTATTATACTGGGCTAATTAATTAATCATTTAAATAGGAATAACATCTACCTCATAGAGATAGATAAAAGATTAAAAGTAGAGATTCAAAGTGGTTGCGTTGTTAACTCCTTTTGCCTGGAAGTAAGATTTGCTTATGAATGTGTGCATGTGTTTATGTTTTTATGTAGTGATTTATTTCCCAGCCCATTCAGAAAAAACTCCATAAGTGTTCAATGAGTATGTAGTACATTGAACTACAATAACTGAATTTGATAATGCATAGGCACAAAAATAATTATATTCAGAAATATACACTTTCAAAAATATTTTATTCAAAAAACCAGCACTTTTTATGTATAGAGCAAAGTTCTAAGTAGATCATCTATGACTTCATTAATTAATTACTATTCATTTTAATATTATTAACATTAACATTACCAAAGAATCAATCAATATGAACAATAAGGACCCCCGAGCTTTTTTCATAAGAATTTTCTCTACTATTTACCTGGAGTATTACGGTTGACAATAAGTGGAATGAAGAGAGAATGTGAAAGTTGGGCCTGCTAATTATTAGTGGATATTTCTACATCATGGAAGAAGAGTAATGGAAAAGGAGGAATACATTGTGCTGATAAAAATTATTCAATGTTTAACAAGATCTAATACAGCAAACAATGTCCAATCAAGATCTCATTTTTTTGCAACATTCCAAAGTTAGACAATCAGGTTTCAACTGTATCTATTTTCTTTTAATTACATGAGTCTTTTAAAAATTCCTTTTAGGTTTTTTATCTAATGTAGTGGGCTACAAAGCCATTGTTTTTGTCTATGTAGAACAATTTCCCCACATTGCCCTTATTCTGGTAGCAGATAGGCTTTCCTGGTTAAAGAGATTGGACATGTAAGCCATGCCTGGCCAATCATGATCTCCTAAACTTTTTGGCTAACTGATAACATAGTATACAAACAACAAGAAATTGCTTTATTTTCAAGTTTTTCATGAAGTTGGTAAGCCAGGAACACATGGCTCTGTGGCTACTTATGAACATCTTTATCAGCAGCATGAATGAGGGTAGTTTCCATTGAAAGAAAACAGGCCACCAAAGAGAGAAGCTGATTCTGGAGATGGAGAAAGAAAGACAGTTCAATGAAACTAAAACTATTGGTATTCACAGATCAAGCATTAATTGCAATCTACCCACTTACTAATGCCGTGAAATCCTGAATTGTTTTCTGTTTCTTAGTATTCAAAAGGTCATGGCTAACACTACAGACTTAGATCAAAAGCTGGTTTCTAATTCCAACTAGTTGGACAATCTTGGGGAAATCACATTGTGGCTTATTTCTTTTCCCCCTGGGTGTGAGACTCCTTACTTAATGATTGATATGAACTTAATCCCTTGGTCTTTGTTCTAATTTTCCATGATTCTATGACCTAAAGATACTATTAAGTTAAAATGACTCTTTCACACTCTATCCTAGTTTTGCTCATATATCATTCCTTCTATAACCATTTCTCTGATTCCTACCCTGTATTAGTCCTACATAGTGGAACTGAAAGAGAAGAGAGTACAAAAAGAAAGTATAACCAGCGGTATTTTGCAGGGTTTAATTTTTGATTTGGCACTGTTTTCATGAATTGTATGATCTACAATATGAATTGTAGATAAGTTACTTAAATGAAAATTATTCATTCTCTGTGGAAATAATCCAAATATGTTTATGTTTATTACTAAATATTTTATGTTAGAACTTATAATCTAAACTTAAAACCATAATAAAGTCTATACTAATCAGATTTTATTCAGAAAAGTTTATTAGACACTTTGAAAAAATGAAAAAGTACTTTACATATCACCCAAACTGGGTCTCTTTGGGTCTCATGCTTAGCGCTTTGCTCTGCACATTAAACACTCAATAAATGTTTGTAAATTAAATTAAATTAAAGGAGTTGCTTTTACTGCAGCTCACATGCCCTCCCATGATTAATGAATCATCACTAAGTGAGAAATTAATGAGTATGCTTTGTGCATCAGGAAAGAAAAAGTGTGTTCTGTTTTAGAGAGGGACAAAATTTCACAGCAGGGGAAGAAGAGAAGCAACTCCAGGAATTAACAAGAAAGAAGCTTGCAATTATAGCTACTGACACGTGGATAAACTCAAAATAGGTACTAACATCACTACCTATGAGCTGACATACACACTACTTCATATTAATCAAGACTTGACAAATCTCTTCTCCATACAATTCGGAAAGAACAGAAGGTGGAAGAATCTACCCAGGAGAGCTTCAAACAGAAACAACTCCAAAGTTAAGATTTCTCATGGCTGCCTACATCTTTCTACCTATTTCCCATAATCAAAGAACCAGAACACACAGGGACGATCAGACAGTAAAACTAGGCAACCCGAATGAAAAGAGAAAGCCAGCGGGGATGGACCCCAAAACTGGAAAAGGGGGTAATTCTGAATCCACGTGTAGGTATGTTAGAGAATTGCAGCAAATACAGAAATCTAAGCTGTCAGGCAGACAACTAGTATCTGGAAGATCCCTGTATAGAGCAGCTGATCCTGAAGGTGGAACATAATCATCAATGGGGAACAGCAACAGGCAATAAGAAGTCTGAATAAGCAAGTAAACAGGAAAGGATGCAAAGGCATGGAGGAGCCTGGGGTTAGGTAAAATTGGGCAAGATTCAGGGTTCAGGAGAGCAAGTCATGTAGAAAGTAAGTAGGAGACAGGGAAAGGTCACATTTTTGGTCAAAGGCTTGACAACACCACTTACTGCAACTGGGGCATAAGCAAGGGGCATCCCTTACAAAGGGATGGCCTGATGTTGAGTCAGCAAGTTATTGTCCCAAGGCCCATTAATATTTCTCAACTATGAACTGAATTGGTCTTGGGCCTGGACCAGCAGTAAATTGGTTGAGATAGTGTATGCCAAGTGTCAAACAGAAAAGAAACACTTCACTAACACCGTTTCCTTTTTAATTTTCTTTCAATTATTTTATTTTGGGGCCAGAAACAGAAAAATCACACAACTAAAATACTCACTCTACCTCTGCAATGTATACTCAGTCCCATCACCATCTGAACACTGGGACTCTTAGCATAGCACTTCTATTATTTGTTTTACTGCTACTGATAGCACTATGCTCTTATGAAATAGTATGTGCTGTGAACAGAGGTAATGCAAGGAAGAAATAAGCAAGAGAATCTTGCCAGGATTTCAGAATCCTGGCAAAGTAGAGGGGTGCCAGGGTGGCTCAGTGGGTTAAGCATCTGACTTTGGGTCAGGTCATGATCTCGCAGTTGGTGGGTTTGAGCCCCGTGTTGGGCTCTGTGCTGACAGCTCAGAGCCTGAAGCCTCCTTCAGATTCTGTGTCTTCCTCTCTCTCTGCCCCTCCCCTGCTCATGCTCTCTCTCCCTCTCTCTCTGTCAAAAATAAATAAACATTAAAAAATTAAAAAAAAAAAAAAAGAATCCTGGCAAAGTAGCTTCAGGCCCTCTCAGTACATTTAAGGATCTCCACATGCAGGAAGGAGCCCACCGTTACTTCTCATGAACTGGCTGCTGAGTGTGGTTATTGGAAATGAAACACTGGTTTTCATTCAGAATTACTTGCTGATGTATATAGATAAGGAGAGTAAAAGAACTGATTAGAAAATTATACCAGTGTCTCCTTTATGACTATTCAATTCCAAAATTTTTGTATCAAAACCCTACTTCCCCCCCTCCCTTTTAGATCCGATAAAATATAACACTAAATAATTTCCTCTAGAATTCTGTAGTCACTTGATATCAGTGCCCAATAAATACAAGTGGTTGCATTTTTTGGTTAAGAGATGTATGGGGGTGGACTATAGTTTTCAGATTTGACACTGACTAACATTGACATTGCAGTATAATGGCAATTAAGCATAATTCTGAAAAATAGAGAGAATAATGATCTACTGAAACAAATTCCTCCTACCCTTGTCAATTAATTTTAGTCTAACAAGTTTCTCCCTTGCTACAAAGTTATATCCACCCACAGTAATCTTCACATAGCTATAGAGTTTTCAGTATTTGAAAGTTTAGAAATCCATGTGAACTAGTTTTCTTCAAATATATTGGGATTTACTTATCCTTTCTAGTAAGATGCAGTCACTAAAGCATTTTTAAAAGCTATCTTTATTCTTTACTGACTAGGAACTTGATTTGGTTAAAATTATTATGACATATGTTAATGTTATGCCCCTCAACTAAAAATGATGCAGAAATTTAAATCTACACTTTTTTTTAAAAATACAGACTTGATATGTGATGAAAGAAAACTTATTAAATTTTACATCAAAATAACTGCTAAAAAGAAACTATGAACACATTTAATATAGGACGTTGTAACAATTAGTGTTCACTTCTGCCAACAGGTTATTTTCTCCATTTATGATTTTAGGTTTTACAATGTAATCATCAGGCCAGTAATAGCTAATCATGGCATAAAATAAAGTTAAAATGTTTTCCCAGTCTTATAAACATTTGCGCTCCTAGACTTTTCACTAGTTGAAAGCAAGGAGACAGCCTGTTAGGTAGCTGAATATAGAGTATATTGGAATTGCGCCATATGCTGTTTCAAAGAAACATCTGACTTAGCTAAGAACATGCTTTTGATTTATTAGTTGACTTCTGTGCAGACATATGTGATTTCTTGATTCTTTTATTCGTGTCACACTTTTGATGCAATCAACCCTCATGTTCTCTTCTCCTTTTCTTCAATTTCTGGGAGAAAATACAATCAATCACTGAGGAAATGTGGTAGGGTAAGAGCCCTTTTTCTAATACAATTTTCCTTTTTTTATCCTGCTGTTTTAAAAAATATGTTTTTGAAAGAGAAAATAAATGAGGTGATTTAGTGGTGATCTTCCTCTCTGCACATTTTCAAATTTGGCCTGCCTTGATTTGTCAATTTTGATATTGGAAATTGATAGAAAATGATAAAATTCCTCTTACTTTTATACTAATTTGTTCCTAAAAGAAGAAAAAAAAACAGTTATAGTTTGTCATCTCTTCCAGTACCTAGAATTCTAAAATAAAAATGGGGTTTTAAAGACCAGACAGGCAACTGGTATATGCCTCAGATGCAGTGACAAGCCCACTGCTAAAGGTAAAGGAAGTGCATTTTATTATCACTTAGCACTTATTGAGAACATACTAGATGCTGAGGAATATCAATACCCTTTACCTGGATTATCACAAGTAATGTTCCCCACAGTTCATAATTCAAATATCGGCCTTTGCCCCATTTTGCAGTTAAAATAACAGAGTCTCGGGACTTCTAAGTTACTGTCCAAGGTCACACTGCTGCACATTCAAACAGAGGTCACTTGACTTCATGGCTTGCAATACTAAATTGCCCTCTTTCTTATCAACTTTAAAACACGGTAAAGCACCTAAACTCTCTTAGCTTTTGTTTTCTATTCTATTCTCTAAAGCATGAGTGATATTCCACCCCTTCAGACATTTGGGAAGAATAAGTTGATTAAAAAAAAAATGCGTGGGCTCTGGGCTGATGGCTCAGAGCCTGGAGCCTGTTTCCGATTCTGTGTCTCCCTCTCTCTCTTCCCCCGTTCATGCTCTGTCTCTCTCTGTCCCAAAAATAAATAAACGTTGAAAAAAAAATTTAAAAAAAAATGCGTGAAGAGTTGAGAACAGTAAGGCATAGACTTCTATGGATGTGAGGAAACCATAAAGACTCTTTGGAGAGATTACATTTTCTTAAGTCATCTGCCCAGATAGTCTTACAACTAAGAACCTTTGCTGAATCACACAACTATTTTAGAATTGGGGCTCGAACCCAACTGCACAACCAACTATACACTTTTCCCAACCATCTTGAAATGGAACCTGATATTGATATTATATCATTTGATATAATAGGAAAACAAACCCACTGAATTGAAAGGATGGAACAAACTGTTACCATCACTAAAACTACTGAGGGCTAACCTTCATGCTAAGTGGTGAGGTGAAATACAGACATGGTTTCAGGGATTCTACAAACGGACCAGACCAATGGATGAGAGGGGGACAAAGTATTAAAATACATGTAATTATTCCCATTCTCCCACTTTCTGAGAAGGAAAGATACTCTGGCTACTGGTTTGGCTTATTCCAACTGCGATGGTTGTTGGTCACCAGTTACCTGTGTGGCTAAAGCAAATGGTCAATTTTCAGTCTACATCTGGCTTAACTTTTCAACAACCCTGAGAACAATTGCTATTTTCCACTTGGCATCCCTTTTCTTGCTTTCTCTCCTCCCTAACGGTTTCTCCTTCTCATTCCCCCCAACTGGATCTTCCTCTTCTCTCTGATACTTAAATGTTGGAGTGTCTCAAGGCCAGTCCTTTCTCTCCTTTTCTTAGGCATTGTGGCAGAAACAAAAATAACAAAAATATGACTGAGTTTCTAGCAGGGAAAAGCTAAGGCAAATAGGCAAAAGTGAGGAGCTGGCCTAGATATCTGGCTTGTTTGTTGACATTTTGAAAATGCATGAGAGGAAAAATAAAGATATGGAACCCAACAGTGGCTGAATGTCCAATTAACAGGATTGTGTGCAACATGGTACTTCTAACACACAAAATGATCTAGTAATGATATTGCAAGGAGGAGGTAAAGGCCAAAAGGAGCCCAAGAACTAGAAAAATGAAAAACTGAGCAAACAGAATGAGGGTCCGTATGGGATCATGTGAGCAAATGCTCTGTGGCAGAATGAAGTAAAATCTTTAAGTTGGTCAAAATGGCTCAGAGAAAGACATCTAAAGAAGTAGCTCTCCCCTAGAAGAATGTACACCTAAGTTACCAGCAATTAAGTCTAGAGAAAGAGACATGTCTCAAAAGAGTCATGGGTGTGACTATTGGCCAAGAGAGCTAACCAGAATTAAAGATGCAAAGCTATGTTTTTGTGAGAGTCATACTGTCTGCAGCCTGGACTACAAGAGGATTGTAACCATTTGTTACTTAACGTGTCCACTGGTCTCCTAACATTCAGAAGCAGGAAGCAGAGGCTGAAAAAATTACTCAGTCCCCAGAGAAAGCATAGTTTCTAAAGCCTTCCTCAGGTGTAGTCAAGGAAGATGACACAGATGGAAGGGGACAGAACTAAGGATCACGGAAAACAGTAGAAAACTAGAAAGTAATCAAAGAACATTTCTGCATACCTAGGGTAGAGGGTTATGTAAGTCTAGGTCCTCCAGATGCCAAGACAGGATTAAACATGGAACAATTTTATTAGGGAAAAATCCTATGTAAAAAGGGACGGAGCCAGATGTAGCTGAGAGAGCCATCAGACCATGATACAATTCTGTCCGTGACTGAAGGGGAGAAAGGGAGAACATCGGGAAGCATTCTCAACTGCTGTGCAATTGAAGCAAAGTCTAACAAAGCCATACTACCAAGTCAACCCACTCATAATTCAAATTTGGGCTTTTTCTTCCTCCTTCCATACATAAATATTGTCAATTGTTCCATATGAATGTGAACTGTTTCTGGTCTTCTTTTATCAATGGAATGGAAAATAATGCATTTTACAAGGCAGCACCCATATCTTTATCCCTGAGGCCTTATTGGAATATTTTAGCAATAATACGGTATCTAGCACAGCAGATTCAATTGGGGTTACTACTTGGTTAGACCTACAGTAGTTTATAGCGATTTTCCTGCATCCATCTGGTCCCTGCAGGGGCCAGACTGGGCAAATAACTTGATATATAATAGAGACCACCACCCCTGCATCATTTAGGTCTTAAATAGTGACACTAATCTCCACCATCAACCCTGGGATAAAATACTGTTTTGATTTTCTACCTTGGCTGGGGGTTAGTGGGGATTAGTTTTCGAGGTTTCCATTTGGTCTTCTTCATTATAATATTACTTACTCCATAGGCCAAGGACCCACTGTGGCAGTTAATCCTATTCCAAGTATGTATCAATTCTGATTATGTTCTCAGGACTGGGGAAATGACCACTGGGTGGGTTCATGGAACAAGTGGACACATCGTGAGCTGGATTTTAGTCAGGACTTTATTCACTACCTGGTCTCTATAGCCTCACTCCAACAGGAGGCCAGGAGGACATGTTGGTCTCTGGTTATCAATGTCAACTCAGAGTTGAGTCCAGTAGTCCTCCTAACTCTTGTTATTCTCCTTTCCCCAGTGTACTCTTACCCAGATAAATGACTGTAAGTCTCCTTGGGGAAGGCAGGAGAATTGTCATGGTATATACTTACTATGGGGTTGAAGAGCCCATCCTCTTAGGAACCAAGACACTTGTTTAGTCAGTGAGTTCCAGATCTGAAAATTGACTATCCCTGAGAACTGAGCAAGGGATCTTGGTTTCTTATTGTGCAGGACTATTTTCAGCCTCTTGTTCCCCTATCATTTTCTTTTCTCACTCCCCCTCCTCTCTCTTTCTTTCTCCCACTCCCTCTTCTGTTCTCCCTTTCTTTCTTACGTATTGATGTTAGGCAGCACTATTATTTGCCCCACTATTATTTGTGGGGACACGTGCTTTATTTACCATCTCTGCAACTCCCAGTGACCTTGCTAGATTTTAAAATAATTGTGGCCCCTGGCTTCTGGTGGTTAAGCACTACCACCTGGCCTCTACCACTGATGGGCCCCACAGGACATCAATTCATGAAATGAGCACAGCTCTTTGACCCCTACCATCGTCACTGGCCTACATCTCTCTCACCAGCATATTCCTGATGACTTTGGTGAGTGATCTGTCCTCTCAAGTATTTCATGGAACATAATCTCGTTGTGGATTTTTTGGCCTTACATAATATATCCACTCCAGCATGCCCACTTTTCTCAAGCATTTTTGCCCTTTCTCTACCACCTGCTGGGCCAACTCAGGCATTCCTAACTTACTGAGAGTTGGCCATTATTTTTCCAGGTTTCTAAGAGCCACCACAGGAGCACATTGTCCCCTGCTCGGGTCTTTGCTATGGTGGTCACCCTTATTTCCCAAGAAAGTGTTCCCAGGTTAATATATCCTGATGTATTCAGACTTACACTCTGGCCCCTTGACCAAGTACTCTTAAAAAATCCCATCCCTAGTTATTGGTCTGACAGCCAGGAGAGGTGAGGAGGGTAATGTGAACAGGGCACCAGTTGCCCTGTAGGGAGAGGCTTCTGCAGCATCATCCAGCACAGCTGAAGTGCCAGTCCTTTCTACAGAAGGGAAGGGTGGTCACCTCCACATATCTAGAGGGTCTGGAGGGATTATAGAGTGAACATCCTCAGATCTCTATACCACTTCTTAGGATCCCTATGTTTTCCCTACTAGGCCACTGACTTTCCCATAACAGATCTACCTTGGCTGAGAATTCAACATCCTATGCTTCTGCAAATCTCACAGTTAGTACTCCTCTCTGCCATTTGAGTATACTTGCCTTTCAATATGCGAACACCACCCCAGCTTCCTAGTTTTCACACTTAGTCATTAACCATCCATTAATGGGAGGCAAACTTCCATTATCTTTTTCCACTGCCTCATTTTAATATAGCAGGTAGCCAGCCAACTCCACTGTCTTTGTAGGTATGGTTGCCTGTTTTGGTCACCTGTGGCCATACCTAACTCTTTTGGCCAATGACTTCTGTCTTTAGTACAATGTTTGAGATGTTTGTGGTTGACTGGAAAAATAATTTCAGTTCAGTCCAGCTTCAATCTATGTGACCTGTGCAGAGCCCTGCACTCAGAAGGGCTCTGCTATTTGCATCATGAAATTCTCAATGATTTCATATTGGAACTTGTGTTTTGTAAGTAAAGTCCAGTGAGACAATGGTACATGTGAGCAGAGGAGATAAAGCAAATGCATGTCACCCTGTTTTCTTTCCTCCCTCCCAATTTAGATGTATGCTCATAAGGTCCACGAGCACAGGATTCCAGTGTGCCCACAATAAGTTAAAGTTTCGAGAGGCTCAAATTAAGTGCACAGTAAGTATGTTATGTCTACAACTGAGTAAGCAAGGACACCAATAGCCGCAAGTGGCTATGCTTTCTGTTCAAACCAGAATTGCTTCGAACACAGAAAGAAAACAATGGTGTCTTAAGAAATGTGAACAACCAAGAAACTTTATATTCTTTCTTACTCATATCAGTTTCCTGTATTAGTAAACTATTTTACATTTAAAATTATGACAGAGAAGGAAAGGAAAAGCAGGACAACCCATGTTCCCTTCTCTTTTTAGTCCTTCCTTACTCTCCAGGGAGCCAGAGGTGGAAAGTGTTGGTAAAATGTGTGTGTATCAAGAAGTAAAATAAAAACAGTTGAGTTAGTTTTGTGTATTTTTCACTGTTCTGATAAGGAAAAAAGAAGATATGCAAATACAAGCTAAAAAAAAAGATATTCAAGTACAATTTTGGTGATTCCACATACAAATCAAATGTTCTTATATTTGCATTTAAAAGAGATATTGCACAATACAAAGATGAATGGCAAAATTCATGCTAGTATTTTAAACTTTTAATTTTCTTTTACTTAGAACACTGAATGGCAAATTAAAAAATACCATGACAAGAGAGACCATGAAGGAAAGGTAAAGGCTTCATATTTTAGTAGCTTTAATGATACTTTTTTCCTTACTTTTTTAATAGGAGGCTCCAAATTTTCAATTTGAAGTTACTTCTGCAAGTTATGTAGCCAGCCCTGGCCAGCAGCTAGTTATTTGACTTCTCCCTACCTCACTTATTTGTTATTGACTGATTAAGTGAAAAACAGGTTGTGGCTGCTCAGGTCCCAGAATGCGGCTCCAGGCCTCAAAATGAGGGGAGCTGATATGCAGGCTGATTTGCTGGGAGGAAGCATGTCATAGTAACTAAGAACGCACATGCCAGAGCTGAGAAAGCAAGTGCAAATTCTGACCTATTGCCTTTATGATCTGGGGCAATTTACTTATCTGTCTGTGCCTCATTATTTTTATCTGTAAAATGGGATTATGGTTATAATAATGCCTACTATATACAGTTAGGAATATTAAGTGAGCTAATATAGGTAAAACACTTAGAATACTGTCTGGCAGATAATTGGCACTACATAAATATTAGTCATTATTTCACAAAATAGAGGGAAATAGCCTAACCTTGAGGAGAACTATGAGCCATCTATACTTTATTATAAATTAGTACTGTATTATATACGTTAGCATTATTTTTAAAAATTACACATTAGAAACATTTTCCTTCATTAATACTACTTACACATACATGGATATGGTATAAGATTTTGATAGGTGAGCAGAAATCCATGATGATTACCCCAAAATGTATCTGGTCATCTGAAGCTTATGAGTAGTGCTCAGACACTGCTTCAGGTAGCCAATCTATAGATAACCAGATGCATTACTGCTGCATTGTGTCTAAGCTACAATTACGTGGGGATGAGGAGAAATTTATGAAATTTTAAGTTAAATGTTTATTTGGTAATTCACTAACCACACAGAAAAAAAATAACTCACAACAAAGCTAGCTGAAACACACTGGCCTTGATGTATCCTAGAGACTCCCCAATGTTTGGATGTTCCAACACACACGGATCATATATTATATTGAAGTAACACAACTTGGAAGGTTCAGTACTACAGAGAATAGAGCCTGAATTTAGCTAGAACTGGGAAGTAATGTTTGTAATTAGAGAGACCTAAGTTCTCATTTCTCTAAACAGCTATGAAACTCTTCCATGTTCCAAATCCCTTTGGAAATATGTGAATGTAAGAAGGAAATAAGTGCCCGGCCTCAATAATTAAAAATACCACTGCAACATTTATCTTAAAAGAGAGAGTTGCATGCTGGGAAAAGAAACATTTCAACCTGATTACTAAGTAAAATAATCTTTAACAAAGTATTCACACAATTATTTTATTTAAAAAAAAACAAAGCATGCATTTTCCCTTTTAAGTTAATTCCATTCTCCTGCAAAATGTGCCAGACATTTTGATTCTTTTGCTGTTGTTCATATTTTTATTTCTTTGTGCTTTTCTCCTCTCCTAGTATACAAGCTACCTAAGGGCAAGCACTTTCTCTTAAGTGTTTAAAACCTTCCAAAGTGATTAATATTGCATCAGATAAGCTGTAAAATTCTCATTTCATTATCACTGGATAAGTGAATTTTAAGATTTTCTAACAAAGATGATTTTAAAATGACAGAATTTGAAAGGAGTAAATACAGAAATCATAGATTTTATGCTATCTTTCTGTAATAATGGCTGAAAAGAACACTTTGAAGTTATTAAATCTCTGTAACTCAAATAGTATAAAACAAAACACTTAAAAATGGTATATCAGGGCGCCTGGGTGGCGCAGTCGGTTAAGCGTCCGACTTCAGCCAGGTCACCATCTCGCGGTCCGTGAGTTCGAGCCCCGCGTCGGGCTCTGGGCTGATGGCTCAGAGCCTGGAGCCTGTTTCAGATTCTGTGTCTCCCTCTCTCTCTGCCCCTCCCCCATTCATGCTCTGTCTCTCTCTCTGTCCCAAAAATAAATAAACGTTGAAAAAAAAAATGGTATAGCAATAGCAGGCCTAACTCGCTTGCCAATTCTCAGGGCTACTTTTCTCCTCAGAAGTTTGTGGAATCAAAGTGGATTAAAGCTGGGTTTCTATAACTCTGGATAATGTCAAAGCCTACCTAAGCACACCACCCTTTGACATTCACTCACCTCGGTATCTGGGTCTAATCCAAAGTGTCTAGAGGCATGTGGCAGCTGACATTTAGAATGGCATACAAATTAGAACTAGAAAGGTTCTCAAAATTTATCCAGCCCATGCTTTTCATTTTCACATGTGGTACTGAGGCCCTTGGGAGTTCTATCATTTTCCCAAGGGCATTCAGCTCAAGAGTGATGGTGGATACAAGAGATCAAGTCTCCTTAACTCCAAGCCAGCTCTTTTCACCTGACAGCACTGCCTTATCCAACTTTCGGTGGATTTCTGTGACCCAGAGATAATCAGGAGCAATGTTTAGTTATTAGATCCTTCTAAAATGAGTCACGGGAGAAACAATGCACAAGTTCAGAAACCCAAGAGAATCAGGACTTCTGGATGCTTCCCAGACTGTTTAGAAATCATGTGAAATCCCCATGCACCTATATAAATCTTCATTCTACTTCCTACATTTTTGAGGTATATAAGAATATTGACTGCAGACTGGTCCTGAACCTCTAATGTAAAGAGTGAACAGTTCTTGTTTGGAACACCTTATCATGGTTTCCAAGGCTTCTTTTTGAAGAAGTTCCCTGACTCTAAGAGTCACTGAAATCCTCCAGGGTTGGGAGTTGGGCTGGGGATAGACGATATACTAGATGCTGAGGTTGCAGAGTTTAATGGTGTCAGGTTGAATTATTGCCATATTTTTTTCTTTTACTGACTTCCTCTGTTATAGGAGTAAGATATACAGTACAAATACTCAAATAGATGAAGAAAAGGGAGAGATTTTACAAGGAAATGACTTCAAGCTTATTCCTCTAGGGCTGGTATAGAATTTGTCTGCCTGAGAGGTAGAGGGAGTATCCTCTCCTAAATTATGAGATCAAAAATAACAAGAGGAGCCAAATTGGGACTAGGCTAAGAATTTAGGACTTAGCCTCTCTTATGGATGTAATTATGTTATTGCAGAAAATTTGCAGACATAGAAAAGATGGCTTCAAAAAATACACAGAGCAGCATAGAGGCCTACATGTTTAAGTGTAGAACTGGCTTGAAACTGCAGGCATACAGAATTGTCCTTCCGAATCCTAATCCATTAAAACAAAAAGAAATCTTAGAGGACATGTCGAACGGATGACAGATTAAGAAACTGAGACTCATGACAGTTAAGAGACCATCCAAAGGTCACACAACTGTCAGAGACAAATCAAAGCCAGGTCTCTCAATGCTTTTCATATTTGCAATCACCTGCTTAATACTGTTGTGAAACAGAAGTTCAACCCCAAAATTTAAGAATCAAAATGTAATCTTCTTGAATCTATGGATTGGAGAGTTCTGAGACATGTCAAGGACACCAAGAGACTATGTGGAAAGAGAACACATATTTTCCTTTTGTCATTATTCAATGAGCAGTCCGTTCCTCCATGGCCACTGCTTTTGGCTAGGTATGAGCTATGGAAACATTTTTCCTGGATTCATCTATTCCCTGGAAAGGAAACTCAATCTGGCTTAAGAGAAAAAGTTTCTCTCCAAGTAATGATAAATTGTCTAAATTGAAAGCTCACACTATAAACAAATTTGAACAGTACAGACATCTCACAAAATTAAATTTCCATCTAGTGAACTTGAATGATGTTTTGAGAAAAAGAGAGAATAATATTTTCAGCCGTGTTTTATATGACTTTCTTCCACGGTACTGTTTTTCAGGTCCACTCCCAGGTAATTGAAAACACAATCATAATGACCCCCCTTTTTTTTTTATTTCTATGTGCTCTATTTTTAGTGAAATACTTAACGTGCTTTGAATGTAACCACTAACAGTTTTATTTTTACAAGGAAATAAAAAGGTTTGCAAATGTTGATATTCATGCAGTTTTACTGAAACCAAATACAAACTGAACACATATTTGAATGTGTTAAGAAATTTAATCACCCAAAATGCTCTGTGTGCATTCCTATTTTTTTTTTTCATTTCATTGGAACTAAATTTCCTATTTTCATACAATCCAATGTGATTCTCTGGATTTCAAACTCACCAGCATATTATCTCTATAATAGTTCGGTTGTATAGTTAAACTAAAGTGTAGTTGATTTCAACTACTAATCAAAAACCTCAAGAATCATTTTTTTTACAGAAAATATTCATAATCTTGTACATAACTGTAAGCAGGCTCCAAATTACCTTTCTAATGTATCTCCCACTACTCCTCATCCTGCCTCAGCTCTAGACACTCCAGTGGTGTTTTCTCATCTGTCTCATGCTTTTCCACCTCTTTTGCTCAACTGATATACTCCTTCCTCTAACAGCCACAAGCCTAAATCCTACCTAGCCTACAGGAGTCAGCTAAGATGGCTCCCCAGCAGCATAGTGTTTCCTAGCACCCTGATCAGGATTAACCTCACTGCTGATAAACCCTTGGAGCCCTTCCCTCTCTTCCTGCTACATCCATAGCCTTTTGCCTTATAACACAGATCTTGGAGGAATAATTTATAAACAGTCCCTGACTCACAACAGTTTAAACGTACAAGTTTTGACTTCATGATGGTGGGACAGCATTAGACATTCAGTAGAAACCATACTTCGAATTTTGAATTTGGATGTTTCCCTGGGCTGGTGACCTAAAGTACAATCCTCTTTCATGAAGCTGGGCAGCAGCAGTGAGTCACAGCTCCCAGTCAGTCAGGCAATCACGAGGGTAAACAGCCAATACATCTGTGACCATTCTACACCCACCCAACCATTCTGTTGTTCACTTTCAATACAGTATTCAATAAATTATATGAGATATCCATACTTCATTTTAAATTTTTTGTTTACATTTATTTATTTTTGAGAGACAGAGAGAGATAGAGCACGAGTAGGGGAGGGGCAGAGAGAGAGAGGGAGACACAGAATCTGAAGCAGGTTCCAGGCTCCGAGCTGTCAGCACAGAGCCCGACGCGGGGCTCAAACCCACCAACCGCGAGATCACGACCTGAGCCGAAGTCGGAGGCTTAATTGACTGAGCCACCCAGGCGCCTCCATACTTCATTATAAAACAGACTTTGTGTTGGATGATTTTGCCTAACTGTGGGCTGGACACATTTAAGGCAGGCTAGGCAAAGCTATGATGTTTGGTAGGTTACATGTATTAAATGCATCTTTGACTTGGGATAATTGAAACTTACAATGTTTTTATCAGGACAGATCTCTATTGGAAGTTGAGGATCTGTAGTACCGTGGTTAAGAGTGAAAATTCTAGAGTCATATGACCTGGGTTCACATTCTACCAAAATGTTAACTGGGGATCTTGGGATGTCCTTTAACCCCTCCATGCTCCAATCTCATTAGTTATAAAATGAGATAATCATAGTACCTATCTCATAGAGTTGATGTAATAATGTAAGAAGACATACAAAAAATTATTTTAGGCACACTAGATGTACCTAACATCTAGTGAGTACTCAATAAATGTAAGTTACTACCAATATTCTAACTTTAATGTTATCATCATCATTATTTGTGGTAAAAAGAGCTTTCATTAACAACAGGGAGACCTACAAAATTGCCTTATCACGTCAATTCTTTTTTCCGCATCTGTACTAAAACAGTATTATCTTAGTACAGTTATGTATTGATGCATAACAAATTACCCCAAAACTTAATGGCTTAAAGAAATATTTCTTATCACATAAGTTCCCCAGGTCAGGAATCTGGGGATGGTGTAGCAGTGCTCTCTGGCTCGGGCCCATCGCACCAGCCTGCAATCAAAGTGTTCACTGGGGTTGCTGTCATCTCCAGGCTCAATTAAAGAAGGTCCACTTCTAAATTTATGCTCTGGTCCTTAGTAGAATTCAGTTACTCACATGCTATTGGACCAAAGGCCCTGGTTACTTCCTGCCTATTGGCTGGAGGGCACCCTTGGTTCCTCGACATGTTAGCCTCACTATCAGGCAATATACCACACTGTAGCTTTGTTCATCAAAACAAGCTGGTGAAAGGGAAACAGCCTATAAGCAAGACAGAACTCACTGTCTTCTGTAACCTAATCCCCAAAATAATATCTTATTGCCATCGTCCTGCTCCATTTATTGAGAGCTCTCCTCATTTATTGAAAGTCCACAGGTCCAGCCCACATTCAAAGAAACAGATTACCCAAGGTCATGAATGCTAGTGGTGGGGATCATCGAGGGTCATCTTAAGGCTGCCTACCATGTGTTATAAAGTTACTGTGGAAATTAAATGGGACTAATGTATCTGAAATGCATTATAGAGTGCTTAGCCTCTAGCAGATATTCAAATATATGAGTTTACTTACTAAATAAAAGTCCTTGAAAACAAGGACATTGATCAGTGATACCGCAGTACCTTAAAACTCTGCTAAGCAGATATGGCTCTCACCAACCACTGAGGAATAAATGATAAATGATACCAACACAAGTGCTCACTTTTAGTTAATACTGTCTCCGTTTTCAGAAAGTACAACCTATATACCCTTTAGCAGTAATTCATTTTACAGTACAAGCGTATGGTAGGCAGAATAATGGTCCCCTAAAAATGCCTTTACCTGAACCCCTGCCCCCAGAACCTGTGAATAAATTACATGGCAAAACACAGGACTTTGCAAATGTAATTAAAGACCTTGAGATGGGAGATTGCCCCAGATTATCCATGTGGACCTAATTCTTACCACAGAAATCCTTAAAAGCAGAGAGACTTCCCTGTCTGCAGTCAGAGAAAGAGGTTTGACTGCAGATTGGTCAGAGATACAACACTGGTGGCTTTGAAGATGGAGAAAAAGGACCACTAGCTAATGAATGAGGACACTCCCTTACTAGCTGGAAAAGACAAGAAAAAGACTCTCTGAGAGTCTCAAGAAAGGAATGCAGTTCTGCTGACAACTTGATCTTAGCCTGGTGAGATAAGTGTTGGATTTTGGATCTACTGAACCATAAGATAATAAATGTATATTATTTTAAGGCATGAGTTTGTGATAGTTTGTTACATTATAGCAGGTCATAGAAAAATAATACAAAGAGAAAATATGTGAAGTGTTCATGAGAGGAATCATACACAGTGATCTCTAAATGGTTAATGAATATATATGGTCATTCTATAAGGTAAGATATTAAAAATCATTGAAAGTTAAAAAATCTCTAAACATCACAATCACAAAACTCTGGGCTACTTTTTTTTTGGTGGGGGGAGGCTACTTTTTTTTAAATCACTGTATTATAAAGAGATTAGCTATTATCAAAATCAGTGAGAATATAAACTATGGTATTTATTCTGCAAACATTTCTAGAATATTTACTATGTGGTAGACACTATTATAGACACTTTAGAAACATTAAATCATTGATCTTCTAACCCCAAGAGATGGTTACTATTGCCATCCCTGTTTTACCAAGAAGATACAGGGTTCACTAGATGCCCAAGAGTATATAGGGAGTAAGTGGTAGAGCCACAAATCAAAGCTAGGGACTCTGGCTCCAGAGTCCATGTTTTAACCACCGGTTTTGTTTCTTCTAAAATTATAACCTTATATATTCCCAGTAAGTTGCTTTATACACTGTTTTAGGCTTAGGCAGAATTTTTCAATTGTATGTTTTCTGAATTCTTTTCCCTTTGTATCCATTCAACAATTACTAACCACCTCCTCTAAAGAAATAGATAAAACAATGAGCCTCCCCTTCAAGAACTCACAGTTTAGTGACAAGAGACAGACATGTAAATAGATAATGACAAAATAATATAATATATTCATTCAAGCAAAACCATCTCCTATTCCCTGTCAATGAGTTTCATGATTTAGAAGTAAAGGGCTTAAATAAACAATTGTGATACCTTAAATACTACAGTAGAAGCACCGAACTGGTGTTAAGAGACATAGAAAAAGGAATAATATTTGCAGGAACAAGGGTATGCGGGAGACAGTGAAGGGTTTGAAGAAGAAGAGCAACAGAGTAACACGTGGAGTTGAGTACTTTAGAAAGATGACTCTAAGTGAGTAGGGAAGAGAGTAGTAAGCCTGAAGGGAGGTAGGGCTGGAAGCCACAGATCTGCTGGGAGATGACTTAAAGTGCAGAGATGATGAGGGCTTGAATTACCGCAACGGCAGCAGAGATTATTAGAAGACAGGGTGAGGTTTGGAGTGGTATTAGAAGACCTTATGGCCAGGGGCCCAGGATATGCCACAGGCCTCCCTTGAGAAATAATAGCAAAAGAGAACAGCGAGAAGTTAGCAATGATGGCTGTGTAAGTAGTAGGCAGAGGAATGGCAAGAGGGAAAATTTCAAGTTTGTGTCTGCTGCCTTTCTAAGTCATTTGGACATTAACCTGGGCAAGCAGAGTCTGGACAAAGTGTTTAAAGTGTACAATCAGATAACGCCAGAAAATAACAGTGCTAGAAAGATGCAATCTAGACTGGAGTGGGGAGAAATCAGTGGCTGAGAAAGGAGATAGCACAGAGGTATATTAAAAGAAAACGTTTAATTATAATTTTTATTTTAATGAAATTTAAAAAATTGCATTTCATAAAGAGATTCAAGTTACCTAAAGGAAACATTTCTTGTTACAGTGAACTACTGTTTTTTAGGTTGAAATTGTCAGGGCTCCTGGGTGGCTCAGTGGGTTCAGCATCTGACTCTTGATTTAGGCTCATGTCATTATCTTATAGTTTGTTAGATTGAGCCCTGCATGGGGCTCTGTGCTGACAGTGTGGAGCCTGCTTAGGATTATCTCTCTCCACGCCCTCCCCGCCCCCCCCCCCCCTTTCTCTTTGCCTCTCGGTCATTCATGTGCATGTGCATGGTGCACACATCCCCTCTCTCTCAAATAAATACACTTAAAAAAAAAAAGAAGTTAAATCGTCACCAATAATTATAGCTAGCAATAGCTTATTATGTGGAGGTGCTGTTCTAAGTATTTCACATATAGGGCCTCATTTAATTCTCAAGCATTATTATTAATTCAGTTTATTGTTAAGTGAGATGCACAGAGGTTGAGTAACTTGTCCAGAGTCATCCAGTAACCAGTAAGGGTAGAATTTGAATCCAGACATTGTGACATGAAATCCTGCACTCATTATTATATCACTAAGCAAGTGATATAATAAGTTTAAGTTTAGTAAATGCATTTAAGTTTAGTAAATGCAGACATTCAGAAATTATTTTTACTATGTTGTGATTCAAAGCACAAAGAGGCTCTGGACCAGACTGTGTAAGTTCAAATCCTCATTTCACCACTTAACAGCTGTGAGATGAGACATTACACAAGTGACTTCCTCACTCCACAACTGTTTTCCTATCTAAAAATGGGGATAATAATAGTGCATGTCTCCTAGGGCATTTCTGAGCCCTAAATGAGTAAATGCAGAAAAGGTTTAGAGTAGTGCCTAGAACATATTACACATCCCATAAAATTTACCTGTTATTATAAACATTATTCAATCCTAAATGCTGAGAATACTGGTAAGTAATGCTGTATATACTGCATGGCCCCAGTTAAGACCTGCAATAGGCAGAATAATGGCCCCCAAAATGTCCATGCCCTAATCCCTGGAACCTATAAATATGCCACCAAACAATGGCAAAACGGACTTGCCAGCTGTGATTAAGGTTATGGACCTTGAGATGGAGAGATTATCCAAGATTATCTAGGTAGCCCAATCTAATTAGATTCTTAAAAGACGGCAATTAGAGAGAGAGAGAGCAACGTAAGAAAAGGTAACAGAAATCGGAAGGAGGAGAGGCTTCCAAACCAGCAGTGCTGGCTTTGAAGAGGGACAGAAATGACCACAACCCAAAGAACACGGATGGCTTACAGAAGCTGGGAACATGTCCTCAGCTGACAGCCAGCAATGAACCAGGAACCTACCACAGCAAGGAACTGAATTCGGCCAACCTGAATGAACAAAACACCAAATTCTTCCCTATACCTTATAGGAAGAAACACAGACCTGTGGATAAACTGATTTTGGCCCAGTGAAATCTGAGATGGACCTGTGACTACAGAACTGTTTGACCATACATTGGTGTGGTTTTGAGCTGCTAACTTTGTGGCAATTGTTACAGCAGCAATAGTAAACATAAGATCCATGCTTAACTTTTTCTTAAAAGACTCAAAAATATTGATTTAAGAACTATGTAATATGCTAAAATGGATTTAACTTTTTAAAGTCAGCAATTTTAAACTGTTAGGGGCATAAATCAATGTCTCCTTTACATTTCTATTATTAAATTCCTTAGAACCTAAAAGTTCCTGAAAGGCTAGAAGAAAGTCATAAATAAGATGATATTATAATTCTTTTCATCTTCTCTTTATATTTAAAGAAATATTCTATTTTTTCTTAAGTTCTCATAATTAATGGATGAATTCATTATACTTTGATTTTTTTACTAATACATTTTAAGCCCATAGCCAAATCGTAATAAGACTCTTCATTAACATGTTGGCAGGGATTTATAAATTCTAGGTTTAAACAATTAACATGCTGAATTTACAGAGGTAAAACACTTACATGCCAAATACACTATGCCTGGGTTATCTAATTTTTCACTGTCTCTGAATTGGTACGCATTAGCTCCAAGAAAGTAAGGGCCATGTCTGGGTGTTCACCTTTATATGAAAACTGCTTAGCAAAACTCCTGGCCCCCAGCAGGATTCTGGTAAATAAATGAATGAAAAACAAATACATTTTTAAAGAAAGTATAGAAAGTGGGAAATAAAGCTTCCCTGAAACCTCAGCTTACTAGCTCCCTGGCAAATTAAAGAGGTATACTACATCTAGAGGTTAAATGATACAAATTGGAGCTTATTTTAAACATTTTCAACAAAAATCTTACATGTTCTACAGTTTTATATCCTTAATCAGATTCAGTAAATATAATTCAAGTATCTTGATAGCTTGGTACACATATTTATTATTAACAGCTCATGCGATGTTCACATGACATACATAAAGTTCCATGAATTAGAACCTGCTCTGAACATATCATCTATATTATGGGGGGGGGGGGGCGGTGTATGTTTTTCCCATTTCCATAAAAATTCAATGAAGCACAGTGTATCTGCTGGTCTACCTGAGAAGTACAACATGGTTGTCTTCCTTCACAGGTGCTAAATGAAAGCCTTGGTCTTCTTGAAAAAGACTTTCTTATCCTCCCTCCAGAACAGCACCATTCAACATAAATATAACACAGGGAACATATGCAATTTTAAATTTTCACACACATTCTCATTTCAACATGTAATCAGCATAAACTGAAACAGTTTGCATCCTTTCCTTTTCATACTAGAACCTAGAAATCCCGGGTGCATTTTACACAGACCTGCATTCGACCTACCCGCACGTCAGGTGGCTGGGAGCAACTACATTGGCCAACCGCAGCTCTAGAAAAACCTCCCCTATGCCTAAGTGAGCTGCATACCCTGTGAACTTGTAGCTCCTACTCTAGCTCCTCTGTACTGTTGGTTTATGTGGTAGAAAGGACTTTTTTGTCTTCGTTTTAACTAATTCAGGAAACCATCAACATCATCCTCCTTAGGACTGTTTTTTTCCGAGATCTCCTTAGTGTATGGAAGACAATAAATATTGCCGGTATAAATGATGTTAAATTGTACACCTTGAATGCAAGGATGAATTTGAACACTATTAAAATCCGTTAATAAACGTTCTTTTGTCCATGTTTCATCCTGAGCAATGCCTGTTTTCACAGAAAAGTTATTTAAAAAAAATAAAAATCTTTCTTGTAACGCTCCTTTAGAGGGTAAGCTCTAAACATGTAACAATACAATTGTCGTGGGAGTGTGCGCTCCTGGGGAAGGGAGGTGAGGCAACAACTGAAACGTACTTAAGACCTACTATGTGCAGGAAGGTTCACCTACCTGTCTTCAGCTAAAGCAAACCCTCCAGCCGAGACACTGCTATCCACACCACAGAATCAGTAGGCAGTGGAAATTCACGCAGCTACACATAACTGCCTGGTGAAGCTCAAACTACCTTCCCTCAGGCCCTAGTCTTAGAAAGTCAAACTCAGCTACCCAGGGGTGGGCGACCTCGCCTTTCCGCGGTTCTCAGAGCTCCTGGATGTTTCAGACGGACCCCGCGGCCAGGTGCTCGCTCCCCGCGGAAAGCGCGAGCGCGTCCGGCCCGCCGGCAGGGCCTCTCGGGCCGCGGCTGCGCAGGACTGACGGCCAACGAGACGGGGTTCCCGGCCTTCCTAAGCCTGCAGGGGTCAACACGCTACCCACCCTCGGCACGCACGCGCCACAAATCTGCCCCAGCCCCGAAGCTGCCGCCCCCGCCCACCCCGTCCCGGGACTTTCCTCCCCAAGAGGCCATCCCGCAGCGAGCCCTCCACCCTGGGCTAGCGAGAGCCCGGCAGGCGCGGAGGCGCCCCGCTGCCACTCGGCGGCGCTTGTCCGGCGGCACGCCGCGGCGTCCGAGGACAGGGAAACCCTGCCCTCGGAGAGCGCCGACTCCTCCGCGGCCTCTTGACACAGCGGTCTCTTCACCCTCGAGGCCCCGACCCGGGGCTGACAGGCTGGCGACTGTCCTGCCAATCAGATACGTTTTTCTCCGGATGGCCAGCCGACCAATCACCGCGCGCGGGTGTCTTCTTCGGCTCTTCGGCTCTTCGGCCCTTCGGCCCTTCGGTTCGCCGGCGTTCGCTGTTGCTGGGCCCTCCTCGGCCTTCCGCACCGCTCTAAAGCTTAGTTCTCCTTGTTTAATTTCCTCTTTTTTCTCAGACACTTCCGGGTCCTGCGTCGCTCCGGAAGCCCGCGAGTTCCGGAAGCCTGGGTAATCCAGGTTCTGCTAGGAGAAGTCAGGCTTCCCAGAGAATGTTTCAGAAAAAGTTACGTGGAACGGGGGCGTTTCTCAGACTCGTAAGGTCAGTGTCTGCCGGAGAGAACCGGAGTGCAAACCTGAGGTCTTGGTTACAGCTGGGAGGGCGTGGAGTTTCACGACCTTGTCGCTGTCGCCCTTAGCTTCAGTTTCCCCGTTTATTGGCTTCCTGTCTTCCTGGAAAAAGCAAATCAAAGTGTGATTTTTGGGAAAGGCAATGAAGCAATCCCGAGCTCCTAAAAATGATCTTAGAATCGCACCATTAAAAAGAAAAAAAAAAAAAAAACACTGCTAGACTTGAGTTCCTGTGCCTTCCTCGAGGTGACCAAGACACTTCGAAATCACCACGCATTTGGCGTTGGTGAGGTTTAATTCCTTATGAATGGCTTAAGAATTATGCAGTGTTCAAACTACTTAATATCGGATGGCTCATGTAAAGTGTTATATTTGGTACAAAAATAAGTTGAGTATGCTTAAGTTTCTAACATTTTTGAAAGCCTGTGAACTTAGAACTAGTTTTAATTTTCTTGAGGAGGAAGAGCTGTCGCGAATGTTCTTGCGTAATTGCTTGCAATGAGTTTCTTATATTTAACATTGATTTCTGATAACTGTGAGGATAATTGACATTTTTCTTCTGGTATTTTAAAATAAAAGTCATTGTTTCTTTACTTATTTCTTTAGGTCCCATTTTCCAAAACATCACATTTAGTGAAAGGGCTTTTCACGAGACCAAGTTGTGTTGTTGACTGTTCACATCTAACACGTTCTGGTAGTCTTGATGCCCCTTGATAATGTTTTACCTTAACAATTTCAAGCAGTTGCAGGGAGATTGAGACTTTCCACACTACAATTTGCAGTCTAAACATCTTCCCCTAATACATTAACTTTAGTTAAACCTGAAAAAAATAAACTTGGGATGGCTGACTTCTTTTTCACTTTATCTTCTCTCTGATCTGCCCATATTTTCAATTACTTGTATCCAGAAACATTAGAGTTTAATGATCTTGAGTCAAAAGGAGATTGCAAAGAAAAGAGGTAATGGAATTATTTACAAAGTCAAAAAAAGGGCTTTTATATATACACGGAGTATATATTACATATATATGTAATATAGATACATATTATAGATACATATGTAATATATAATATATATCTATATCTGTATTCCCCCCCCCCTTAAAAAAAAAGGAAGAAAATGGAAATAACAGGACATAGTAAAGAGGATACTACACTAAGTCAAGAGAATTGAATGCTAGTCCTGACTCTGGTTTCGTTTGACCCACCCTACCTTGTGGTCTTAATCTCTTCATTTTTAGAAATTAGGAGTGTCAGTCAATCTGTGGTTTTAAATCTGTTCTATAGAAGAATTCCTGTAGAAATTTCCTGGAACCACGCAGGGGAGAAACAAAGCAAGCCGACTCTCAGCCATATTTTACAAGAGTAGCTATTTTACGTGTTGTTTGAAAAAGTGTTTTCTGTTAAGAAAATTAAATTCATGTCTTTGAGGAGATGATCTGCGTTTCCTTCTAGCATTAAGATTCTGTTTCTTAGGGTATTCATTTGTATCCAATGTGCATTCATTCGATTTGTACAGTTTTTTAAATAGTAAAAGATAAATTCATGGTTAATTCATTACTGAAAGCCTCGAACCTCTGTGTTGTCTTATTGTTTAGTAAGTACAAATTTCAAATTTAATTCTTCATGATCAGAATCATAATTCTTTATTTTTCTCTCTTCCTCCTACCCTTGTATTTTAATACCAAATTTTTAGGAATAAATTTATGTTTTGAGTCCTGGCCCCGTGTTTTCCTCAGAGCGTCACGTAATTTTAAAGTGTCTTTCTCTCTTGCACTCCACTGTGCTCAGGTTCCTGTTGCACAAGGAAATGTATGGCATATGCACAATCTTTATTTCTGGACAAAAGTTCTGCTCTGAATCACTTGCTCCTCTTTTTCCTCCCTTGATTATCTTGGGCAACTTAGAAGCAAATTGGATGTCCCCTTTATCTCCTTCCTGTGAAATGACAGCAGTTTATAAACATTCCATGTTCCTCTTCAGTTCCTTTGGAATGTGGAAGAAACCTCTGGAGAAAAGCTCTGTCCTGCTCCATTTGCCCCATGTAATCCTGGCACTGCAAATACCAGCACTGTCATTTCTCTACATGGAGGTGGAGGCAGGGAAAAGATGGCTAGCACACACTCTTCTTCCCACTGTGCACTGTTTATCAACTTTTCAACCTTTACCGTCTATAAAATCAAAATGCCCTTTTCTGTATTGCTTTCTATTCTTTTAATATATTTTCCTTTTTTTTTTTTTTTCAGAGCTCTTCCTTCTTAACTGCCTGTCAATAAGGTGAGATAAAATTCCATCCAATCTGTGTTTTCTTCTTACGGTTAAAACAAAAATACCCAAGAGCTGTAGAGTAGTTCTGTTTTGATTATGCGTAACCATTCCCTTCTAGTAATAGATGAATTGGCATTGCCTCTACTTTGCATATAGTGTGTGTTCATAGCAGTTAAATGAATGTTCGTGCCTCATTTTTTTCACCCACATATTCCCTTTGTTCAGATTTGACTTTCAGTCTCTTTGAATGGTTCTCTGACCACATGTATAGAGTCAGGGAGAGAGAATGTAGACAAGATGCATCCCAGGCAACACGGGTAACTCTACCACGTTCCTTTACTTTCTTTCCCCATTTTACAGTCCTGAGAGCTTGACTGGCAGTCTGGTCTTGTGAATGATCATGAGGGGAAAAAAATTAGCTTTGAGCTCCGCGGGATTGAATCCATACTACTTACTAACTGCCTTGTGTGTTCCACAGTTTCTCTAGTGTTTACCAGAAATTTCCTGATTGTCAGTCTGACCTTAAACAGGTGCTTAATCTTCTCAGGCCTAACTTTTGTCTTCTTAAAATGGACGTGATAGTACTTACTGTGTGATAAGGATTATATGAGATAAAGAATGTAAAGAAAACATAATGCCTTGCACATAATAATGTATCACGTGATACTTCTTCCTTTTCCATTGCTAATAATACCTCTTCTGCTTTGTGGATATTTCCATATTGTCTTGAATGCTGTAAAATATGCAATTAAACATGTATGCCAGTAATATGAAAGTCATTTAAAATTCTCTTCTTAGGTTCTAAAGCCTTTTTCTAATTTTATAGCATATTAAAGATCTAGTTGCTTCATGTGTTTCATGTGGCTCTTTGTTTATCCTTGGATTGTAATTTCTGCTGTAGTCCATGCCTACACTCTTAATAGTGCTTAGCCTTTAAAATAGCCCTATTTGTATATCATGTTGTGCTCCTAAAGTGTTTATGTTCATCTTTTAGGCCTGTCACCACCTTGTCAGTCGAAGACACTAGTTCAGAGCATGGCTCTGCCACTTCTAGGTGTGTGATTTTACACAAGTCAGCAAATCTCTTTCTCTCTATGCTTCAGTTTCCTTGTTTTAAAACATAAATGATAAAAGAACCTCTTTGATTAATATTGCAAGGATGAAGTTATTTAATATTTATTTTTGCAAAGGATACTTAGCCATGATAGTTCCTTATTAGCACTTGATAACTGGTAAATGGTATATATTTACTACAGTCATAAACTCATAAATTGGTAGGGAGTATCTTCCATAATGCTTTGCTGGGTTTTTTTCTCTATGATAGTGTCTTTGTCTCACATGTTCTGTTTTGATTTCTCTACTTTCTCCAGCCTTTTTCAAACTCATGTCCAACATTACCATTTCCGCAGTTGGAAACGGCTGTTCTTTTTTTTTTTTTTTCTTCCTCTTCCAAACTTTCCTAAAACAGTCCCTATGAGGATTCTAAATAGGTAGACTTTTCATAGTTAATTTTTTAAATTGATTCTTATATCTTTTAACTGCTAGAGAGTATAGTGTGGTAAAATGACTTGTCCAGAGGCACACAGCCTGTTGATGAACCTGGGCTAAAATACAGAACTAATCAGAACCAGTTGAACTCTCTTTCCCCATATTCAGTCAAACATCTGCTCTTTATTTTCACAACATGCTTTCTCTCTTAAAGACTCAGAAGTATCAACTTTCTGAAAGAAAAGATTATGAGTGCCATGCTTTTCTCTTAAAAATGTATTTGTAAAGCTAGGCCAACATATTGGAAATTCTGTTTTAAGGTTTCAAAAAACCAGAGGGAAACTTTTTTGTTTGTTTTAGGTACTTGAATAAGTACATCATAAATATAATAGGGAGAATGCTTAATTGTGTAAGACTTACTATAGTCTTGAAGATTGTAGTATTTGAGTTGAGTTTCCTTTTCTTCCTGAATTAAAAAAAAAATATATGTATATTATGTGTATATATATATATATATATATAGCATATGTGTGTATATATATATATATATATAGCATATATGTATATATATATAGTGGGTATGTATATATACATATATATATATATATATTCTCATCTGGTAGGGCAAGTTGTTCATCTTTTTGAGCAATTTATGCTATTGTGGAGTTTATCCTTCAGATATATTTTAGAAACATTTTGTTGAGTACTCACTACCACTCCCCAAAAGAAAAATCCTGTTTGGATTTTGATGAGGGTTACATTTAAAAGTAATTTAGAAGAATTTAGTGTCCACAACAGAATTTTAAAATTTCACACGTCTTGTCCATACCCCAAAGAGTACAATTGGGATTTGTAGCATTGGATATCTATAAACTATTGAAACTTAGTTTATATTTGATGAAAGAGAGGAACAACAGAATAGTGACAAGTCATTTAGCAAGCCTGTGGCAGAAGTGGGATTTGAACTTCTTGTTGTTGACTTCTAGGCCTATTCACAGTGCCAGAGGTCGCAGTATCCTAATGGATCTCAGTCATAGCTTTTTCTCTTTTGCTCGTGTTTGAAATGTGCTCTGGGAATCGGTGTCCTGTTAAATCCCTCTTTGATGCATGTCCCACTTATTAGTATTGATTTCAATACAATGGACAGTAAATCTATCTGACTACACAAAGGAAATAAAATAGTAAGGTGTAGGTTCAAAGCTTAAGATCTCCAGTTATAGGACTTTATTCACATAACCTCATAATATGAAACCATTCATTTAAAATTTTTTCAAACCTAAAAGGAAAAAATGAATGTATTGTCTCATCCATTTTGATTACTAGAACCTTTGGGATAGGGTGGCAGTGACATTGTCACACTAAAAATTAGTTGATTGTTGTGGATCTGGGAAAGTATGGCCTGGCAGTGGTTGCACAGATGGTTTGATACCTTAGAGATTACTTGGGAATCACATGTTTCTGCTGACAGAGTTTACAGGACTGTAAATTTAAATGTAGAATTTTTGTAGGCAGCATGCATTGACAAATATGCCTAATGGTAATACATCTAGTACTGAGAGTCTCGGAACAGGTCAATAATAATGTGTATATTGATAGCAGCAATGTAGGAGATGTTACTTGGTATTATAGCTAAAAATCCATGTTATCCCCTTAATCATAATTACATTAATATTGACAAGCCCTTGACAATACCCACATTATTATTGATAGATTTCTGTCAATAACATGTTTTAAATAAAATATATTCATTCATAATTTGTACTATACTCAATAAAAGCTCTGAAATACATCCTGAAAATTCTTCCTTCTTTAGTGAGATGCAATCATTTGATTTGGGTTTGGAATGTGATATAGATGACAAAGTTTTATTTGGGGGAATGGAAAACATAAAAGGAAAAGAGTAGTTATTTAAGGGATAAGCTCTTAGTAAATGAATTTCGGGTTTTTTTCTTTCTTCTGTGAAAGAAAAGCAGTGTGACTTGTCTAGTGATAAAATGTTAGCAGGAGACCTTTTTAATAGTTTTTAGTGTTAGATCATTTTGTCTTTTTTTTTTTTAGATCATTTTGTCTTAAACATATGTATGTGACAGGTTAATCACACTAACCTGTAGATGCTATACTTTGCCTTGAGCATCTTTTTCACATACTCTTAACATAGTAGTGTCCTTCACTAGACACATATTGTTTAGTGCCAATTATACTTCTAATTATTTTTAAAAGTCTCTTTGCATGACCATAAATATATCCCCCTGGTTGGCCCTTTAGATCTTAAATTAGTGTGGTTTGGGAGGTGGGGATTGGGAAGGGAGTTATAGAATTGTGTATTAGAAGAATGAAATTTCATGGTAGAATAGGAAAAGGTATTGCCTGTTTTTAGCATTTTGGAAAAATTGATTTGAATTAAATCTGATGGTGTTTGTTTCAATGCTGAACAATCCCAGCTTTAAAAAAAAAAAAAAAAAAAGATTGTTTTGTATTTTTTTTTAAACTATTCAAGTTGGAGCCTACTTTTGAGAACCTAGATACTAAACTACAAAACCCAATATGGGGATTGTTAAACCTTACTTAAATTAAATTCCTGAAATAGACTGGCTATTAGTTGGGAGTGGATGGCAATCACTATACCAGAGTCAGGAAGGTATTGGTTTACCAAAAAAGGATTGGGGTTTTTTGATTCAAAAATGCAGGGGTGCTGTAATCTTCTTTTGATTTTTATTAGTGCTTAACTTTCATTACTTTAGTTCATTACTTTAAGTTGTTCAGAAAGTTATTAACACCTCAGTTAAGGGCCTTGCATTGTTGCAGGAATCCTAGAACTGGTCTTCATGAACTGCAGCCTTCATTTTCTTCAGTCTTATTGAATTTTGCTATCAGAGTAACCTTTTAAAAATATATCTTGTTATGTCTCTTCTCTTCAATGATTATTCATGTTTATGAAATCACTGCAGTTTCCTTAAAGTGGGCTTTTTGCAGTGGGTTAACTCTTCAGCCAGTCTGTCCTGTCAGCTTGTTGTGCTTAGTCACGGCAGATGATTTGATTCTTTGCTTGTAGGTAACAAGCACAGCACAGTGATGGGAATTAAATAACCACGGATGCAGCTCACGTTGGAACCCATCCCAATATCTCCCAGATAAACTATGGCCATGTTTCATGGCTTGCACATTTCTGGGGTTTGCACACAACCTGTTCTTGTGTCTTAAATGACCTTTTTTTCTTTTCTGCCTGGAGAGTTTTGTGATCCTTCACATTTCAAGATTCATTCTTTGCTTCAGAGATCAATGGCTAGTCCTGATCATAGTAGCATCCTATTTCTTTAAAAATGATTGACTAAAAGGAAGTTAACTGAGAGTTAAATTTTTGGATTGAATTCCTGGTACCTAGGAAATTGCCTGGCATTTGGTAAGTGCTCAAAAAATGTTGGTTAAATTGAGCCACTTGTCAGAGAATTAGGATTCACTAAAACACTCTCCTTACATTATATTGAGAATAACTTTATGTGACTTTTACAGGTATTTATGACATTTTGCAATGCTTCACACCTGTTCTGAACAATTATAGTTGTACAGCAGTGGAGGGAAGAGGATTCTATAGTCAGATTAATTGAATTTCTAGTTATTTCTGTTTTATCAGTTTCTTCTACTCCAGGGCCTTCCCCTTCTCTAAAGCCAACATTCTAGAATAACTGTATCTGCGCAAAAAGGGAAACAAAAGGAAGAGGAATGGAATGTCACATGTTGGTGATGAACTAAGGTTGGATGCCCATCTGGACTGCCTGTACCATGTCCTGTTCAGCAAAGCACCCTAGGGTCAGATAATCAGTGTGCATTCCTGAAGTTTTCTTACTTCCAAATGACAAGCATTACCATATTGATGAGGGTTAAATAACCAAGGGAGAGGGTCCTGCTGGGACCCATCCCCATTCTCTCACAATTCCTCCTCCATCATCTCCTTTCAGATAAGATACAAGAGTGTGATGAGTTTCACTGAACCATGTCCCTGCCCCTTCTCGCCTAGCCCCCATACACGTACACATCATAGTGATGTCATGTTCACTTTTTAACTGCCACAATTATATTTTAATTTTGTAGTCAGTATTTCCTGGAAAAAAAAAAAAATCCCTTGACCACAGGTTGATTGAGGCATTAGTATGAGTAATAATGAAGATTTCAGTCTTTTGAAATAAATTTGCCAAAAACAACTCAGAGTCTTTTTCTTCTGATGCCCATCCCTAGCCAAAGAAGCAATAATATAGTAATAATAATACTTGCCAGTTTCCAAACCACTTTCATAACATTATCTGGTTTAATCTCAACAACTTTGTGTGGTAGCTGTTATTTCCAACTTTGTGAAGAATCCGAGGGTAATGACTTTTTTTTTAAGATCACATAGCAAGTAAGTGACAAAGCTGGAACTTGAGCTCAGGTCTGATTGGTTTTAAATCTGCTTTTTTCTACTCTGTCACAGTTGCCTAAATAGGAATGTAGAGCATAGGGAGGGGTATTCCACTTGAACTTACTATGGTGTGTAACGGACAGTGTCTGTTCTATGTTTACAACTAAAAGAAGTCACAAAAATGACTAAAATGTTGGAAAGTAAAACCTAAAACAAAAAAAATAGAGAAATTATTCATCTGGAAAAGCAAAGGCTGAAGAACAGTTTAATGATAGTCTTTTGGTCCATTACGTAGGGAGGAGATCGAGCCCAGCTGTTCTTAATCTACAATGAGGCCAGGCCTGGGGAGAAAAAGAGGAAAGGGGGAAAAAAAAAGTTAAACTGTAACAGAAGGGATAAGAAAGAATTTTTCGATAATAAGGATTGTTAAATATTGGATTGGTTAGAGAGTGTGTTAAGTCTCCTTTTCTGGCAGCCATTAAAAATTCCTGTCTTTGCTAAATGTTAAGTATGATTCCTCCAGAAATGAGGTATTTGAAATAGATGATTCTTCTGAGAAACCACTCCCTCTGACCAGTTTTTCACTAAATATAAGTAAGGAACCTGAACAGAGGAGGCTCCCTTCACCATCCAGTTCATCTAGATGCTTTCCTACAGTATTCAGTCAGTACACTCATTAACTACCAAGCTACTCATTCCGTTGCACATAGATTCAACAAATATTTATTGAGCAGCTACAATGAGCCCATCTTTGTGGTAAACTCTATAATTAATAATGTACTCATCAACCACAATGCAGAACTGATGATGACTCTAGTATTTAAAGATACATAAATTGGCACAACTCGTCCTCCAACGTAGTAAGCCATAGATTTCATCTGATACTCAACTGAAAAAAATAATCGATCCAGTCCAGTTTTGGGGGTGTGAGAGACGTAAGAGGAGGGAACTGGTAGTGTGGACTTATATCCATGTACAGTAAGGTCAGAGCTTTTCAAGGGTTATTTGACAATAAGAGAGCTACCCTTGTCTTGCTGACCACAGAAGGTGAAATCTGGGGAAGATGCAGAGTTGTAGTCACTATTATAGTAGTCACATTTGCCATATGCCCACATACCATGGATGATTGTAGAATTTTGCATGAGGAAGACTTAGCTAGAAATCAGTCACTTTGTAGGTGGTGGGTGCTTTGAACAAAAAGTATAAGATAAGGCAGTTTTCCTTAACTGGTTCAGGGAAAGAAGATGCACTGACGTGACTGAAATTACAGGACAGGTGGTTGAGGGCTCAAGTGAGTGGCACAGACCATCGCTGCCAGAGTTGAAGGTGGTGATAATAGGAGTTGGAGATAGTTTTAAAGGTTTCACAAAAAATGTTGAAATAGAGTTGGAATGTGAAGGGCAGAGAGTTGAGGGCAGTGGGGATAGTTGGGAGAAAAGGTAAGTGTTTAGGTGCCTGAGAAAAGGCACAGAGTCAGGACTGAAGGATGGCATGGAATTCAAGAGCTGGAGACAGAATTGACTAGGTTAGGTCTGAGAAGTTTGTACTTTATTCCAGAGGTAATGATGAGGTGAGAAACTGGTGATTTGGTAAGTGTAGGCAAATACACTTTTGGTTTTGCTTACGGGGTTTTTTTTTTTTTTAAAGTTCTAGTTTTTTTCCTCAATTACATAACTGATGTAAGTTAGAAAATTTGTAACCTGCAGAAAAAAGTGAAAAAAAATCTTACTGATGATTTTTTGCATGAATTTTGGAATTCTTTTTCTACTGAGATAACTTCAAAGTGTTATATATATTCTCTTTGAGGACCTGTGATATCATACACCTCTGTTACTAACCTAGTTGTCTGTTTACTTGCTTGCCACCCTTGCTAGACCTTGGTTAGGGTCCTGAAGTGAGAATAAGGATTTAAAAAAAAAAAATCTTTTTTAAGTTTATTTTTTTATTTTGAGAGAGAGAGAGAGAGAGAGAATGAATGAATCCCAAGCAGGCTCCTCACTGTCAGCACAGAGCCCAATGCAGGGCTTGAACCCACGAACCGTGAGATCATGACCTCAGCCAAAATCAAGAGTTGGACACTTAACCAACTGAGCCACCCAGGCACCCTAGGATGGTTTTTTATCTTTGCATCCCAAGCACCTAGCAGGTCTAGGATGTATCGATGGTCATAGAGTGTGTGATCTCTAATCTCACAAGGTCTACTTTAACCAAAGAAAGGGAAAGCCAAAGACCGTGTAGGATTTCTAATATCCACTGTGGATGTAGAAATGAGAACTAAACAGAAATGAGTGAAAGGGCAGGCAGGCAGCACGGCACCATATGGATGATAGATGTGCCAGAAAAATCACGAAGTTTGCTTTGGAATGGACCAGCCCACTCATTCTCAACATCACCAGGAAACTGGTTAGAAATGCAAATTCTTGGCTCTCGTTCCAGGCCTACTGAACCAGAAACTCTGGAACTGAGACACTGTAGTCTAAGAAGTACAAGCGATCATGATAAACGCTCAAGTGTGGAAACCTCTAGCAGAGAAGAACAGTGAGACTACAGGACTGATGTGAAGACCACAGTATAGGAAGATTGGAAACCCACAGATGTGTGTGATGTCAGTGAACATAACCATTGAACAGCCATGGTAGCTGGAACGGGAAAACTAGGACAGTAAGATTATGTTGTTACAAAGAAAGCTGAGTATGTTGTAAATGGACAGGATCTACTGATCTGGTTTAGTTCACTGCCTTCCTGATCTTAGCATTTAGGTAGAGCAGGTAGATTTAAAATAGATTAGTCCTAGGAGAGAGACCCCACATTCAAAATCTACACTCAGATTGTCTCTCCTATTTCTCCACACACCTGCCTACAAACTCTAGCTGTCTCATCGGAGCCTCAGATCTCTAAAACTACTGTGGTCATTACCTTTCCTTTCAAACCTGTATCACTGCTTGTGTTTCCTATTTCAGCAAATTGGGTTATCATCCACTCAGTTCAGTTATTCTTGGCTTATTTCTCCCTAAATCGTGTCAGTTCTACCTCTTCGTAGCTTTAAAGATACCTATTTTTCTCCAGCCCTGCTGATATCTTTATAATTTAGACCATCATTATTTTCTCATTGATCACTTTAATAATCATTTAACAGTCATCTTAACTGGTCTCTAAGCCTCAAGTCTTTTCACCCTCAAATCTATTGTGAATATGGCCAGAACAGGCTGTCACAAATGCACATTTGATTAGTTCTTCTCTGAAAACTCTCCAGTGACTCCCCATTAACATAAAATAATGTTGATAAAATACAGCTTCCCCAGCTTGGCTATTAGGGGCTTTACCACTGGTCTCCTGTTTCCTTTCCAGCCTGTTGTCCTTGCACCTTCAGGCCTTGCAGCTGCTCACCCTGTCCTTGGAATGCCATTCTCACCGTTCTCTACCAATCTGACACTGCTAGTCCTTCAGGTAGCCACTTAGATAGTACCTCTCCACGAAGCCTTCTCCGACCTCCTGAGGTCTAGTGTTAAGAATAATGCCTTGAATTTCCCCTTGCGTATCCCTCGTTGCACCTATTATTGCCTGTTTATTATTTTATATAGTGCATTCTTCCCCGCCCCCCACCACACTACATTATAAGTCTACACAAGGGTTGAGACTGTGTCAGTTCTACCATTACATCACAAGCTCTGACACATTAACTGGCAAATAGCAGATGTACAACAAACATATTGAAATAAGTAATAATCAACAATCTGGATATGGTTGTTTGAAATCATTTTGAAGGCTAATGGGTAGGAATTTGTCTTTTCTATCCTTCACCTACCCCTGACTTTATCCTATTCATCTAGCATGTGTAGCTTACATCCTGTGTACTGGGCACTGTGCAAGTTGTGAAGATTCACCTGTGACAAGATTCAATCTTTGCAACAGGCTTTATCCTCTAGTGGAGGAAATAGTTTTAAAGTAGTGTGTGTATAGTACATAAAGGCCAAGAAGGTGAAAGAACAGAGTGCTAAGGGAACAACTAGAAGAGGCACCAACCCAAATTTGGGGAGTCAGGAGGAAGTTATGCCTAAGCTATTAATTAAAAATTTAGTACTTAAAAACTGAAAACTGAGTTTTTCAATTAAAGAACAGGAACATACTGTTCCAGATGGAGGGAACAGACCATAAATGTTTACTAGGGAACTAGAGAAGGCGGCACCTTATGACTGCGGGTCATAAGATTGTGTGTTCAGAAGACTTTAGTGTGGGGAATGCACTGAAAAAGCACTGAAATAGTATAGACCAATTAGATGTAATCCAGCAGAGAGATAAGGGCAGCCAGAATTTAGGAAGAGGCTTGCAGGGGAAAGAGTAGTGAATGGATTAAAAATATATTTGGGGCAAAGAGCAGACCTTGAAGATTGATGTGATTTATAGAGAGAAGAAAGGGAACTCTGTCCTAACCTCCTTCTTTTCCTGTAGTTCCTGGCTAGTATGAGGCAAGGATTTTACAGAATTTGCAGCAAAATCCCCACTGCCATAGCTCTGGGCTGTGGAATTTTGAGGGAGCTGCAGGAAGGGGGCAAAGGTGAGATCACCCCAGAAGGCAGATGACATTTATGGGATAGAAGTATTCCTGTCAAATGTCTGGTTTGGGAGGAAAGCAGCACTAAACAACCTGTTATTTAATAGGCACTTTTGTTTTCTGTACCTGAACTTGTAAAGCATGCAGTCTGCCAACTGAGTCATCTAGGATCTGTGAGTAATTTAAAAACATCCCTCTTAAAAACCTCTTTAATTGTCAAAACAAACAAACCTCTTTAATTGTCAAAGATATTCCCTCTTTCAAGAGGTGCAAACTCTATTATAGGATGTACTTTCAGTTCTTTAACTCCTAGCAAATTATATGTAATATCTTTTTAGTAAAAATCATAAATAGAATTTGAAAGGACTTTAGAGGTCAGTTTATCTCAGCCCTCAGTTTTGTAAGTGAAAAAAATAAAGCAGAGATTAGGTGAAACAACTTGTCCAAGATCACCATTGCCACACCATTGGTGACAGTGAATTTCAGTGGGACACCTGCCTCCCTCTGTAACTTAGTGTTCTGTTAGTATGCCAGGCTTTTTGAAGGCCCAGCGATCATTCATGAGCAACCTCCATGTGTTCAGGGCCCATTTTAGAAACTGAGTTTAAATAGATGGCTTGTCATAGTTTGGATTTACCAGTTCTTTAACAGTAAGTAAAATATCTAAACTGGTCTGTACATTCCTTGACAACAGCAGCCACTGGGTGGCTTGTACATAATAGGCATTTAATAAGCCAGTCATACCTAATTAACTACTAGTCAGTTTTTTCTATTTCTGTAAGGGATTTTTGTCCCCTTAGCACCTATATGATTCTTTAGTGTATTTGTGAAATGGTCCTAGTATATATTTTTACATCATAGTTTTCTTAGAAAACTGTATGGGGGCTCCTGGGTGGCTCAGTTGGTTGAGTGTCCGACTGGCTCAGGCCATGGTCTCATGGTTCGCGATTTAGAGCCCTATGTTAGGCTCACTGCTATCGGCAGAGCCTGCTTCAGATCCTCTTCCACCCACTCTCTACCCCTCCCCTGCTCACACTCTCTCTCTTTCTCTCCCTTTCAAAAATAAATGTTAAAAAGAAAAAACTGTAGGATGTGTACCTTCTTAATATCTTAACAGCATTTCTATATTCATGTGCTTTGTGCTAGTATGTATCTTCTACAATAGTGTGATAGCATAATTAACCCTGATTGTGCATTTTAATTTTTTCTCCTAACTTCCTTTATGGACGTAAAACATATTTCAGAAAGATTAAATGACTTGTTAAAAAATATACCTTTGGAGTTAGTAGAAGTGCTGGCAATTAAACTGGGGTCTTGACTTACATTCCTTGGAATGTTCCATAGAGTTCACTGTATTTATTAAGTTCATGTATTTCTCCATTCCTCATGTTATTATTTAGCGTCATCACTGTTAGCATCAGGATTTTATGATCTCTGCTAAAATATCTGACCAAGGAGAATACTTGGAGGTAATTTGTGGAGAAAAAGGTGCAACTTGCTACACCAGTTATTCCTTTGATGAAGGGTCAAAAAAGGAGGAAAAAAAAAAGAAAGAAAAGAAAGGAAAAGAAAGAAAAGCAAGGAAAAGAGCAAAAGGAGAAAGTAAAAGAAAGAGAAGGAAGAAGGTTGCAGTAAGAGGTGATCGCTCACTGCTCTCTGACACCTGCCAGCCCCGTCTGTGTGTCTTGGGTCATTGGTGTACCACAGTCGTAGACATGTAAGTTGAGGAGATGGTATGAGCTTGCAAACGTCTGATGTTCCCTAATTGTACTTTACCCTAGAGACCTTCAGAGAAGACATGGCTTCCAGAGAAGAGAAGACAAAGAGGACAAACAGAGTGCTAAGAATAAGTCAGTTGGATGCACTTGAACTAAACAAGGCCCTGGAGCAGCTGGTCTGGGCCCAGTTTACTCAGTGCTTTCATGGATTTAAGCCAGGGCTGTTGGCCCACTTTGAACCAGAGGCGAAAGCATTCCTGTGGCTCTTCTTGTGGCGCTTCACCATCTACTCGAAAAATGCCACCGTGGGACAGTCCGTTTTGAATATACAGTACAAAAACGACTTTTCCCCGAAGCAGAGGTACCAGCCGCCGAGCAAGAATCAGAAGCTGTGGTATGCTGTGTGTACAATCGGTGGCACGTGGCTGGAGGAGCGCTGCTACGACCTCTTTCGAAACCGTCATCTGGCGTCATTTGGGAAAGCCAGGCAGTGTGTGAACGTCATGGTTGGACTTTTGAAATTAGGTGGGCTGATTAACTTCCTGATTTTCCTTCAGAGGGGCAAGTTTGCAACCTTGACAGAACGTCTCCTAGGCATCCGTTCTGTATTTTGCAAGCCCCAGAGCGTGCGTGAAGTTGGCTTTGAGTATATGAATAGGGAACTTCTCTGGCATGGTTTTGCTGAGTTTCTGATTTTTCTCTTACCACTTATTAATATCCAGAAGTTGAAAGCTAAATTATCCTCATGGCGTATTCCTCTGATTGGTGCTCCTAACGGTGACAGTACCTTAGCCACCAGCGGCAAACAGTGTTCTCTGTGTGGAGAGTGGCCCACCATGCCTCACACCATAGGATGTGAGCATATCTTCTGTTACTACTGTGTTAAGAGTAGTTTCTTATTTGACATGTACTTTACGTGCCCTAAGTGTGGCACAGAGGTACACAGTCTGCAGCCACTGAAGTCGGGAATCGAGATGTCAGAAGTGAATGCTCTTTAGAAACTAAGACTGTGTCCTCTGAGGAAAACTGTATTGTGTTTAAGTCCTTAGTATTAGTCATGCTAAGCATACCGTTTAGGTGTTTTTTTTTTCTGAGGGGAGGTGCTTCTCTGCCACTGTCTTCTGTTCCTTTCCAGGCATGACTAAATTCTAATCACTAGAAACCACATGGTTCTAAATACATTATGTAAACAATAATGTACTACTTTCTCTAAATCATTGCATTCAATTTTTAGTGTTGAGAGGAGTGGACAGTTTTTGTCAGTATACTAAAAATGCTCTTTCATTTTGCTACTTCCTGGAAAGAGGTTAGATTCTAAAACAATTTTGGAGACTCTGGGGTGAGTGTGTATTTATTTTCAGAGATGGCGTTGTAACATCATAATCTGACATTGATAAAGCCCTGTTGTTTTAAACCTTAGGATCTGATGCCCCAGTTGTAATTTTAAGCTTTTCTCTAAAACCCGATTGTAGGGGGTTCGCTTGGCTTCATTCGCAGGCAAAATGAAGGCCACCAGAAGCTCTAGGCTGATGTTCTGCCAACTTTCTGATCCACCTGAAGTGAGGGCTTCCTGCCTAATAGTTCTAGCTAAATCTAGGACTCACTGTCATTGGTCTGCCTGGGACTATGTCCACATTTGTGAACCAGGATAGAAAACTACTACTCTTGATTACTCAGATGTGGGTGACATCCTCACGTGTGTCACATGGACCCGTAGTAGGAGAGTAGGCAGTTCACCACAGGAAACTGAAGTGGCTTTGAAAGAATAGTGGACATGGGGTAGGTAAAAACAACAGATCCCTATTAGAGTTTACATTTGCCTTTTTTACCAAAAGTCTGCATGTGGTTTTTAATTTTACCGGTGATCTAAGTTGATGAGGACATAACTGAATGATTAACTTACTAGATTGCAGATTTGAAAGGATTAAATAAATAAAGTCAACACATTTTGTTATAATAACAATTTGGTTACAGTGTTATTTTGGTAAAGTGTGTTCTGAGTAGATGCCCATACTGTCATAATTTTAACATGAAAAGAGTATTTTACATATATGCTAACTAATAGAGTTGTCAATATTATGGGGTTTTGTGTTTTTCCAGACACTAATGGCAGTACAATGTATTTTTTTAATTTTTTATTGTTATTTAACATCTCCCACCTCACTAAGTGATTACCCACATGGAGTCAGGGAGTATGACTGTTTTGCTCATCACTGGATAACATACCTCTCCAATAGAGACATTCTGTTAGCTGAACAACAAAACCTAATAATCAGAGATCAGGTTTTGTAGAAGCAGATGTTGCAAGGGTTTTGAAGTTCTTTGGCCTGGATTGGGCCAAAGTAGTCTGACCTTCTTACCTACACCTCTGGGTCACTGGCCATGGGCTTCTCTGGGAAGGGTGTGGCCTAGAGCATGGCGCCTCTCTGCAACTGAGGCAGACCCTAAAGGAGCTCACCCCATCCTCCAGCTGGGCAACAGATCCATCCTGAGAAGAGCTGGGTGTCCAGCCTAGTGTTTACCACACCTAATACTGTCTCTCCGTTGTTTTCCTTCATAGTTTTCCATTTTTGTTTTTCTTGCTTGCAAGCATGCAGACATCACACTAATGGCAGGTAGCCGTTCAACTTAACACCATTGGGTTTCGGACTGACTTGTGCACTCAAGTGCTTCAGGGAACTCCAGCTCACTGCAGAGACCTAGGCCTGCTGGCTAAGTTGCTCTGACAGTCCCAAACCCCATTCAGTCCCTGCCTCGCTGTGCACTGCCACGAGACTTGCTTTAACACTGGTGCTTCTATTCCTGTTCCCCAGTGGTCTTAGGGCTCAAGGTGCAGTATAACTGGGTCATATTTAGCTGCATGATGTATTTCTGCTTTAGCCTCAAGAACCTAACTATCATCTGTGAGTATCTCCCCTTGGGAAGATAAAAACTTTTACACTAACATTGTTTTTCCTCTCCCATGTAACTTGTTCTCAAATCAGATTTGCTACTTGTGTATATAATGTATCCAGTTGCTTCAGTGATCATATCTAAAATAGGTACCAGTCAAAGCTAACCCAAGGCATGTCCTGCATCCTTGCTCCCAACAACCCCTGCCTCAGAACTCAGTTCTTTAACTCCTCTGAGATTCAGCTTGAAATGCTTGCTTCCTGTGAAATGGACATTCAGTTATATCTACCTTTTAGGACTGTGATGGGAATTAAATAACATCATTCTTTTAAAAATTACTTACGAAGCCCCTACAGGCATTCTTCTATATTCAGAGATTTACTCATAAATAAAAACCCCTGCTCTCATAGAGTTTATATTCATGGAGGAATAATAGACAATAAAGACATATGGAAGATCGTTTCAGATGTTGGAAGTACTCTGAAGTATAAAAGAAATGGAGAGTGACAAGGGATTCTGTTTTAAACTGAATACTCATGGAAGGCCTCTCTGAGGAGTTGAAGTTTGAAAAGACATCAGAATGAGCTCAGGGAAAAAGCCAAGTAGGGGACAGGTGCCGGGATAAAGATAGGGCAAGTGCCCAAGCTCCTAGATGAGAGTCCATTCCTGGTTGAGGAACAGTAAGAAATAGAGTGACGAGAGAGGGGTAGGAGGTGAGTGAGGTGAGGGGGCCCAGGGTCAGGCCACGCAGGCTGTAGTGAAAAAAAATACCTGGATTTATTCCAAGTACGAGGAAGCCACTGGAAGATTTTAAGCAGAGAAGTTACAAGTTGAGATTTTTAAAGGATCCCTGTCATTAATCTATGGAGAGGTATGAGGAAAAGCCAGAAAACCTAGTCAGAGTCTACAGCAAATAATCATTTGGTATGAACAATAGTTGTTATTATTTCCATTAGGTTTGTGGTACATTAACAGTGTCACTATCTGAACTGGTCAGGAACCTGGAAGTAAACAAAGCTGTAGGAAACCAAAATACATTTCATGGATTCCACACAGCAAAGCTACACTCGAGGTATTTCCTTGAGTCCCCATTTAGAAGCTGCTTTATTTTGAATAGAATTCTAATGAACTTTCAACAACAGAAGAAAATAACAGGGAGGAGGGAGGGAGAAGACTGATGAAAGCAAGCATGTTCACAGTAATAAATAATTTAAAAAAAAAAAAAAAAAAACTTGTATCAGTGAGCAACAACAAACAAAAAAAACCCTATAATCTGGTGGCAGAGCAGGGACACACAGTCTCTGAGGACCAAATGAATAATTGTAATAGTTTAAGAAAATGACCTTGGATCATCAAAGTATACCTTATATTCTGTATAATTTGGTTAAGAAGGCAGGGACATTAGTATTCTTATATTTGAGGATGCCTTCAAGTTATGTTGGCACTTACAGGCAAAAACTTAATTCACTCAGAACATTTGCTTTTAACAAAAAGCTGTTTTTCCTAACAGCACTTAACAAGTGAAGTGTTACTGAATTAAGATCTTTTCAGCAGCAGAACAATTCCAAACACATTTTTTTTTAGCCAAACCAGTTGGCCATATTATCTATAGAACTGATGCTCCATGGTTCTCTCCAGCTAAAACTAGTAGATACAGCACGTTTATATTCATCACAAGTAAGTTGACAAGTATTTCGCTTATATGTCTGGGGTTTTTATTCCTTCAAAAAGCATTAAATCGTGAAATAAGACACTATGCCTTCATGTTTCCAAGTAGTCACTTGTTTTCTCTTGATACTTTTGAGAAAAAGCTGATGGTTTTAAAATGTCATCTTTCTTGAAAGTAAGCATCATTATCATTTTGTCCAATGGCCTTCATCGAATACTGCCTTGAGTTGTTTTCTGGCAATTAGGACAATTCAAACAAGATTAATACGGGTAACTCCTGAGGCCAGAAAATCCAAAAGCATGGTATTCAATAGGTAGTTCACTTTCCTTCTCATTAGTAATAATTTCTCACTAACAGATTCAACCCATCCATTGCTGATATTCCAGAGCCAATAAAACTGAAATCTGTTAAGTAAAACTGATTTTAAAATCAAATGGGTGTGGACATGTTTATATGCATCGACTTTAGAATTTATCTCAAGGAAATGGTAAGAATTTGGATATAGACTTATTGAAATGAATTTCACCATAGCATGATTCATAATAAACATAGGAAATAGCACAAATGCTTAATAGTAGGGAAATAAATAAAATAGTATAGCCATTTAATTGACTCAATGTCATATATAAGTACCTTGCAAAATTTGTGCAAAATTATATTAAATGGGAAAAGTGCACACAATGTAATATTGAAGGAAGTTGGATATTAAATATGATCTCTCAACACCCATATCTGTATCTTGAAATGAGACAAACAGACACCATGAGCTAATAAGCAGACACATATGTATATTACAATAAATGTCTTAGGTAATTCAACTATTCATTAATCTTCTTTACGTTGCCTTTTATTTCCCAAATTTTCTACATTGAGCATATAATATTTCTTGATTACACCAAAACCAGCTGTTTGTTTGTTTATTTATTTGGGAGTGGGGGGGTGGAGAGAAAGAGAATCCCAAGCAGGCTCCTCACTGTCAGCATGGAGCCCGATGAGGGGCTTGAACTCAGGAACTGTGAGATCATGACCTGAGCCGAAATCAAGAGTTAGATGGTTAACCAACTGGGGGAACCAGTTATTTCTTTAAAATCTTGGCCAATTTTGTTTCATTCAATTAAAAGGTAAAACATCTGCACAGCTAGTAAGCAAGTTAATATGACTTTAGAAGATAGAAGATCCTAAAAACCTGAGAGTATCCATTTTTTTTTTGCATGACAATAAAATCCTGCCTTTCTGGCCAACCATAACTTGAAATAGTCTGAATTATTTCATACATTTTGAATTAAATATTAAACTTGGTTCCACATAATATATACATTTCTTAACCAGCTAGAAGTATATAGGCAACAGAAAGGTAAAAAGTGCCCACTCCCTTTTCCAAAAGTATTTGATATTTTTATATAAATGCATGGTATTTTTAAATAAGTGTAGTTTACTTATTTTAAAATATCTAGAACTCATACACCAGATCAAAACAATTGACATGAATATATTATCAATTCGCCTAAGCCTGTAAGATGCCTATGTTTCCTCAACTAAGAGTCAAGACCCAGGATCTGACCCAAGATTGTATATTCCTCCCAGATATGGATACAAAAATGCTGATATTTCTGAGGTATTTTGGGGGGTTGGTTACTAGTAAGACACTGCAAACTTGAACGTCAGTTGAGACTTTATCTAAATAGTCAAAATTCTGAATTAGTGGAAACAGAGAGTTTACTGCCCCGAGAGGTGTCCAGGATGGTTCCCTAATAACCAACCATATCTCACTAAGTATTCAGGAAATAGTATTCCTGTCCTGACAGCCTCTATCCTTTTAAATCCACACCAAATTCTAAGAGCACTTTTTTAGTCAACAAAAATTATAAAATACCACAGTATGGTCAGTTGCTTTAAAAATGCTTTGCTCCAGACCAAATACAAAGAACAAAAATACATTCTTTGAGAGCAGGCACCCCCTATCCAATATTGCATGTGATATTTCTTAGTGCCCTTTCTCAAACCTACTAGAATATTCAGTGTCAACTAGAGAACTCTCTCAAAAGCAAAATTGACTATGAGCTCAGTAAGGACAGACTCTTACCTCTTTCTCTCTCTGTCTCTGTGTCTCTGTGCCCCCGTGCCCCCGCTCCCACCTCTCCTTTCTTTTCCTCTCTCTCTCTCTCTCTCTCTCTTTCTCTCTCTTGACACTGCAGCCAAAAACAGTGACTAGCACAATACAGTTGCTTAGTAAGTGTTTAAAGAAGGCCAGAGAGTTGGGGGTTTGATCATGAAGCGCCTCACAAACACTGAGCAGAGCAACTAATGGAATTATTGTGGGGAAATTTCTACAGGCTCTTCTTTAACAGTGTAGAGAGGACAGCACCCCCAGTTTGTCTTTTGTCGTGTATCTTAGGAGTGCCATTTTTAATTTAAAATGTTCTGTGGCATTCTTGCTTTGAGGGAAAACACAGTTGGAACTCAGGAGCACAATAAGAGAATTAATAACTTTTCATTGAAAATACATGCAATTTTGGAGCTGTCAATTTCAGCTATGTCTCTTTAAATACTTTTTCTTCTAGAATCCAACTGGGTAGATGAGATTTTTTTTTTTAATTCCATTATAGAAGTAATAGCCCTGTTTTGGTGTTTTGTAAGCAGATAATATTCTGCTAGTGACTGTCTTTGCAGTAATGCATTGCTCTGAATTCTGAATTCTATTATTTTACATCTACAGCAGCTTAAAGTGTATTTTTTTATAAACAGCAAACTTCACCTCATAAAAATTCATTACATAAGGGCATAAACAAGTGCTTTTCCTTCTAGTCATTGGCAGTAAGTGATTCATCAGTTTTCCACAGAAAACCAATTTCGTTGCAGATGTTCTGTAATTTCCAATCTCCCTGAATTGTGGAACCATATCACACAATCCCAATGCAAGGGATGTAAAGATTTTTTTTTTTTTAAGGTCTGTGCTTAGCCTCTTTAAATAGGATTGAATATCATTTGCTGTCTCATCAGTTTTATTTTTAAAAATTAAGTAATCAGGCCCCTATTCTTTCCTTTCTTGCCTGTGTTGATTCCACACATGGATGGATAACTGGAAGAAGACTCAAAACCCCAAAATGACTTAATGTCTGAAAACTTATTTTCCCAAAGTCAAACTAGAAATATTAACAGGAACAAAATTTTTCCCAAGTCTAAATTCTTTCTTTTTTTCTTTCTAGATATTTACTTTTATTCTTTCAAGCCCACAGTGAATGAGAAACAAAAGTAAGGGCGATGGAAGGCTGAGGGTATGTCCACCTTTCTATTAACAATACAGCCCCTAACAGATATCCTTGGGAAAATCACCTCCAAGACTCGCTTGAGTTTAGTTCGGTTCAGTGTTTCAAAGTTGACATATGGGAAATGGGCATTCAAGTATTAAATAGGGAGTTGAGAGGGAAGAAATGCCTGTAGATTCCATGATAGTTTAAGGCCATATAGTATAAAATAAAAAAATTCTCAGAAATGCTGGCAAAGAAAAGGTTAAATATCTTCTTAAAGTCCAGTCTTTTTAAAAACACCTCAATCTTTAAATTGAGAGTTTGAATCAAAAGCATGGTAATTAAATTTACTAACAATACAAAGCTATAAGGTATAGCAAGGGTGAAGTGACAGATTTTCAAGACCACCAATTAGATTCTGAAGCTGATCCTTATTCACCTCTCTGCCTTGCATTGCATCTCTGGTTACCCACATACTTCTTTTAATGAGTTACATAAGGAAGGGCCGTGGACTTCTCTCAGCAGGGCCATTTTCCGCAGAGGCCTCTGAGTGTGTTTTGAGAAGCATAAATATCTGCGTGAGTCTGCCATGCTCCCTGGAATCCCATCATCAATGGAGAGTAGTGTGTTATAAGGGAAGAGCATCATCTCTAATATCTAATACACTAAATTACATGGAATGTGCTGCCACCTCTAGTGTGTTTCCTGCTGGCACCAAGCAGAGACTAGAAGCAGCCAGAGAAAGGGCAAAATTGGCCACTATACATGCAGCCATAAACTTTGGAGACATCAGTTAAAACCTATTCTATCTTGGGACACCTGGGTGGCTCAGTCAGATAAGTGTCTGACTTCAGCTCAGGTCATGATCTCACAGTTCGTGAACTTGAGCCCCGTGTTGGGCTCTGTGCTGACAGCTCAGACCCGGAACCTGCTTCGGATTCTGTGTCTCCCTCAGTCTACCCCTTCCCTGCTCAAACTCTGTCTCTCTCTCTCTCTCTTAAAAATAATAAAGCATTAAAAAAAAAAACCCTATTCTGTTTTCTCATCCCCTGAACTCCTCAATTATTGCACATTTCATCTTTTTACTTACTGTTCAAGTGCATTTTAAACTGGCTTCTCCTTTATACAAACTGAAATTTAAAGCAATGAGAATGATTAACCATAGCCTTCTGCCTCCCTTCAATTCATAAAAAATGATTATTGAACACTTTCTTCAGTATGTTGAGCACTAGGAATCCCAAGATAAGTAAGAGATCAGAGTCTACCAAAGGAGAAGAAGATACTGAGAGTGATTAGACAAAATGCCTGGAGAGCCTTGAGATGTGAATAGTTTATTCCATGGGGGACCTGTAAAAAGCCTTGGTAGGAACACAAGACATCTTCGGGTGAAACAAAAGGGCATTGGCATGAAAAAAAAAACAAAACACTCTTGAGAGTTAACACATAAATCCTTAAATCCAAATTCAGATGAATACTCATTCAATAGATAATCTTTAAAGATCTACAGAGTACCAGACACTGCTAGGTAAGCACTGTGGATGGAAAGAGAGAGAAAACACAGGACATGTTTCTGCCCATAAGGAGCTCACAGTTTTCTTGAAAACCACTGTGGAAAACAAGATCTGGTTAGAGCAAGGGTTTGTACATGAGCAGGGTGAAGGCAGGCTCATAACATAAGGCATCATTTTGAAAAGAAAGCACATATTGGTCATCTCAAGTGGAGAGCCATGGGGTCCAACAGGAAAGCTAAGGATGCCTGGGAAGACACAAGTGGAAAACAAGAGACAAGATCCATGACAGGAGACAGACTGAGTAGCAAATGAGGTTTGACTGAACCCAAAAATCTTTAGCTCTGCTCAGTGGCTGGTACTCTTCTGGAATTTTTTATTCAGTGAGAGGAGTGTTATATAAATCACACTTCACAAAAGAAACAATGAAGTAATTTGTCCCAGGTTACTGTGCAAGTATGGGAACTAAGATCTTTCTGACTCAAAACCCACCTCTTTCTACAATATCAAACTGCTATTCAATTTTATTTCTCAATTGCTCCCAGAGGCTCATTGTGCAACTGGTTTGTCCATACCTTCTGCATTACTTCAGTCTCAACAAAAATCAGGAAAGTATCAGAAAGAAAAAAAGCTTGAACTACCCTTTAGAGTATTGGCCACAATAGAGCAGACACTGGTTAGAATGTCCTATTTGAGTAACCATACTATAATTGAGAAATAGAGAAGGTACAATGTATTCTTGAGCTACTTGGATACTTGAGAGGAAAAGTCTATGTAAGAATCTCTTTTCATCCAAGAAATGGAGATGATTCAGAAAGGAGGGAGTATTCTGTTTCCTCAGACTCCACACTGTGCCTAGTCTGTGATGGTATTCAATAATTATTTAAATAAATAGAAGAATACATGTCAAAAGGTAAAGCATCACAGAAGTTTATTTTAACCTACAAATTGTCAAAGTCATTTTCTGATGGTGCTGTTTTTAATAAGCATACCAAGTATTGTTGGCAGTATACAGAAATGAGCATCTTCTTATATTACTGTAGGACTGTAAATTGTTTGGGGGAACAGATTGGTTATATGTATCAAAAGCTTTAAAATATGCCTCCTTTTTCATGATAAATTACAGTGTCTGTGTGTTTGTGTATGCACATGCATGCACGCTTGTGTGTGTGTGGAGAGAGAGAAAACGAGAGAGAGAGGGAAATTTTAATTGGCTTACATGATTATAAAGGCTGGAAAATCCAAAATCCGCAGAGTAGGCCATCAGGCTGGAGACCCAGGAGAGCCATTGCTGCAGTTCCAGTCTGAAGGCCAGCAGACTGGTGAATTCTCTCTTGCTTGGAGGAGGCTGGTCTTTTTGTTCTACTCAGGCCTTCAGCTGATCAGATGAGACCCAACCACAGATTGGAGGACAATCTGCTTTACTCAGTCTGCCAATTTAAATGTTAATCTCATCCAAACACCCTCACAGAAACACCAGGATAATCTTTCACCAAGTATCTGGTCACCCCATGGCACCAGCCAAGTTGACACATATTTTAACAAATACAACCTTGTGATGGAGGGCTGTCAGCAGATCAAGGAAATATTCTTAGGAAGATCCTCATTAAACATAGGCATAAGCAATGTGTCTCTGAGGCCAGAGTGGAGTGAGGGGCTTTTTTCTAGTTGTTAACGAAAATGTAGCAATGATCTGATGCAATGAATGCTTAAAGAGTCGACACAGTTTTGTTACCTCAGGCATTTGCATCTCTGGGAACTGGCCCACAAGGCCCAATCTTCAAGTGGTAATTTGTTACGCAGCAGTAGATAGCTAATACAATAATACTTTATAATACTGAACCTGATTTTAGACTGTACTCCTGCCAAATGGCAATAAACTATGAAAGGCAGCCACATAAGTCAGAGTTAACATTATTTTCATTTTTCTTCTGCATGTTGAAATAAGGTACTTTTAATTAAGTAGTAGTGATAGTATCCTAAATTCAGTAATACCTGGTACACCATAAAGATGCACATTTCTAATCACTTAAACTACTTGGATTGAAATATTGTTTTAAGCAGTTAGCTTGTTTCATCAAATTAATGACAATGACCGATTAAAAAAAAAAAAAGGCATTGGGTGGTTTCTCTTGCTGCTATTGCTGTTTTCATCTTGACTGCCTGTCACATGGTAGGCGTTCTATAACTGAATATTGGTGAATGGGTTTCCCATAAATTAAATGAGAATTCATTTTTTTTTAATGATAAAGTATTTGAGTTTCACCGAGTTCACGGGTTTACTGTACCACTGATCTTTTGAGTATTTATTTTCCTTTATTTCCTATAATTCTGATTACACAGCTATCATTAAAAGTAGGTATAAGGCATCCCTGGATTTTCTAAAGTTCACATGATGCCTGTTCCAGTCATTTTGGGGAAAGACCTACATTAGTACCTGTTTTCGCTAAGCTCAATAAATCCCAAAATAATCTTTGCTATTATGAGAAAAAGGTGGAAAGCAAAAATAGCATTCAGCATTTTGTTTGAAGCAAACCCGTATGAAGGCATCATGCACCCCAAACAAGAGTGACACCATCAAGCTCCTTACCTGGCTGGGAGCTACATGCTGCATCTCAGCATCGAGCCACCATAGCTTTGAAGTGTGTCTGTGAGCATCTGTGCTTTATCTTGATTTATGTTGTGCATTTGTTAGCAAGATCTGTCCTAAAGTCTCGGAAAAGCCTCGGAGAGGTTATTTTGGGGGTCTGGGAAGGCTCAAACTTTTTTTTCCATATAAATTAACGGTAACTACATCTTCATTTTATGCCATTTTGGCTTATGAGGGATTTCATGGGAATGCTCTGCTTCCAGATAGCAGGGCAACCTGTATTGTTTATGTAATTGCTAGAGCCAATATTTTACTTTGCTGAAAACATTAACTCCTAGGCCCTCCCATCTGTTAGAACTTGTTTCTAGTCTCCAATGAGGGTTAATTAGTTGGAAGATAGAACGTGTTCCGAGATGAGCGGCAACCTCCTGAACTAGGAAACTGGATTTTTATCTCCTTCTATTTATCCTTTGAAAAGGCAGAAGTCACATTAGCTGTGTAACTAACCTGCTGGCTAAGTTCCTCTTGTCTCTCTTAGTGAGCTGTTTTCCTTTGTCTGCTTTTTTTTTTTTCAACTTTCTCCGTTGCAAAAGTCTTTGAAAAGAAACTTGACTTTTATCAACTTACAGTCTTTTTCAAACAAAGTTTATTTTCCTTAGATTCGTTGGATTCATTAATTTAAATTAAAACAAGATCTGTGATATTTATCATCGTTAACTTTCTTGCTTCAGTTAAATATAGATACTTTATATCCGAATACTTATTTATAGTCAGGCCGAGTAGCTGGGGCAGGGGATCAAGAGCAGCTGGCTCCAGGGGTTCCCAAACAGACCAGGTTGGGTCACCTGCTGCTGACAAAATCCAAAGGCAGTGAAATGAGCAGTGGTGAAACAAGAAAGAAATTTCTTTCAGTGAGGCCAACACCGGGAACACAGTAGACTAGAGTCTCAAAGACTGTCTCCAAAGTGCTGAAAATACTTCCGGATTTACATAAGGAAAATGTGGGGCAAAGGTTAGTGGGTAGGCTCAGGTAGATGGTGAAGGTTAAGTGGATCATTGTCTTGGAGTCAATTACCAGTGGGGTTTTGCTAGCTCAGGGCAGTTCTTCTGACGGAGAGGGTAGTTTTGGTTCCCATCAGGGTATGCTTTGCCCTCAGGGTCTTCCGCTTGAATGGAGAGAGGAGCTGGAGAGAAGAACCCACCTAGAAAGTTTGAGGTCAAAATGGAGGCAGCCAAACTCCTCTTTCAGCATACTGAACACCTCCATTCTGAGATAAAATTGATGTGGGAGATGTAAAATATATCAAGTCAAAGCAACTGAATTCAGAACCACAGACAACAAACACCAGGCTATGCAATTCTTTACATTAGAGAAATCTGGGGAATACAGACAAACAATCTAGCTAAAGTTAAATCAGAATTTCGTCCACCACAACTTGTGCTAGAGTAATCACTCCATTCAGGTAGGACTTTTAGGCCAAAGCAAATCTGGTACCTTTAGCAGAGTCGTAGTGAACGGTAGAGCAAATATTACACAGCTATGCAAATATTAAAAGTTAAGTATCCTCTGGGGCTTTTATATTTTTTCCCAAATCTTTTTATTTGAGGAAATATTCCTATTACAAGAACCAAACCAAGTTCTGCCTCCCCCATTCCATCATAGGTTTACTGGCCATGACACTCATTTGGCAAGTAATTATCAAATCTCAGGCTTGAAAGAATTTTGCAAGAATTCCTCCATAAAATTTTTGTCAGGTGGATACCCAGACTCTTATTTTGTTACTTCCAATGATTGGACTCACTGTCTCCCGGGAAAGTACCAGTCATGCTTTTGATCAGTTTTATTTACTTAAGAAGTTTACGTGCTATTTTGAAATAGGTGCCTGTTGGTCAGAATTCTGCCCTGTAAAATCATTAGAAATAAGTCTAATCTTCCTAACCCAAGAGAATCATGTATCTCCTTAAAGTGAAAACAAAACATGGCTCTCTTCCTTTTATCTAATCAGATGGCTCCAGGCTTATCTACCCTCACTCTGGCACCAACACCCACACACCCACACTGCAAAGGGTAGCTGGGTCAAGGTGTAAATTGGGGGCAAAATTCGGGCCACACTCCCAGTGCTAAGTGGTGAACCCCCAACATGGGGCTGTAGCCTCCCATAGAAGGGGTGCCTTTTATAATACTTACAAAGGCACCTTCTGTCAGGTTCACCTGCCAGGCCACTTGCAGAACTTGGTTTATCTGCAGAAATTACCTTCTTATACAGACACAGATGTTGTGTAGTGGGGGGATCTGTGTTCCTTACATGACATGACATCAAATCTCCCCTCTGTGGGAGATTTTTCTATTGCCAGATATTTCTATTGCCGTCGCCATGCCTGCATCACCAGCTTCTCTAAGATGAATTTTTCTTAATCTATGTTTTCTTCTAAAGTTACATATGTATGGGACACCTGGGTGGCTCAGTTGGTTAGGCATCAGACTTCAGCTCAGGTCATGATCTTGCAATCCGTGAGTTCGACAGCTCGGAGCCTGGAGCCTGCTTCAGATTCTGTGTCTCCCTCTCTCTCTGCCCTTCCCCCACTCATGCTCTGTCTCTCAAAAATGAATAAACATTAAAAAAAATTAAAGTTACATATGTATAGACAATAAATTGTACTTTCACATCCTCTTTAGTATTCCATAATTTAGCTCTTCAATAGCTCTTGTCTAATGACTTCATCAAAGTTGAACTCTTTGACCTGATTTTCAAAGACCATCATAAATTGGGTCTAACTTGAGACTTTAACTCTGACAGGCTCAAAGCTTAACTATCATTATCCCCAAACCCACTTCTTTACTATGTTCTTTTCACTGTATCACCTTCTATCCAGTCACCAGGAAAGGAAACTCGGGATCTGTCTCCATTTCTGCTCTTCCTTCACTCTCACATTCAACTGGCTCCCTAGCCTGGGGGGAATTCTACTTTTGCCTTCTTATAAGTCTTCTACCCACTACCATTTCTACTCCTTGCCTGAGTTTAGATTGTTCTCTCTGACTTCCTTGCCTCCAGTCATCCAACCCGTCCTTTACAATGAGGATTGTATCCAAATTTCAAATTCATCAGGCTTCCACACTTCTCAAGTCTCTGATGGTTTTTTCTTTTTTGTAAAAGGAAAAATAATTAATTTGGCACTGCATTCAAGAGTCTTTGATTCTATCCCCCATTTGCTCCCCACAATGGAAACACCATCGACTTCCATGGTTGTGGGCTTCAGATGATTCAGCTCCCTTTGTGACTAGTGCTTCCTAATTCTTCCCAAATGCCAGCAGCCATCAGGGCTATAAGAGCCTGATTATCTTTGTTCTAGTGTATGCCAGTTAGCAGACTTAAATAATAATCACTCTTAATAATCAAATTAGGAACTAATAGTAGGGATTAATTTATTGTGACAAGAATAAGTCCCCTCAGAATGATACTTCAGATTTTAACATGATTTCTACTGTTATTCTGTCCTTAAATGTCTGCTATAAATGTATCACTTCCACTCTTAGTTGACTCTGCCCTGCTGTAAATGGCAATGTCGTATTTGAGTACTAGTTATTTGTACCTTTGCTTATTATCTTTCACTTTGTGATTTTTATATACTTTCATACATTTTTCTTACATTTCTCTTCCTTCTCTGCAAGTCCACAGAATATGAAATCGTCACATAAGAGCAGGATCACATGGGGATACCTGGGTGATTCAGTTGGTTGAGTCCGACTCTTGATTTTGGCTCAGGTCATGATCTCGTGGCTGTGAGTTCAAGCCTTGCTTTGGGCTCTGTGCTGACAGTGTGGAGCCTGCTTGGGATTCTCTCTCTCTCTCTCTCTCTCTCTCTCTCTCTCTCTCTCCTCTGCTGCCCATGCCTGTGCGCATGCTCACATGCACTCTCTTTCTCAAATAAACATAAAAAAAACAAACAAACAGACCACAGACTTTTAACTATGTTGGAAAAAATATTTACTAATAATTTCCCCCCCAAACTAATAGCTTAAGAGAATTTTACCCTATGAAGAAGTTAATCCAGAATCTGTTTTAAATTTGCTCCTAATATGTTATGTTGAAATACTGAGATAGTTTAATGAAAAAAAAATTAAATAAAAGTTCTTATCAGCAGAAAGCTGACTTGGCTCCTTGTCATCAAGCCTTCCTGACAGTTCAAGTAGATACAGGGTAGAAAAAAAAAAATCTCCTTAGAGCTTAAAATAATCTGAAACCCATAGATAGGAGGGTGGGTTGAGTCAGATCCAAACCTAGACTATACCAGGGTATCTAGATTTCCTACATTTTTCAAAATGGATGGAGATCTGCTGTCTCAAGCCCAATACCCTCTTGCTTGATCAACATAGTACTTAAAAATAAACAAAGAATCTGGTGAGTGGGAGGGAGGGGAAAATGGGTGATGGGCAATAAGGAGGGCACCTGTTGGGATGAGCAACCAATTGGTATGGAAACCAATTTGCCAATAAATTTCATACTAAAAAATAATAAAAATAAAAATAAACAAAGAATCAAAAACAACCAAAAGGAGGTGAAGATGTTACATTGACAACATTCTTCTCTTTGAGAGCAGTTTCAAACTTTCAGGAAACAGGTTCATGGTGGAAAGACCATGAACACAGGAGAAAAGGTTTTGCTACACAGTGACAGATATCTAAAGAGTGAAGAACCTTTCTTCCAGAGAACTTTAGTATTGGGTTAATCAAAAGGTCAGCACCTAACTGGCTTTCTGTTTATCCTGAAGGAGTCAAGCCTCAAGGAGGAAAAGCTGCTGGACAGGTAATACCTCCTGGGGATGGGTCACAGCCAGACGGCTCCAGGAACCTGGAAATAAGAAGTGGAAGCTGGGAACCCTAGACTGAAGAAGACCATGCATGAAAATGGAACCTGGTAAGGCAGTCTGAGCCATCACAGATTAAAAAGAAAAAAAAAAAACCCACAATTATTTCAAAATTGGTATCTCATTTTCTTTGTCCTTTCTATGGAGTATCTCATTAATATTTATGATGTTTTAATAGTATTTGCCTCATTTTGAAAAAGACAATTCTCTAGAGTTGGTTTCCATTGTTACCAATCGATGAGAAGTCTGGGGTAGGCTTTTAGCTACCTAGGAAGACAATGGAACCACCCAATTGTGATTAATCTGAACCATAGCCCCAAAGTCTAAGTCTTTAAGCATGCATTTCAATCATTTTAATGCAAGCATCCCATTACCTTGTCTGAACTCTAACATTCTTCAAATGAGTGTTTTTCGAACTACAGATCAAGACCCATTAGGGGGTCATTAAATCAGTTTAATAGCTTGGGACCCATATTTTTGAAAACTAAAATCAAATAGAATTAAGAAGAACAGAAAACAACTTCCCTCACATATGGAAAGGGCAATGTATGAGTCAGGATAAGATAACCTATACTCGTATCTAAGTGCCTTTAACACAATAGAAGACTTCCCTATCCCTCATACAAAGACAGCTCAGGTTAACTGAGCCTCCTCTGTCTTACAGCTTCCAAATATGCAGCATGTAGTCTCCAAGTCAGAGTGTTGCCTCCAGCAGCAAAGAAGTCTTTTGCCCTAAAAAAATGGAAATGTGCAAAAGTTCCTAGTCTGAGAAAAATCGTCACCTTATTGGGAAGAATTTTTGCTCTGGTGAAGAATCCCTGTTGCACTAGAGAGTACTTGTCTGAGCTTCACATCCCTTTTGCTCAGCCTCTGTGGGCTCTATCCATTGTCCCTTCATCTTCTCAGCCTTGGTACCTAGCTCTAACCAGGTGCTGCTATGGACTGAACTGGCCCACGCCCCACCCTCCAATTCATATGTTGAAGCCCTAACACCCAATGGGACTGTATTTGGAGATAGGGATTTTAGGAAGCTATCAAGGTTAAGTGAGGTCATAAAGGTGGGGCTGTAATTCAGTAAGACTGGTGGCCTTATCAAAAAAGGAAGAGACATGGGAGCTCTGTCTCAGCACGCACATATAAAGGAAAGACCATGGGAGCGCACAGAAGGAAGCAACAGTCTTTGAGCCAGGAAGAGAGCTCTCACCAGAACCTAACCAAGCTGGCACCCTGGTCTAGAACTTCCAGCTTCCAGAACTGTAAGAAAATGCATTTGTGTTGTTTAAACCACCCAGTCTATGCTTATGGCCACCCAAACAGACTAAGACAGGTGCTGACCTTGGATAATCAATAATAGCCTATAAGTGTTAAGGGTCTCCTCTGTGCAGTTTCCCCTCACCTATCCAAGCTGAGTTCATTCCTTCCCATCTTAGAGGAGCGTGAATACACACTGCCTACATCACATTCTATTGTTACTAATTGTGCACACATTCTCTCTTCTGCTAATATGTACATTCCTGGAGAAGAAAGATCGGTCCAAAGATAATGCCTGATGGTGGGTAAACATGAAATAATTATAAGAGGCATTAATTATTAAACATTATTAATTCCATTTTGCAAACAAGAAAACAAGTTCTGGTATTACCCTGAGGCCTTGCTGTAAGCGGTCAGTTGAACTGAGATTTGAATGAATGTATGTCAATTTCCAAGTCACATTTTCTTTTATTATTAAGTTACAGCCCTCCCCTCATCCCTTTCCCTGTATCTTACCAAACTTTTGGACTTGGTCCCATCTCCACTTTCCCCACTGACTCATCTCTTCATTACTCACTTCTCTGCTTTTCTACCATCTCTGCCCCTTCAATCCTATCAGTTTTCTGTGTCCTAGGTCTTTAACCCATTGTCATCTATCTACATTATTGGACTTGACACCTTGATTAAAACAATGCAATATTATAATATTGAGTGACTCTATATTTAATTATTTAACAATGCTTTCCTTTGTGGGCTAGTTATAATAGCATAGCTAATGAATCAATTTAATTAGATATAAACAAATTTGTTCTGCTTTCCTTTTAAAGTTAATCTGATTCTCTTTTTCATCATATTTATTACTACAAAATAACAAATGCAATCCTTTGTTAAATCGCTTACATCCGTTGGTTTCATATTATCAGGCACAGAAATGTTTGCCATCACAAGTCTTTAATTACTTTTCCCACTCATAGTAGGCACTCCCAAGTACTATATAATATGAATTTACTAAAGAATTATAAAACAAAGAAGAGCAAAACGTCAGGCTTCTGAAAAGCCTGATCATCATCATATTTTGATGATTCAGACAGAGCAGCAATATAAATAGATTAATAAAACTAAGAGTGATTCATATTTGTTCCCTGGTGCAATTAGCTTCACTAAAGAGAGCATGATGCCATTCTAAGGCTGAAAGAAGACCTTGTAGCTGAAGTTTTAAATATGCCACTTTAAAAAAAGTGCTTTATTTAAATTTGATTGACTGTCCTCAAAGCATAAGGCCTTAAAATATTTATGAGTCATTTTGGGTTGAATGCAACCCACAGCAAGCCATAGTGGCTATAAAAAAAGCACATTAAAAATACTAGTAATGACCCATAATATTATTTTCAAGATAAATCTTTTCCTGATCAGTGATAATGCTGTCTCATTCTTTGAGTTACCATCTTTATTTGTTAAAAAGTCTTGAAGTTTCAGCTCAAAGATGTTCTCACAACAGGGTTCCAAATAAGTTAATAGCCTGTTTTAAGAACTATTGGAACTAGACAGTAAAAATTGAAGTCACCCTTGCAATTGAGTTTGCTCAAGTCTAGCTTATAGTTTTTTCCAGACTCTGGGATCAGCAGTTTCAGAGAGAGAGAGAGAGAGACAGAAATCAAGACCCCCAAATTTCCAAAGAGCCCTATCCAATATATTCACTGTATTTCAATATGCCAGAAGAAGATTCCATGGTGTAAGATAAGCTCCTAGGGCAGTATAATATTAAATGGATGACAGCCTAGACCCATTGATTCTACTGCTTAAAAAAAAAAGAATGAGTATAAAGGAACTGCATTGTTATTGACTTCTATTTATTTTTATAAGGGTTGTTAGTCCCAGGCCAGTTGCTCCTTAATTGCTCAGCAAAGTCTTGGGTGGCTTTCGGCTCAACTTGTGTGTTCCCATGGAATGCAGTCTAATTGCAAATATTGGCGATCCATGAGTCATGTAAATCTCATTCTATGAAAAGCCACATGTAAGTTTCTCCTACTAGGAATACATTCATTCCAATGATCTGTTATTCTAGATTATTCACACTGCTGCCCTTGTTCAGTCATTCAATGTATATCTTTTGCATGTCTACCAGATGGCTGCTGTATTTAGCATGGGAAAAACAAAGTGATAAGATATAGTTCTTTCAACAGGCACACAAGATGGCAGACAATTGTTCAATGTTTCAGGAATTACTGGGTTGTAATCCTTAGAACGACTGCCTAGTAGGGTAGGTGTCACCATCTTCATTTACATATGGGGACAACGGTGAAAATAAACCTGAGCCTCAGAGAGGGTAAACATTAAGTCCAAGGTCACAGAGCAAATATGTTCCAGAACTTGCCTTCACATCTAAGGTAGTTTTATCTAATCCCCAAACCTATGGGCCTTTGATTATTGTTTTCTGCTTTCCTTTATCAGTTTAAATGTACGGTTTAAATTTAAAAATGAATTAATTTTGTTTGTAAGTCTTCCTCAAACCATCCTTGTTCATTATTCTTAAACACTGACACTTTACTATGACACTTTACTATTCTTAAACACTGACACTTTACTACTACTATGCAGTAGGCTAAAACTGTAATATGTTTCATCTCTTTAACAAAAATAATACTATTTAAAAATATTTTAAGCACTCAAATATCATACAGGGTCTTGTGCCATATATATGTTTTTACTTCCCCCACATGCAAAGAGAATAAGTGCACAGGGAGCAGGCCCAAATGAGCCCCATTCTTCAGGCCAGTCATAGGGGTAAAACAGCTGAATGTAGAAAGAGTGTGGTCATGAAGAAGAGCCAAAAAGGACTCACAGTCATTCTAGAATTTGAGGAGTGATTTTTAACACTCCAGGAAGAAGTGAGTCAATAAGGAAGAATGTAAATCAAATGGGTACCAGTGAAAGGAAAAACACAGTCACTTTTATGTAAATCAAAAGATCTGCTTTCGCCAAAAGGAAATTCTGGGAAATCTCTCTCCTACACATCAGCAAAATGCAGGCAAGTTCTCATTTGTTTTCCTCCCTCTGTCAGGAACAATTTTCCCAGCCCAGTGGGGCATATAGGACTAGAATGGAGACGGATGGATTGAAACTTATCTTTGGTATGAAATCACGAATGGTACAAATACACCATTTTTTTTCCTTCCTTTTTGAGAAATTTTCAAGACTGCCATATGAGTCAGACCAAACTCTGAGCTAAAACTAAGTTTTTCTAGACCATATCGAGATTTAAATAGTAGACTGGAAACCAAGAAATCAATCATTTTTCATTTTGTTAATCTTCTATAATCATAAAAATTAACCCCCTTTTATTTTCAAAAAAAGTTTTTGTTCATAAAAAATAATGGTTTGTGGTGGACTTTTTGACAGTATCATCAATAATAAAATAATAAATAAAATTTTGATAGTATTAATAGATTATAAAAGGTTTTAAGAACTAATTGTCACACCAGCATTTCACACTTTACATATTATTTAATTTCTATTTTAATGGCATATAATTTGAGATATTTTACCCCCAAGTAACTTTGTGAAAGTCTGTGTGGTACTTAAAAAGTAAATTGTCCACACATTTTTGGAAATCTGAGAAATCTTTATCAATATCCTCCTAAATATTTTCAGTTTTTTTCTAAAATGTTCCATCCCCTATCAGCAAATTACTTGAAGTCTCAATTTATTCCTACAACAGTCCCTGTGTTTGTTTTTTATTGCTGCTGTAACAAATGAACACAAACTTAGTGGCTTAAATGATGTGAATTTATCATCTCACAATTCCATAAGTTAGAAGTCCAGCATGGGTCTAATGGGGGCAACAAAGTGCTGGCATGCTGTGTTCCTGTCTTAAGACCCCAGGGAGAATTTGTGTCTTGCTCATGGGGATATGGACAGAATTCAGTGTGGTACAATTTGCAGGACTGAGATCTTTGCTTCCTTGCTGGCTATAGCTAGGAGGTATCTTAGCTTCTCAAGAAGACCTTTCTCTATAGTCTTTACATGTGGCCCCTTACTTCCCATAACCAGCAGTGGAGGGGGAGGGGGGAGCAGGTCCTCTCCATGCCATCACCTTGGACCATGACTGGAAAATGTTTCAACTTTCAAGGCTTCATATGGTTAGATCAGGTCCATGGAGATAATCCAAGATAATTTCCCTATTTAATGATCCTTAAACTTAATCACATCTGCAAAGTTCATTTTGCCTCGTAAGTGATATATTCACAGGTTCTGGGGGTTAGGATGTTCTGTCTACTATAGCTCCTCTACTATAAAGAAAGGCTAGATTCCTTCAGATGGTCAAGCTTTTCCAGTAACTCTCAAATTAAGATGGTTCATTGCCCCAAATTTATATTTCAGAACAAGAAGATAACAGTCAAAATCCACCTCCATCCTGTTGCCAAATCGTCTTTGCCCAGCATGATTTAATTTTTCTTCCTTATTTTTTATATGATTCTATTTCTATTCTTACCATGATGATTTTACTTAACTTCAGGGTGTTCCCTTTATGTTTGGAGTTCTTGAAACCTGTGCCAGATTTCCTCTAGACCCACCTTTCGTCAGTCCAGTAGACCACCTGCCCAATAAACAGATATTATTGTTCCTGGGCTAAATCCAACATATTTTACCCCCATCCAATTTTTAAAAAATGTGTATTGAGAGGGGTGTGGGGGAGTAGAGGGGCAGAGAGAGTGGGAGAGAGAATCCCAATAAGGCTCCTCATTTCAGCACAGAGCCTGATGTGGGGTCCATCCCATGAACCATGAGATGGTGACCTGAGCCGAAATCAAGAGTTGAATGCTTAACAGACTGAGTCACCCAGGCACCCCAACTCTCATTCAATTTTAACTCAGCCACACCTTAGTACCTATAATTAAAAAAAAACCTTTTTTTAATGTTTATTTTTGAGAGAGAGTGACAGAACATGAATAGGGGAGGGGCAGAGAGAGAGGGAGACACAGAATCCGAAGCAGGCTCCAGGCTCCGAACTGTCAGAACAGAGCCCAATGTGGAGCTCGAACTCACCAACCGAATTGCGAGATCATGACCTGAGCCAAAGGTGGACGCTTACCCGACAGAGGCACCCAAGCACCCCGTTAGTACCTATAATTTTTAGAGTTTTTCAGTTTTAAATATTAAATTCTAAATTCTTTCTCTCTGGTATTTACTATTGAGCTTTCCACTGCCAGTCCTGCATGACTACCAAATCTTCTCTGTCATTCCATCCAGTCTTCCAGGTCCAACTTCTCTCTACACTAATCGTCATTTATATTAGACTCATTAATTTTTATCAGAGCAACTTAATTCACTAATTTATTGATCAAATAGTTATTTAAAACTACTATTCTCTGCTAGATATTGTGTTGGTCAATGCAGATTTTACAGAGACATTACAGTTGTCCCTAATCTGTTTACAATCTGGTTTCAGTCTCCTTCCTATTCAGCCCGATCCTCATGAAAAGTTTCAACTGTTTATTCACAAGTATTCAAAATTTTCTTGACTACTTTGTACTATTGCCACTGTGTAATTAGTTCACCCAAATAAAGGTTCTGTGCTTTTCTAAGTCATTAATTAGGCAAAACAATAAGTATTAGGTGGTTGAATAAATAAACATGGGCAAACCCTAAACTCTACTTTCTCTTTTGAATTCCCTGACTTTTGAATGAGTCTGTCAAGCCGTTGCTAGACCAATACTGCTCACTGTTTCATTTAATTAGTTAATTTACTACTCTCTTTACATTGATGATTTCAGAATTTTTCTGCTTTTTTTTTTTTTTTTCAACGTTTTTATTTATTTTTGGGACAGAGAGAGACAGAGCATGAACAGGGGAGGGGCAGAGAGAGAGGGAGACACAGAATCGGAAACAGGCTCCAGGCTCCGAGCCATCAGCCCAGAGCCTGACGCGGGGCTCGAACTCACGGACTGCGAGATCGTGACCTGGCTGAAGTCGGACGCTTAACCGACTGCGCCACCCAGGCGCCCCAGCTTTTCTTAAGCCATCCATATATCCCTGTTAACAACCTGTTCTATACATCACAGGAAAAAAAAATGAAGATCACCAAGTACAAATTCTCTTGATTTCTATCACTTACTTCTCTCCGAACTTACTTATAATGGTAGTCCCTACTTTCTAGGCTAACTCTGCACTCACTTTACCTCACTTTGTGGACAATGGTACGTCCCAAGTGTCTAGATATTTGTTTCATCAATTATCTAGCTTCTTCTGCATCTTCCATGTTTTCTACACCATTGGCTACAAGTCTGATTGTCTCCTATTCTAAGAAAAACTTTCCCATTCATTTATTTTATTCCCTTAACTACTAAATATTTCATGAAAATAATCTTTCCTCTATCTCATTTCCTTCTTAATCCCTTAAGATCTTATGACTGCCCATAAAATATCATTGCAACAATTATTTAAAAGGTCATTTAGAATCTATTGGTCACTTCTCTGTTCTCATCCAGCTTGACCTCTCTATAAAAAGATGCTATTAATAATCCTTCTATATCTGAAACTCTCCCTTGGCTTTCATGACAGTGTTGTACTTTTCTGATTGCTCATCTGAGCAGCATTCTACACTTATGACTGCTCCATCTAAGTCCTTCACTGACTCCTTTCTTTCTGTCTGTCCTACATCCAGTCCTCCATAATGACTTCTTAGTCTATGCTGGGTCCAGAGGACACTTCTTCCTTATATTTGGGGTCAGTAAATACCTTTGTCCTGATTACTCTCCAGTCTCTATCTCCAGTCCTGATGTCTTAACAGATGCCCCATATCAAATCTTTAAGCAAGCCTTCTCTCCACCTTTGCAGGGCTTGGTTCAAGGGTACTAATGAAGCTGGCATATCATCTGTCTAAATGTTTGAAAATTATAAATCCATCTAAAAAACTGATAAAATATATGTATTATTGATTCTTCTATTCTGACAAGTATTCCTCCATGAAAACTTGGAAGTCCAGCTTCAAATTTAAACCTCTTGTGTTTCTGGGAACTTATCTCTAGAACATAACAGAACGAGGCAACCATTCTAGACGTCTCACCTCTCCTTTTCCTTTTTACCTTCTGGCTCTATTCAGTACCACATAGGGCCTCATGTATAGGCATAAGGACCCCCATGCCTCACGTGCAGGCTGCATCCATATCCTTGCAAACTTTGAACCATCTTTTGGACCTAAGGGAAGTATATCAGAGGATGTACCCAATGAAGAGGGCTACATCAATCCCAGAAGTGGACTTTGGGCCATTTAATTATGGTATGAAAGGATCCCAACCCAGACTTGATCTATTAATTGCCAGTGGATTCCAGGGAACATACCCCTTAGACCTGTGGAGTCCTCAGCCAAGGGGAAGCATATCCAAGCCAAGCCAGGAGAAGAGTAGAGACCTCCAAATTGTGGGTCCTAGGGCAAGGACTCCTTTGCCAGGATCTGAGGACAGGACCACAATTACTACCTGCCAATCATCTCTAAGAATGTTATACTGACATATCCAATTTTCTTTTCTTTTCTTTTTTTTCCAATCTGAGTTTATTTCACCAGGATTATTCTTTCTAATCCTGATCCTCCCTCTATGGTCCTGTATATGTATCCAATCTACCTAGCCACACAGGTCAGAGAAATCAAACTCATCTTCAACCTCATCACTTTCCTCTACCCTTATTCAAATGGTCACTCAGCACTATTGCACTGGTCTCTGAAATGCATTTGTCTCTTTAATTCTTTCCAACTTTACTTTCACTGCCATAGCTGAGACATTCATTTTCTTTCCCGAGTAGCCTTTCAACTAGTTTTCTCTTGGTGATCTCTTGACTCTCTAGTCCGTTCAAGTTATCTTTCAACAGGTCAGATAATGACAGGTCTCTCTTCTAACTCTTCATTGGTTTCTCACTGCCAATCAAAACTATTTTTACGATGTCATCATATGCTTTTTACTTAATCCGTCACGGATTCCTGCTCTGGCCATACTGGCTAACTTATGATGCCAACATCTAAAAACTTTTATAATTTTACTTTTTAAAACTTTTCTTCCTTTAGCTTAGAACTTTCCCCTACTTCTGAGTCTATTAGGTTCAGCTCAAAAGCCATCACTTCAAGAAACCTATCTTGATCCTACTTTCAGAATTAAATCAGTTCTCCTACTTTTAATTCATCTTGATAATTCCTCTACTCATTCATTCATCTTTTCCTCCATCCCTCCATCCATCAAGTCATTCCACAAATGTTCATTGAAAACCTACAATGAAAGAAGCTGTCTTCTCTGTCTTGTGAGAGTTTCTGCTCTCATGGAGCTCTGATTAGTGGGGAAGAAAGATATTAATCAAATAATGACCCCAAAATATAAGGATAAACTGACATGGACTAAGAAAAGAGCTCTGAAAGAGAGGAACGTGTTTTGTAAGAATGCATGGCTAGTTTTTACTAGTTTTGAGGAACTGATGGGCAAACTGAGATTTGAAAGACTGGTAAGAGTTAACTGGATGAAGAAAGAAGAAACATCCCAATAGAGGGGCTGAGAATATAAAAAGCTTCATGATGGGAGTGACCTTGGCTTATTTAAGGAACTGAAAGAAAAAGGTTGGAGTGCAGAAAGTAAGGGCTGAATGATGTGACAGAATCTTTGTGATAGAGAGGGTCCATCCAGATTTTGTCTTAATTCTTTTATTTTTAAGTTTATTTATTCTGAAAGAAAGAGTGAGAGAGAGTGTTTGCACATGAGCAGGGAAGGGGCAGAGAGAAAGGGAGAGAGAGAATCCCAAGTAGTCTCCTGGCTATCAGTGTGGAACCCAGAGCCTGATGTGGGGCTCAAACCCACAAATCATGGATTCATGACCTACGTGGAAACCAAGAGTCAGGTGATAAACCAGCTGAGCCACCCAGGCACCCCAATTTTGCCTTAATTCAAAGTTTATTTTATTTATTTATTTTGAGAGAGGAAGAGAAGGGGAGGGGCAGAGAGAGGGAGAGAGAGAATCTCCACACTGTTAGCACAGAGCCTGAAATGGGGCTTGAACTCACATACCATGAAATCGTGACCTGAGCAACATCAAGAGTCACATGCTTAACTGACTGAGCCACCCAAGCACCCTTGTCCTAATTCTAAAAGAAATGGAAAACCTCTGGTGAGTTTTATGCAGGGAGGTGACAGTTGTGTAAAGAACTTTCTGGTGGTAATATGGAAAATTATCTGAGGATGACAGAAGTGAATGCAGGCTATTCAGTTGTAAGACCATTGTTGTAGCTCAGGTGAGAATTGGTAGCTTGGGCTGTGGTTGTGATAAAGAGAAGTGTACATATTTGATAAATACTTAGATGTTGAAATCATCTAGACTTAGACATGGTTTGATACGGAGAGTGGGAGTGAGGGAGATGCCAGTGTTTTGAGACTGTGCATAATGACAGGTAGTACCAACCACCAAGACAGAACATTGGAAGATCAGGTCTAAGGGAGAAGATCCTTCTAGTTTGGGGAAACTTCTGTTTAAGGTACACTTAAGATTAGGGGAGAAGTCTGTGTTTGATGTAAATTTGAGATTCATTGACCTAGAAATCTCTTAGAAAATATGTAGCATTAGAGAGGATAAGAGCCAAGGACCCATCCTTGAGGAACATCACCACATAAAAATCTTTAAGGTGTGAGTTTGTGTGTGGAAAGGAGGGGTATAGCACCGGGAGGGAGGGGGAGGGGGAGATGCACCTGCAGAGAAGTCTGGGAATTTTTTCTGCTTTGGTTTATACTTACTTATGCTTTGTATGTCTCTCCCACTGAAAATTCCTTGAAGATAGAGAGGGTATCTTACTTACACTTACAGTTCCCCAGAGTGTAAGGAATACTGTGTTTATATGATGCTTGAACTGAATGTTGGTGACTTTTTGGCAGCAATTATTTTCTTCCTGCGGAAAACCATTGTCTTTTAAATCTGAAATCATTTGTATTCATTTCATGTTTTTAAACTTAATTCAAAACTGTTTAGGCTATGGTTTAGGTAATTACCCTTAAAGAAAAGTTACAGTTTCATCCTACTCATAAGAGAATGAAGAGAAGGTCCTAGAATTACCTTTCTCTTTGTTTTGTTAGTGAGCAAAGAACAGTCTTCTGTACTGATTTTTAATGTGGCTGTCACCAACACTTGAAACTACCATAAACTAAAAACATAAAATCTAACAATTTAAATTTTCCAGAAGTTATAAACTTCATTCTAGGTCAATTCCATTGCAAAATAACTCTGAAAGGTGAACTTTTTATTTATTTTTTTTAATTTTTTTTTCAACGTTTATTTATTTTTGGGACAGAGAGAGACAGAGCATGAACAGGGGAGGGACAGAGAGAGAGGGAGACACAGAATCGGAAACAGGCTCCAGGCTCTGAGCCATCAGCCCAGAGCCTGACGCGGGGCTCGAACTCCTGGACTGCGAGATGGTGACCTGGCTGAAGTCGGACGCTCAACCGACTGCGCCACCCAGGCGCCCCAGAAAGGTGAACTTTTTAAACATTTTCAGCAACAAAATGGTTTTGAGCTTGAATAGGTTTAGTTTATACACCTTCTATGATGTCATCTTTTCAGACATATAAAACATTTTTTTAACTCTGGTGTCACTACTTGTATGGCAAGCCAAAAATAGGGAAATATAATTGAGATTAATTATAAATCTGCTTAAACTATTCTCTTGTCACCTTAATCTTCTTTCATAATTTCCATACACTGATCTTAATGTTAAGTTTGCTTCTCTATTTCCACTTTTTATCTGGCTCCTTCCTACAAAAGCAAAATTATATGCAAAAGGAGATGCCTATCTGAAATCTCTAAAGCAGAATGACATGAGTAATATTTTGCAAAGCATTCTGTTGATGACAAAGATTGAGAGTGACATTATATGTTTTTTGAATTGAGCTGAAACTTTTCCTCTCCTTGGTAATTCTTGATCAGATTTATATAAGAATATAAATAGTGTGTATTCACTTTCAAGGTTAACAGTTCCCTGTCCCCAAAGCAGATCACTGACAAATGAAGGCAGTATTTATTACTTTGTCTCTGGTAGAAACTGATAATTACCTATGTCCACTAAGTGCCTATTTGCAAGAACAATAGGCTTGTAAAAATTCAGTTTCTGAAGAATCTGTTCAATCTGTTCTTTATCCCATGTATGTACTCTTACCATATTTTCAGTTCACTAAATGCAGGCCAGGGAAGTCACGACACCTCCCTTTTAATGTTCTGGCGAGGGGCTCAGTGTGAGTCTGAGAACACCGTTTAATTACAAGAAGTTTTCAAAAGGGGGGCGGAGGGGGGACCAAGAAGCTACAGTAGTTTCATTATCTGTGGCGCATATGCTGAAGGAAAAAGGAAAACAGATTTTTAGTGGTTAGTGAATATTGACCTTAAATTACTGGCTCACAAATTAGACAATAATTAGAGACTTCCACTTATATTTTGCTTATATTTCACTTTATAAGACTTTAATGGCTCGTTGGTTTTTCCTACATGAAATGGCAAACATCTTGACAACCACGTTATTATTCCAAGCTGTTCTGGTCTAGAAAGGACCAGTCCTGCACTTCCAGATAATCTCTGACTCTAGCTTCTAGTCTAAGCCTTTGGAAATGAAGCTCATTACAGAGATTAAGGGAAAATTTGAGCAAAACAAAAGATAAAAAATTACTGAGAAAAACATCACATAATACATGAAAATTATAAATACTAATAAAACAGTACTTTCATAGTAAGTGTGTAGAAGTCTTGGGCTTCCTGGGGCAACAGAGCAATTTCTGGGACTCAGAGAGATCTGCATTCAAATGTTTTTCACCTTTTACCAAGTGCTTTATCTTAGGCAAATAATTTCATCTTTTTTGCCTCTGTTTCCCCATCTACAAAATGGTGATAAGAGTATTTCTGCTAACTTGCAAAAAACTCTATAATTGTTTCAAGGATTAAAGCAAAAAAGAAATGTATCAATGGTTAGCACAGTGCAGATAGTAACTATTCAATAAAAGTAACTATTAGTAAACAGTGAATTAAAACAGTCAGTTAAACTTTATAATAAGCAATTTGCAAGTCGTACCTAAAACCAAATGACAGAAAAAGACCCAAAGTTAAGGCAAAATCAAAGATATTACTAACAAAAGTATTAAACAAACCAAAAAAAGGCAATATAAATAATTGACCACGTAGAATTCAAGACAAGTAATAAGGACGAGGACAAAGGGGGACTATAATCTGATTTTTCCTTCAAAAAAGTAAAGAAGCTATTATGTTGAGAATAGATTATGGTGAGAACAAGATAATAGTGGCAAGTTTTATTTCTCTTTCATTTGAAAAAGTTTCAGAGGTAAGTATTCAAGGCTGGATGGAGTCTCGTAAGACATTAAAGACCCAAGTTCCTTCTGCTATCCTTCTTCTTTACAATCTTTTGAACATTGATTCCATTCTCAAAGTCACAAGGTGGTTACTGGATGTCTGGCCATCACATCCACAATTCCAGCAGGGGAAAGTAGGGAAGGCAGTCAACTCCCTTAAAAAGCTTGTCTGAAAGCCTGTGTGAAAGTCCAACCCACCACTTTCCATTTGTATTTCATTAGCCAAGGTTTAGGAACATGGTCACATTATGATAGGAAAAAGAAAAAAAAAAAAGGATAAAATAGGCAGAGAGAGAAAGGATTTGGTTTCTCGCTGGGTTTTCACGCTGCGAAAATCCTGCGAAAACATCTAACAACAAGGAAAGTGAAAAAGGTGGTTTTCAGACCATACAGATTGCTGTCCAAATTAATATCAGGTTTCTTTTATTTAGGTGTGCCGGAATATTGGGTAGACAACCAAAAGCCTCTGCTCCAAATCGTAGGCCACAAAGAAACATATTTGGAAGGAAATATACTTTTATAGATATAAGTAGAAAGAAAACAGAAAGCCAAAAAAAATTACAATTAGTAAATTCAAAAGCTTTTTCTTGTTAAAGGCAAAGAAAAAAACATCTGATGAAGCGCATCAGTGACACAAAGAGAGAGACAGAAAGAATAAATGAGATTGAGAGGGAACAGATAAAAAAATATTTAAAAAAATATATGATATAACCAAAGTTATTGGGCAGATTTTTAAGTATATGGGAATGTCATATATAAAATTTAACTAATAATTGAAAATCATGGTGAACTTTATGATATTCGTGGAAAATATAGATCCCAAAACTGAGTCAAGAAGAAAAAGTCTAAATAGATCAATAAACATGAAATTTAAAGTCCTGTCAAAGAATTTTCTTCAAAAGGCATGTGATTCACTGTTTGATAATCAAATTATTCAAGAATTCCAAGAAGATAAATCCCTTTCTTTTTAACTGTTCCAAATAATATGTAAAAGGGGGAAATTTTAAAATTAATATAAATAAGCAGTGTAATAGTGAAATTACCCTACTAAAAAAACCTAACAAATGATAGTGACAAAAAATAAGAACTATCTCTCTTGAAAATGATGCAAATCCTAAAGGAAATGATAGCACATAAACCAAGCAATATGTGAAAAGGAGAGTTTAACTATAATTTAATATTAGTAATCAATATAATTAATTCTCCTAATAGGTTAAAGGAGTAAAATCAAAGATTATTTTGATAGATCATCTAAAGGCAATTGCTAAATTTAATATGCATTCCTATTACAAATAAAACTCTTAGCAAAAAGGAATTGAGGAATAGTTTCTTAACTTGATATAAACATCTATGTCATCTTAATAACTGTCATCATGCTTAATGTTGGAATAGAAAGTAATTCCATTTAGAGTTAAGAATAAGGCAAAGGTATTCAATTCACTGTTAGTATTTAACGTCTTTCTGGAAATGCTAAGTAATGCAATCAGAAAATGAAATGAGGTCTTATAATTCTGGAAAGAGAGGAGCAATTTTTTAATCTTGAAATGATGTGATTTATCCACATGGAAAAAAAGTCAAGAAAATTACCTGAAAAACCATTAGAACTAGCAAGAGATTTCATTAAATTGGTCACATAATGAACTCAATAGCTTTCTTATATACTAACTACAATCTAAGTTCCTTGGGGGGAAAAAAAGTCTTTTTTTCACCACTGAAATTCAGTTCATAATAAGCAAAAATATGACAGAAAGCAAAGTCTATATCAAATAATAAGCAAAATATATGCCATCCAGGAATAAATCTCTCTCTCTAATTAATTTCTAGATTTCAGCTCTTCATCAGTGTACATAATTTATAGCAAAATGCCAAGATAATTCTTTCACAGTTTATTGAGATATAGCTAAAATATAATACACATAAAACAAAATTCACCTCTTTCAGCCATCATTTTGATGACTTTTAGTAAAAAAGCAGCGTAGTGCAACCACCACCACAATCAAATTTTGGAACAGGCCATCACTTTTAAAAGTACTTCCATTAAAAAAAAAAGTTCTTCCATGGCGTCTACCAGTCAACCCCTCCCCTGTACAGCGTCTTTCGCTTGCTACAATTTTTTATCTTTCATTGAATTTCATATATATAGAATGGTGCAGAATGTACTCCTTTGTGTCCAGTTCCTTTTGCTTAGTATAAAGACTCTGAAATTCATCCACATTGTTGCACTTATCAATAGTTCATTACTTTTTATTACTAAATAGTATTCCATTGTATAAATAGACAATAGCTTGTTTATTCATTTACTAGCTAACAGGCCTTTGGATTATTTTAATTTTGGACCATCATGAATAATGTTGTTGTGAACATTAGTAGAGAAGTCCTTGTATGGACTTTCTGTTTAACTTTCATGAGAAGCTTCCACACTGTTTTCCAATGTGACTCTGATTTTAAAGTTCTACTAGTAACATATGAGATTTCCGTTTATTCCCATCCTTATTAAGCCTTTTTAATTTTAGCCTTTCTAGCAGATGTGCTGTGTTTAAGAGTCGACTCTTTACCGACTGAGCCACCTAGGTTCCCCTGTGATTGTAGAGTTAATTTGCATTTCCCTAATGGCCAAAGTTGTTAAACATTTTTTAACGTATTTACCAATTATTTGCATATCTTTTTTTAAATGCTTATAATTTTTTGTTATTGCTTTGTCTTTTTACTGTTGAATTATAAGAGGTATTTAAAAATGGCCAGATATATGCTTTGCAAATATTTCTCTCTGTGTCTTGTCTTTTCATTCATTTCCTTAATTGAATCTTTTAATGAGCAAATGTCTAATTTTGATAAGCCTCATTTATCATTGTTTTCTTCTACGATTCATGATGTAGGTATCCTACCTAAAGACTTTCTCTTATATTCCCTTGAGCATATGTTTTTCAGCTCCCATGCGTTTAGTTTCTATATGTAGTTCTAGAATTCATTTTGAATTAATATTTATATAGGATGTAAAGTAAGAATCAAGTTTTAATTTTTTTCAAAAGTACTGACATATTTTATATTTAAACTTCATTAAGTTCTTCTAAAGATCATCTGGAGCAAGAAACATGCAAGAATAGGAGTACCAATCTGAAGAAGAGCAGTAAGGGCTATATACTCTACCTGGAATGAAAGGCAGCCTACAGCTACAGTCAGTTCAGTCATGATCAAACAAGTTAGCACAACAAAATAAAGTCCAGAACAGAACCAAATATGTGTAACAGTCTAAAATACGGTAAAGGTGGTAATTCAAATGGAATAGCCACAGTTGTATTCAATAAGTGATCTTGAAATCGTTGGCTTACTGTTGAGGAAATTAAAAAAAAAACCCATTGTGTGATAGATTTCAAGTAAAAATAAAATTATAGGTAAAGATTTATATAATACTGAGGACAAGGAAGACCTCTCTAACCTAAGCATTTATTCATTCAACAAATATTTGTCAAACAACTTTTGTGCACCCAGGCAGGACTTTACACATCTTTGCAGGCACTGGGGGCTGGGCATGGGTGAACAAGACAATATTCTTGTTGCCTCTTTGGAGCTTTAACATCCTGTAGTGGGGAAACTAAAAATAAATATAATAAGCATACCAACATATGAAGAAACAAAGTCAAATGATAAAATACCAAAGAAAATAACTGACAGTTTATATGACTTGCATTCACAAACTAAAAGCCAGGATTCAAAAAAGGTTTGTCTGACTCTAGATATTATGATTTTATACATTTAGGTATAAATATTTGTGCTGAATCATCTGTCCAAAATACAAATAACAATTATTTCTGGGTATGTAAACTTTTCTTTTGCATATTTATGATTTCCTTCCTCTCCCAATGGTGCCTATATTGCTTGTGTTTAAAAAAACAGAAGTGTAGGGGCGCCTGGGTGGCGCAGTCGGTTAAGCGTCCGACTTCAGCCAGGTCACGATCTCGCGGTCGGTGAGTTCGAGCCCCGCGTCAGGCTCTGGGCTGATGGCTCAGAGCCTGGAGCCTGTTTCCGATTCTGTGTCTCCCTGTCTCTCTGCCCCTCCCCCGTTCATGCTCTGTCTCTGTCCCAAAAATAAATAAACGTTGAAAAAAAAATTAAAAAAAAAACAAGTGAATAAATAAACACCTATATAGTACTTAACATTGTATTTTGCCAGACTCTTAGTAAGTATTGGGCACATGATAATTCATTTAATCCTTATATTATAATCCTCACTTCAAAGATGAGGAAACCGAAGAGAATAGAGTTTAAGTGACTTGTTCAAGATCATGCAAAGGCTTTTGAAAGACTGACTGCTTTTAGAGAATACATGTTGAATGTGTAGGTCAAGAGGAAAGACCATTTAATTGCTCCTTCCACTTGTGTCGATTCTACCTGTTGAATTAGTGAAAACTTCATTTCATTCTCTCTCACTTGTTCTAAGTCAATGAGTCTCACAGTGAAATCATGCACACACTGGAATCAACTGGAGAACTTGAAAACCAAGTGGGTCCTGTCTTTAGAGATTCTCACTTAACTGGTGTCGTCTAGGCACCAAACTTTTGGAACATCCTAGATAATAGGAACAGCCAGGGTTGAAAACTAGTGTCCTAGGTGAACAAAGGGGAAGCATTCTGCCCCCTAAATGTTCTTTTGATTTGATTAAATCACTTTATTATTTATCATTTTATCTTATTTGATTGAATACTTTGATCAGTTTTCAATTTTGAAATCAGGTCTTTGTATGCGTATATGGATGAGCAAATGGAAGGCTTTATTTAACAAATGTTTGGACATAGTGTACAATCAAACATTTGTCGAATGAAGCCTTCCATTTGCACATCCATATACGCATACAAATACCTACTTCCAAAAATTGAATGTTGATCAAAGTATTCAAATATCTTTTGGTACTTGTGCCAAATTTAAATTTTATTTTAATGTACAGTTCATGGAAAACTTTTTTTTTCAATTAAAGTGTAGTTGACACACAGTGTTACATTAGTTTCAGGTGTACAACATAGTGATTCAACAACTCAATATATTATGCTCTGCTTACCACAGGTGTAGCTACTATCTGGGAAACTTTCATTTCAAAAAGGATAGTCTTACTCTTTGATGAGGTTCTTGTTTTATCATGAAAATCTCCTGAAATTAGAAATTATTTTCATCTTCAAACAAGTTCACTTGGAATATATATATTTCTTAGCCTACTATGCTATAATATATGATTTCTTGATGCTGCTATATAAATTTTTAACACCGCTTCTACATTAGTATTTATAGTATTAAGGACTTAGGAATGTAATTTCACAAAATGAAGACCTGAGAAAATTATCAGGCCACCAAAATACTTTTGCCCAATAATTTAGATGTTATAGGTAGAAATTCTATGAGAGCTTGGAGCATTTACATAATTATTTGTTTTCTTCTTCACTTTATTGTTATTAAATTGGTATAGAAGCACTTTAAAATTTTATCTTAAGACCAATTATCTGTGGAAAATGTGAATTAATCATGTAATGCTCTACGTTTTGTATCCAGACAGTTATTTAACACCTCTGTTTCATTTTTGTACTTAGGACATTCTATAGAATCATACAATGCTAACAGTGTTGTAATCAAATGAATTCATAATATTTTCTCATAACGAGAAGACCTCGTAAGTCTGAGGACTACATTTTTTTCAGATGTTATGTTTTCACTTTAAAATATCTTGTATGGATCTGAAATCTGTTCTTTTTACAAAAAAAAACTTGCGAATGATTTTTTAAAACTAAATTATCTAACCTATTTAAAATACATCCCAAATTTAGGGCAAATATTATGAATGCATACTGCTAGAAATGTCTATCTTGAATTGGAGCCCTGTATGGGTAAGAAATAGGAGATAGGAAGAAAAATATTCAGCAAGTGAGGATACTTATTAGCCAAACTGTCTTCTCTTTTAAAGGAGATTCTAAATTTTAAGCACTTAGGCTTGGGTTCTAGAACTATTCTATTTTTATTCATAGACAGAAAACAGGCCTGAACCAGGGATTAGGAAAGCTTACAGGTTATTACGAAAGTCCTTTTTAGGAAAATCATAGCTATTAGTCTGCTGCTGAGAAAGTTGGGTTTCGTTCAAAGAATCTCTTAATTATCTCTCCTACTGCTGAAGCTGCAGTTAACATATAGAAAAGAGTTCTTCCCTTTAATGAATTCCCAAATGCTGTGGCATTTATTAAGGAAATATTTAAGTAGAGCCATTGTTCAGAGGATATTTTATTCTTTCCTTACTACCACTGCCCCTGCCTCAGCTTATTAGTTTCCTAGTGGGAGGTTATAAGAAATCCGTGAGAATTTATTGTATTCTCTGTCTGGCCTTATTCCTTACTTAACTTTGTACTTAACTGGTACAAAAATAAAAATAGGTTCAGACCCTAGAGAGTGCTGATTAAGAAAACTCTTAAGCAAGTTACAAGTTATTTAGCTCTAAGATTCTGTTTGCTTAGTCCTTTCCCTTAATCATCTATATAAGGAAAATTAAAGTTCATGACTATTCATTTCTTTTCAGTGATTATTTGTAGAGCACTCAATATGAGCAAGGCTTGGGATTCCATTTTGGTATATAAAGATGGATAATGCAGTCTTGGTCCTGGCCACATTCGTTGTAATAAGCACCAAATTAGGAAGAACACACCTGATGAGAACTCACCCAGGCTTGGGAGACCAGCATGCTTCCTGGAGGAAGTGTGCAAATCTGCCTTTGATGGGGAGACTGGGTGAATATAATTGAAGAACAAGAAACACTTTGATGTAGGTGGACCTTCAGAATCTGTGGAGAGGTGAAAGAAAGTAAAAGATAAATAACATTAAATTAATCTTGGTCTGAATTACATTAGCAAAAGAAATATTGAACAAGGGGCACGTGGGTGGCTCAGTCAGTCACACATCTGACTCTTGGATTTGGCTCAGGTATTGATCTTATGGTTCCTGAGTTTGAGCCCTGTGTCAGACTCCATGTTGATAGCTAGGAGTCTGCCTGGGATTCTCTCTCTTCCGCTCTCTCAGCCCCTCCCCCTCTCATGTGTGCTCTCTCTCTCTCAAAATAAATAAATAAACTTTAAAGAAAGAATTATGGAGCAAGGAAGTTAAGAATATTGGCAATAAAGTGGTTGACATGGAGTGCTGAAGTCCAGGATCCCTGAACCCCAGGTAGATCCCTTAGTCTTAAGAGATAGACCTCCTCCCAGTCTGAAACAAATCTAATTACTATCATAGCCCCAAAAGAAGCGCTACTTGCCTGTTTTTCTCAGTCTCCTCATGCCCACCTGGTTCAATGTCATGTGAAATGATTCAAGACCCTCCATCTTAGTATATTGGTACCTGAACTTGGAGTACTTACCTTTGGGACTTTATAGAAAGAGCAAAACAGGAGTTGAATTTAATATAAGGAGGCAAAATTATATGCAAATAAACTATAATGACATAAAGTTTAGTTCAAATAATAATCTCATATTCTTCCTCAATAAATAAAACCTCTTATCCAGATAAGTTGGAAAAAGAGAAAGATCTCCTGGGAAGTCTATGTTTCTTTCCTCTTTTTGTCTTTAAAGCTGAAACTCTTCTATGTATCCCACACTGTTCTCCTACACAAGTCTGGGAGGTCCTTGTACAGAGCACTTATTAATACCTCCAGGTTTTCTATGACTCCATTAGAAATCTTCAGATGACTTTTCATTACTGAGATTTGTAAAGACGCTTTTTTTTTTCAATTTACTCTGCAAAATTCCTGCCACTGCTTATTGCTGATAATTCTTTATTTTTGCTTCAGGCTTACCTCTGTTTTCCAACCCAAACACTTTTTACTCATTCACTATTGTCTTTATATTAAGCCCCTGATGTGGAAATGAGCAAATTTTAAATTCCATTTTTATTTTTAATAAAAGTAACCTTACAAATGAGGTCTGGGACTTAAAAGTGATTTCCCACAAGATGCTCAGTCCATCAATCAAGAACCATTTATGGTGTGCTAATGGACTTCCAAACATCATGCTAAGCATGAGGGATAATATAATGAATGAGATCAAATCTTTGCTTTCAGAGGGCGTATAGTCAAGTGGGCAGAAGCCTGGGTGCGATGATGCTTTTATGTAACATAATCCAACAGCCTATTCAGCCTCAGTAGCTCAGGTGTTTTATTATTTGGCCACTCAATGTTCAATGTCATGTAGAATGGCCGACACCCTATATTTATCTCAAAGCAGTCTATCACCTTATTGCAAGACATACTTCTCTTGTCTATGTTTTCCCCACCCATTCTATATATCTCTATTATAACTCTTGAGACAATCAAATTTTCAAGTCAAATCTGTTGCATTTTTTGAGAAAAACTCACAACCATATGCATCATGTACCTACCACCACAATCAAGACATAGAAAATTTCCATCATTCCAAAAAGTTCCTTTTTGTCCCTTCCTACTCAAATATCTCCTTATGCTTCCATCCTGCAACTGAACTGATTATTCTCCCTCTAGTTTTGCATTTTACAGAATGTCATATAAATATAGTCATACAGCATCTAGCCTTTAGTGTCTGGCTTCTTTCATTTAGAAAATACTTTTGGATTTCATCAGTGTCATATGCATCAGCACTTTTTTCTTTTTATTGTTGAATAGTATTCCAATGTAGGATCATGCCAAATTTCATCATCCATTAACAAGGTAATAAATATTTGGGCCATTTACTGAGTTTGGCTATTGAAATCACTTTTATTTATTTATTTTTTTTCCCTTGCCTTATAGCACTGGTTAGGACTTGCAGTACAAAGCTGAATAGATGTGGTGACAGTGCACATCCTTGACTTGTTCTTGGGTTACTGACTTGTTCTCAGTCTTCAGGGGAAGGTGTTCAGTCTCTTGTATTCAGTTTAATGCTAACAACAGTCATTTCAAACTGATTCTTCCTTTCATTTGTTCCTCAGGAATCATCTTCATGGGGAATGTCTCATAGCATCTCATTTGACACTGGGTAGTACCTCGCCTCCACCTTGATCTGTACAACACAATCCTCAGCTTCTGCAATCTATGGCATACCACAGGCTGCTGGCTGCTGTGGGTACCTCATATCTCTCAGAAAGCTCTCTTGGACTTTAAGACAATCTTTGGACCTGTTCTCTTCCATTAGGTGTTTCTCAGTCCATAGGAAACACATGCAACTCTCATCTGCCATGAACTCACTCACGCTGTTGCCACAGTGTTTCTACCACCAATAGCATCTTGCAGATAATGGTCAAATATGTCATCCAAGCTCCAGGGTTCATGAAGCACGTTCTCTAGGTGGTATACTTGAAATACCTCTCTCGTGGCCTAACTGAAGGGAAAGTAACACCCGTTCTGCTCTCAGAGGGAAGGCAGGGAAAGCACCCAGATTGCAGCAGCTTTCTCCAAACACATTCTCTCTCTCAGTGTTTTCAAACTCAGCCATTTTCTTCCCTTGAGTGAGTGGGCTGAAGGTCATAAAACTGGGTTTGGAGCTAGACTTTTACAAAACCCCTGTAGAGGAGTCAAATGACTGTTTCAAAAAGTAGGGATAATTTTCTCTATTGTTTTATTCCTTTAAGAACTTCAATTGATAGAGAGGCAGAACAAGTCCCATTTGAGAACTGTATTACAAATGAAGGAACTGATACTAAAAGACCTTTCAACTTCAGTTATTTTTCTGACTATGGTACAGTATTTTAGTTTATTTCCAGTTTATTTTCTCCTTTGGTCAGAAGAGACATGTTCATTAATAAGGACAGTAAGTAACAAATAACTATGTCCATATGTTCCTTTTAATCACTGCAGTAAATTCCTGTGATTAAGGAATTACTGAGAAATTACTAAATAAAAACTGAAGGTGAGATTAGGTAAAATTGTCATAATTCCAAGAGTAAATATTTAACAGGAAGACAGAGTAGTTTTAAAACTTTTTTTATAAGTAGAACTTTGTTTTGAAGTGAAATCTTTTTTTGTTTTTCAGTCATTCATTGTATGTTTATTAAACTCCAGGAACTACCAGGAAGAATGTTAGACAATGTAAATTCTCTGATGGAGTTTGCATTCCTAAGGGAGAAAGAATAATCAATTAAACAAATAAATGAGTGTGGTCATTTTGGGTAGTGATAAGTATATAGAAAAAATAGGGAAATGTGATATAAAGTGAATGGGGATCAAGAGTATTTGGATAGACCTGAAGGCCTCTCTAAGGAGGTGATATTGGAGTTGAGACAAATGACAAGAAGGATAAAGCTCTGTAAAGATATGATGGCGATGGTAACTTGTCCTAGGGAGAGGTAACAGAGAGTGAAAATGCCTAAGACAGGAATATGCTTGTGAAATTCATAGATGAGCTACAAAGCCAGTGTGACTCTAGCACAATAAGAGAGGTGGAGCATAGCAGATGATGACATCAAACATGCAGGCAACAGTTGGTTCATGTAGAGTCTTGAAGGTGATGGTAAGTCATTAGATTCATTCTAAGTGCAGCAGAAAGCCTTTTGGAGGATTTTTAACCTGAGAGTGATAGTTCTAATTAACTGATTTAAGAGATCATTCTCTCTACTGTGCAAAGATTGAATTTTAAGCAGCAAGACCAAGTAGAGGCTATTACAGTCACTCAGGTGAGATATAATAATGGCCTGGACAAGGCACTAAAAGTGGACAGAAGTGGATGGATATGTGATATATATTGAAGGTAGAACTTACAGGACTTGTTTATGGATTGCAGTTGGAATATAAATGAAAGAGATGAGTGGCTACTCATCTTAAGCAATATGGGTGATTGAGAAGGCTGGATCAGAAACAGTTTCAGGTATCAACTTTGCACAAGGTAATTTTGAGAAGTCCAGTATATATATAGGTGTGGGGGTAGGGTCAAATATACAGTTGCATGTGTATTGGAGGTCAGTGTGGAGATCATGGTTAGAGATACAAATTTGGGATTCATTGACATTTTTGATGACAGACAAAGGACTAGATAAGATGTCTTAAAGAAAGAATGTGGAATGAAAATGGTCCAATAATTGAACCCTGAAACACTCCAAAATTTATAGGTGAAACATAAAATTTAACACCAGTGAAGTAGACTAAGAGGAATCCACTGAATTAAGAAAAGAAACCAGGTGAGGGTACATTATAGAAACCACAAAAGAGAGTGGTCTCCCCTAGGTCTAATGTTTCTAACAGGTTGAAAAAGATGAGGACAGAGAAATGACCACTGGGATATGGATGCCAATAGTGATGGTTTCATTTTGTAACATGAAAACAGAGCCTGAAACAAAAGCTACAATGAACGTAGTTTATTTTGGGACATTCTAGAAGAAAACATAGGTGAAAATTTAAATGATTTGTAAGTGATTTAGGACTAGGCAATATTTCCTAGCTATGACACCAGAAAAATGATTTATAAAAGTAAAATGTAATCAACTGACTTGATCAAAATTAAACCATCCTGCCGTTCAAAAGACATTGTTAAGAGAATGAAAAAACAAGGCATAGCTGCAAGATAATATTTGCAAGTAATTTATCTGATAAAATTACTTGCATCCATAATATATAAAGAACTGTTAAAACTCATTAAGAAAATGAGACACGCAGAGGTTATGGCGGAACTACATAGAAGTAGTAGTTCTACTTCTATGACAAGACTTGTCTCATAGACAAGAAGTAGTTCTGCTTCTATGACTACACCTTGTCTCATCCCTGAAACACAGCTAGATCAGCACCAAACCAATTTGCACACCTAGGAAATTGATCTGAGGATTAACACAAGAATCTGTGTAACTTGAGCCACAGAACTTGGCAAGTACATGGTAGAGAGAGGTGAACTGGAGAAGAAAAGGCCATGGAAGGTAGGGAGCTGTTTTGCAGAGAGAGGACAGAGAAAGGGAAAGGGGGAGAGTACAGCACACCAGGATCATTCGGGAAAATCCTTCCCACAAAAGTAACTGGAGAGAAAGAGAAATAGTGGAAACACTCACAAGGGACTGAACAAGAAATCTGTTCCCCAAAACCACTGATGGAGAAAGGAGAGGGTTTCAATACCATTAAGATTCTACAAACAGAGGAGTACAGAGTAAGAAATTCTGGAGCTCAACACCTGGCAGTGTTCTGGTGGGAAGAGCGAATCCCCAAGAGCAGGCAGCAAGGTCCAAGCAGTCTGCAGACCACATGGAGAGAAACAGTTCCCCAACTTGGAGGGCATTTGGTAGAGGCCATACAGCTGCCCCACAAGCAAAGATCCCAGCAGACCCTGGAGAGCACCCATGTTCACTGGTATGGGAACAAAGACACCAGCGTGCATTGAAACTTCGCACTGGCTGTATGTTGTGATTTGCCACAATCTCTGAACCTCTGCCACTGCACAATCACATGAATGACATTTTCTGGGGCAAGATGGCACCTGGCCATTGCTCAGTGAGACCTTCCCCCAGATGGTCAGAGGGGGTTCAAGCCACAGGATTCTCTGAAGTGAAGGGTTTGGAAACAAACCCCATCTGATATAAAACTTGGGAGGGAGGTGCCACCTGGCAGGATGACAGCTTGAACATGGACAGGGTAGAAGTGGGGAATGGACAGAGGCCGGAGACAAAGGAGGGATGCTTGATTGTGGGTTGGTAAGAGTGGGAAGTTCCTGTGCCAGAGACTAGAACCCCCCTAGTCTCCCCCCCCCCACTTTCAACAACCAGACCAAAACAGACCTAGGATCTAACTTCCTTTATTTGACTTTTAGTGTTGTTTTTAACCTTTTAAGTTTAATTTTTTTATTTTATTAAATCTTTTTTTCTTCTTCCGAAATGACAAAACAAAGGAATTCACCCCAAAAGATACAACAGGAAGAAATGACAGCCAGGGGCTTAATCTACACAGATATAAGCAAGATGTCTGAACTAGAATTTAGAACCATGATAATAAGAATAATAGCTGGGATTGGAAAAAGCATAGAATCCCTTTCTGTGGAGATAAAAGAAGTAAAATCTAGTCAGGAGGAAACTAAAAATGCTATAACTAAGATACAATCTCGAATGGATGCCATGGCAGCAAGGATGGAAGAGACAGAGCAGCAAATCAGTGATATAGAAGAAAAAATTGTGGAGAATAATGAAACAGAAAAAAGGGGGGAGACTAAGGCAAAAGAATACAATACAAGAATTAGAGAACTCAGTGACTTATTAAAAAGGAATAACATCTGAATTATAGGAGTCCCAGGAAATGAAGAAAGAGAAAAAGAGGTAGAAGGTTTGTGAGCAAATTATGGCAGAAAACTTTCCTAATCTGGGGAAAGACACAGACATCTAAATCCAAGAACCACAGAGAACTCCCATGAGATTCAACAAAAGCTAACATCACCAAGGCATATCATAGTCAAATTCACAAAATACACAGACAAGGAAGGAATTATGAAAACAGCAAGGGAAAAAAAGTCCTTAACCTATAAGGGAAGACAGATCAGGTTCACTACAGACCCATTCACAGAAACTTGGCAGGCCAGAAAGGAGTGGCAGGATATATTCAACGTGCTGAATTGGAAAAATATGCAGCCAAGAATTCTTTATCCAGCAAGCCTGTCATTTAAAGTAGAAGGAGAGATAAAGAGTTTCCCAGACAAACAAAAACTAAAGGAGTCTGTGATGACTAAACCATGCCTGCAAGAAATTTTAAGAGGGACTCTCTGAGGGGAGAAAAGATGAAACAAACAAAAACGACCAAATATAACAAACACTAGAAAGGACCAGAGAACATTACCAGGAACTCCAACTCTACAAGCAACAAAATGGCACTAAATTCCTATCTTTCAGTACTCACTCTAAATGGTCAACGGACTAAAAATTCCAATCAAAAATATAGGGTATCAGAATGGATAAGAAAACAAGATCTGTATTTTGCTGTTTATGAAGGACACATTTTAGACCTAAAGACACCTTCAGATTGAAAGTAAGGATATTGAGAACCATCTATTATACGAATAGTCGTGAAAAGAAAGCTGGAGTAGCCATACTTATATCAGACAAACCAGCTTTTTTTTTTTAATTTTTTTTTTCAACGTTTATTTATTTTTGGGACAGAGAGAGACAGAGCATGAACGGGGGAGGGGCAGAGAGAGAGGGAGACACAGAATCAGAAACAGGCTCCAGGCTCTGACCCATCAGCCCAGAGCCCGACGCGGGGCTCGAACTCCTGGACCGCGAGATCGTGACCTGGCTGAAGTCAGACGCTTAACCGACTGCGCCACCCAGGCGCCCCCAAACCAGCTTTTTTATTAAAAAAATATGTTTTATTTATTTTTGAGAGAGAGAGAGAGAGAGAGCAGGGGAGGGACAGAAAGAGAGGAAGACACAGAATCTGAAGACAAACTCCAGGCTCTGAGCTAGCTGTCAGCATAGAGCCCAATGTGGGGCTTGAACCCGTGAACTGCGAGATCATGACCTGAGCCAAAGTTGGACACTTAACCAACAGGAACCCCAGACAAACTAGATTTTAAAATAAAGACGGTAACAAGAGATGAAGAAGGGCATTATATCATAATTAAGGGGTCTATCCACCAAGAAGATCTAACAATTGTAAACATTTATGCCCTCAACATTTGAAAGCATGCAAATATATAAATCATTTAATCACAAACATAAAGAAACCCATTGATAATAATACCATAATAGTAGGGGACTTCAACACCCCACTTACAACAATGGACAGAACATCTAAACAGAAAATCAACAAGGAAACAATGGCTTTGAATGACACACTGGACTAGATGGACTTAACAAGATATATTCAGAACATTTCATCCTAAAGCAGCAGAATACACATTCTTCTCGAGTGTACATGGAACATTCTCCAGAATAGATCACATACTGGGACACAAATCAGCCCTCAACAAATACAAAAAGATCAAGATCATACTGTGCATATTTTCAGACCACAAGGCAAGGAAACTCAAAATCAACCACAAGAAAAAATTCGGAAGGACCACAAATACTTGGAGATTAAAGAACATCCTGCTAAAGAATGTATGGTTTAACCAAAAAATTAAAGAGGAAATTAAAAAGTACATGCAAGCCAATGAAAATAAAAACATGACAGGCCAAAACCTCTGGGATGCAGCAAAGGCATACTCCCATAAGAGGGAAGTATATAGTAATGCTGGCCTTCCTAAAGAAGGAAGAAAGGTCTCAGATACACAACCTAAACTTATACCTTAAAGAGCTGGAAAAAGAACAACAAAGCCCCAAAACCAGCAGAAGATGGGAAATAATAAAGATTAGAACAGAGATCAATGATATCAAAATAAAAAATAAAATAAAATAAAATGGATCAATGAAACCAGGAGTTGGTTTTTTGAAAGAATTAACAAAATTGACCTCTAGCCAGTTTGATCAAAAAGAAAAAGAAAAGAACCCAAATAAATAAGATCACGATGAAAGAAGAGAGATTGCAACCAATACTGCAGAAATACAAACAATAATAGGAGAATATTATGAGCAAGTATATGCCAATAAATTGGACAATCTGGGATAAAAGGACAAACTCCTAGAAACATATAAATGACCAAAATGGAAACAGGGAAAAAATAGAAAATTGAACAGACCTATAACCAGTAAAGAGATTATATCAGTAATGAAAAATACCCTGGCAAACAAGAGTCCAGAGCCAGAAGGCTTTCCAGGGGAATTCTACCAAACATTTAAAGAAGAGTTGTCGCCTATTCTTTTGAACTGGAAGGAAAACTTCCATACTCATTCTACGAAGCCAGCGTTACCTTGGTTCCAAAACCAGACTAAGACCCCACTAAAAAGGAGAACTACAGACCAGTTTCCCTGATGAACATGGATGCAAAAATTCTCAACAAGATACTAGCAAACTAGATCCAACAATACATTAAGAGAATTATTCCCCACAATCAAGTGAGTTTTAGTCGTGGAATGCAGGACTGGTTCAATAGCTGCAAATCAATCAAAGTGATACATCACAGTAATAAAAGGTAGAATAGGAACAACATGATCCTCTCAATAGATGCAGAGAAAACATTTGACAAAATACAGCATTCATTCTAGATAAAAAAACCTCAAGAAAGTAGGGATAGAAGGATCATACCTCAAGATCATTAAAGCCATATACTAAATCCAATGGGGAAAAACTGAAAGCTTTCCCCCTAAGGTCAGTAATATGACAAGGATGTCCATTCTCACCACTGTTATTCAACATAGCATTGGAAGTCCTAGCCTCAGCAATCAGATAACACAAAGAAATAAAAGGCATCCAAATTGTCAAGGAGGAAGGCAAACTTTCACTCTCCACAGATGACATGAAACTCTACGTGGAAAACTGAACAGATTCCATCAAAATACTGCTAGAACTGATCAGTGAATTCACCAAAGTCGCAGTATATAAAACCAATGTACATAAATCGGTTTCTATACACTGATAATGAAGCAGCAGAAAGAGAATTCAAGGAATAGCTCCCATTTATAATTGCACAAAATGCCATAAACTACCTACGAATAAACCTAAGCAAAGAGTTGAAAAATCTATACACTGAAAACTATAGAAAACTTATGAAAGAAATTGAAGAAGACAAAAAAAAAACAAAAAATATTCCATGCTCGTGGATTAAGAGAAAAAATATGGTTAAAATGTTGATACTACTCAAAGCAATCTACATATTCAATACAATCCCTATTAAGATAACACCAGCATTCTTCATAGAACTAGAAAAAACAATCCCAAAATTTGTATGGAACCAGAAAAGACCCCAAATAGTGAAAGTAATCCAGAAAAAGAAAACCGAAGCTGGAGGCATCACAATTCCGGAGTTCAAGCTGAATTAAAAAGCTGTAATTATCAAGACAGTTTGGAACTGACACAAGAACAGACACATAGATCAATGGAATAGAACAGAGAACCCAGAAATGGACCCACAAGCGTATGGCCAACTAATCTTTGACAAAGCAGGAAAGAATATCCAGTGGAATAAAGACAGTCTCTTCAGCAAATATTGTTGGGAAAATTGGACAATGACATGCAGAAGAATGAATCTGGGCTATTTTCTTACACATACACAAAATTAAACTCAACAATGGATGAAAGACCTAAACATAAGACAGGAAGCCATCAAAATCCTAGAGGAAACAGCAGGCAAAAACCTCTTTGTCCTCAGCTGCAGCAACTTCTTACTTGATATGTATATGGAGGCAAGGGAAACAGAAAGCAAACATGAACTATTTGGACCTCATCAAGATAAAATCTTCTGCAAGGTGAAGGGAACAATGAGCAAAACTAAAAGACAACCAACAGAATGGGAGAAGATATTTGCAAATGACATATCAGATAAAGTGTTAGTAACCAAAATCTATAAAGAATTTATCAAACTCAACACCCAAAAGATAAATAATCCAGTGAAGATATGGGCAAAATACATGAAAAGACACTTTCCAAAGAAGACATCCCGATGGCTAACAGACACGCAAAGAAATGCTCAACATCACTCATTTTCAGGGAAATACAAATCAAAACCACAATGAAATACTACCTCATAGCAGTCAGAATGACTAAAACTAACAACTCAGGCAACAACAGATATTGGTGAGGATGCAGAGAAAGAGGAGCCCTTTTGCACTGCGTGGGGAAATGCAAACTGGTGCAGTCACTCTGGAAAACACTTTGGAGGTTCCTCAAAAAGTTAAAAATAAAACTACCCTATGACCCAGAAATTGCACTACTAGGTATGTATCCAAAGATTACAGGAGTGCTGTTTCAAAGGGACCCATGCACCCCAATGTTTATAGCAGTGCTATTGACAATACCCAAATTATGGAAAAAGCCCAAATGTCCATCGACTGATGAATGGATAAAGAAGATGTGGTATAAACATACAATTCAATATTACTTAACTATCAAAAAAAAAAAAAAAGAAATCTTGCCATTTACAACAATGTGGATGGAATTAGAATGTGTATTATGCTAAGCAAGATTAGTCAGAGAAATGTCATATGACTTTACTCATATGTAGAATTTAAGATACAAAACAAATGAACATAAGGGAAGGGAATGAAAAATAATATAAAAACAAGAAGGGGACAAACTATAAGAGACTCTTAAATTTTTTTTTAAAGTTTATTTACTTTTGGGACAGAGAAAGAGCGTAAACTGGGGAGGGTCAGAGAGAGGGAGACACAGAATCTGAAGCAGGCTTCAGGCTCCGAGCTATCAGCGCAGAGCCTGACGCGGGGCTCGAACTCACGGAGTGTGAGATCATGACCTGAGCCGAAGTCGGATGCTTAACCAACTGAGCCACCCAGGTGCCCCAAGAGACTCTTAAATAGAGAGAACAAACAGAGGGTTATTAGAGGGATTTGGGGTGGGGGATGGGCTAAGTGGGCAAGGGCATTAAGAAGGACACATATTGGGATGAGCACTGGGTGCTACAGGGGATGAATCACTGAACTCTACTCCTGAAATCATTATTGCACTATATGTTAACTAACTTGGATGTAAATTTTAAAAAAATAATTGATTACAAAAAAGAAAATAATGAGACACAATTAGAAAATGGGGAAAGATTTGAACCTATTCACCATTAAATAAATTATGTGGATGACAAATAAGCACATGGCAAGGTGCTCAACATTATTGTTAACTAGGGAAGTAAAAATTAAAATCTTAGTGGACTGTCACTACACACCAACTGGCCTGCCTAAAATTCAAGTGGCTCACCATACCAATGTTGGCAGGTATGAGGAGCAACTAGAACTGCCATTTCCTCCTGGTCAAAAACAGTCTGGCAGGTTCTTTAAATGTTAATCCTTTACCTACCATATGATGAGACCGCCATTTCATTCCAAGGTTATTTATCCAAAAGAAATAAAAGCAAATTTCCATAAGAGACGTATACATGAATATTCCTAGAAGCTTTAATGACCCCAAACTAGAAAGAATCCAAATGCTCATTAGTCGATAAAAGGATAAACAAATTGTCATATATCCATTCAATGAAATACTACTCAGTAATAAAAAGCAATGTAGTATTGATACCTGCAACAATACAGAAGAACCCCAAAAACAGTATGCCCAGGGAAAGTAGAAAGACACAAGCATTGGGACGCCTGGGTGGCTCAGTCGGTTAAGCGTCTGACTTTAGCTCAGGTCATGATCTCACGGTCCGTGAGTTCGAGCCCCGCGTCGGGCTCTGTGCTGACAGCTCAGAGCCTGGAGCCTGCTTCAGATTCTGTGTCTCCCTCTCTCTCTGACCCTCCCCTGTTCATGCTCTGCCTCTCTCTGTCTCAAGAATAAATAAACATTAAAAAAAATTTAAAAAAAAGACACAAGCATTACATATTTTATGATTTCACTCATATAAAATTCTAAAAAATATCAATTAATCTGTAGTGATATGAAGAAGATCGACTGTTGCCTAGGGTAGCATGTGGCAGGGAGGTGTGGGAGGAGGTCATTGATGGGGTGTGAGGGAATTTTGGGGAGTGATGGCTACATTCATTATTTTGACTGTATTTGTGCTTTTACACATGTATTCGTGTGTCAAAATTATCAAAGTGTGTGCTTTAAACATATTCAGTTTATTGTATGTCCATTATACCCCCATAAAGCTAATAAATGGGAAACAATACCTGGTACAGGTAAGGCAAAGTGCTGCTGTGTTGTACATGTGCTAAATTGTTTGCCTTGAAATAACTGGAAAAGGAAAGATGATCCAAAAAGATGTGAGAGATACCATGAGAGATGTGTAATATAATGTAATAGAGTGTGAACAAAGAAGCCCAAATAGTAATGTAGGCAGAACATACAAAGAATAACAGAAGCTTACAATTATGTGATGTTTATTTTCATCAGACTCTTAGTACTATAAATACATATATTACTCATATAGACATAGTAGTAACTTTTCTTATAATAAACCCAATGGTAGAAAATAGTATCTCCATTATTTTTTTAGGTTTATTTATTTTTGAGAGAGAGAGAGAGGCAGAGAGAGAGAATGTGAACAGGGGAGAAGGAGAGAGAGAGGGAGAGAGAATCTGAAGCAGCCTCCACACAATGAACATAGAGCTTAATGCGGAGCTGAAACTCACAAACTCTGATATCATGACCTGAGTCAAAATCAAGAGTCAGATGTTCAACCGACTAAGCCACCCAGGCGCCTGTCATCTCCATTATAAAGATGAAGAAACAGAAGCTCAGAGAGTATTAGCTTGTGTATTGGTCAGGGTTGTACAGAGAAACAGAACCAATAGGAATTGGTTCACACAATTACGGAGGTTGATAATTCCCAAGATATTTAGGGTGAGTATGTAAGCTGGAGATCTGGGAGCCTAGGATGTAGTTCTAGCCTAATGGCCAGATGACTTGAGACCCTGGAAGAACTGATGTTTCTGTTAGAATTTGAAGGCAGGGAAAAGCTGACTTCCCTGCTCAAAGGCAGTCAAGCAAGAGGAGTTTTTTTCTTACTTACAGGACGGTCAGGTTTTTTGTTCTATCCAGGCCTTCAACTGACTAGATGAGGCCCACCCACCTTATGCAAGGCACTCTGCTTTAGACAGTCTAGCCACTCAAATGTTAATCCCATCCAGAAACCTCATGTACACACCAAGAATAATGTTTGACCAAATATTTGGACACCCTGTGGCTTAGTCAAATTGACACATAAAATTAATCATGACAGCTGGTAAAGATGAAAATATTTTAAAAAGAAGTATTTTTTATAAATATCTGTAAGTGTAAGTTTAACTATGGACAAATATAGACAGTAACTCAGAGGGATAAGTAGGGAAAACCCTAGCATGAAGAAAAGATTTTTATTTAAAGAGAGTAAATGTTGGTGCATGTATATATGTTAATAGATGATACAGAAGAAAGGTACAAAAATTATGTTTTGGAGGAAATAATATAACTGCGAGAGAAAGTCTGGGGAAGGTGAGTCACTCAGTTGATTCCACAATGAGCTAATAGGTTGAGACCCTGCATTAGAATTACATTCAAAGAGCATTTAAGAGGTGCCAGGGTGGCTCAGTCAGTTAAGTGTCCAACTCTTGATTTTGGCTCAGGTCATGATCTCACATTTCATGGAATCAAGCCCTGCATTGGGCTCTGTGCTGACAGCATGGAGCCTGCTTGGGATTTTCTCTCTCACTTTCCCTGTGCCTCTCCCCTGCTCACACATGCACATGCATGCGATCTTTGTCTCTCATAGATAGATAGATAGATAGATAGATAGATAGATAGATAGATAAGATAATTTTTTTAAAAGCTCATTTAAGCTCAGGACCCAACCTACTTTTTCAGCCTCTTCTTTATCACTCTCCATGTCACACATTTAAAATCTCTAATTATTGTAAACACACTGTGTTTTCATTCTCCTGGGACCTTGCTCTTCCTTTAACCTCATATAAGAGCATCTTTCACATTGCTCCCGTAGAGTCAACTCCATCCACTTCATTCTTCAAATGTCAGTGCAGCTGACACTTCAAGTGTCAATGCCGCTTCCCCTGTGCATTTTCCTCCAACTTCCTCAGATCAAGGCTGTTACTCCCACCCTTGGTACTCTGGTAATACTTCATGTGACCCTTTATAGCTCTGATCACATTACATGGTGATGTTTATTTCTTTATCTGCTTCTTCTGTTAGATTGTTACATCCTTGAAGATTGGGCAATAGAGTTTCATTCTAATCCCTTATTAAACACACTGTCCACCATAGCATTTTTTCTCAAAATTTTGTTCAATGAGTGAAAGTATAGACAAAAAGTAACTGGCTCAGAATATATTTACATGTAGAAAGAACTTCCAACATTTGATAATAACTCAGTAGGGAACTGCTATACCATTTTGAAACTTGCCTCTGCAAACACACGAAAATATAGAGTGCAAAATGCCCAGTGACAGTAAGACAATGCTGCTAGGGTTAAGACTAACACCTAAAGCATTGCCAGACCACTCTTGGAAGTGAACATTACTTGCTTTTCCCCCCAGTATCAGATGACCCCTGAAAATGGCATGTGTATCCCTAGCTATTAGCAATTCCATTGAGGGAGGTTGGATAGTTTTCCAATGAGCTATGTAGAAAGATGAAATTGACCTTTGTCAGTTCTGAGGGATCTGCCTGAGACTAAAGAAAGAGCCCATATCTGAGTTTTACTCTGACCCTATTTGTGTGTTTGGAACACAACCCTCTTTACTTCAGCAAAGCTGCTAATGGTTTAAACACTTACAATAACAAACCAGAGAATATCAATAAAGCTTTTCCTCAGTAACAGGCCTTTCCATGGGTGCCAATTCTCTGCTACAATTTTTTTTCAACAAGCTGAAAGAACTAGTGAAAGCCATTCTCTCTTTCTTTCTCTCTCTGTACATGTGTGTATAACTTCTTAGTTCTAAAGGTGATCGTAGTATACTATGCCTCATGTGAGCCTTAGACTTCCTGCTTGAGACTTACAGCCACTTTTGAACTTACTGCTGCTGCTGTTTGTTTCCCGTCCTATTTCTCCAGGCTAGCAAACCTGTGAATAGTTTACATGTAGGTTTAATTTTTCAGTCTATTTCCTTGTCAAAGTCTTGGGCTTTGAGCCTTCTCAAACGGCAGAAGTAGTCAGGACTGGACTTAGGCAGTGGGAAATGGACCTTAGCACAGGTGTTCCTGGAACCTCCTCTTCCATCCCTTATTCTTTCCCTTTGTCACCAAATTTTCTGCAGTGAAAAGTCCTTGACATCTCCGAAATGGGCTGCTCCGTCATTACAGAGGTCTATTTAGCAGCTCTACTTTTGTGTGATGGTCCAACCAGATCCTGAGTTCATTTAGTTTCTGTTATAGTCAAAACTGTCTTTGCAAATGCCTAGATTTAATGGTTTCCTCTTGGGACTCAAGTAATTCATATTTTCTGTGAAGTAACTTAATTTTATGATGTGTCTGGTATAAATAGTTCTTTTTTTCTTCTCTACTCCTCTAGGACAATGACAATTTGATTTTCCATTTATGGTAACATTAATGTAATCTCCTGGAATTTCAGTACATCATTTCTGTCTATTTGTAACAACAATCTCATTTGCTAAGCATCGGATTGAATGCAGTGTTTGATTCAGACCCAGTGTCACCAATATCAAGGAGAGCTTTGTCTGAGTAACCGATCATAGATAAAGTAACAGATCATAGCTGGCATAATGATGCATGTTAGATTTCCATTTTAAGTTCTATGAATCTCATCTTAGGAAAGGTCCTCAAACCTTATTAATTTGAAAGGCATAATGTTTCTTACAAAGAGAAAATACCTAAAAGCTTTCACTGTTTGTCATTAATGATACCCATAAACTCCTCCCCACTGCCGATACTGCTGTCAATCAGGGAAATTAGTGCTAAGAATAGTGCCATGCTCAAAAAAGCAGATCGTGCCTGGAAGAGTTCATTCCAGTTCCATTGTTCTCAGGTACCATGCTGCTCTAGCATAATAGCAATGAAGCTGAATCTCTGACATCGTGAATTTTAACTAGAATATTTCAGCATTCTGTTTTACTTCTTATACCCATGTCTAAGGGAGAAAAAAGAGGATACTTTCTATTTTGTACAAGAAAGCATATCATTCTTTAGAAGTCACTTTAAAAAGAGTTCATCAAATTCAGTTTTATAGAATCATATATACCTACACACAAAAAAAAATGCCCAGAAATACATGACCTATGTTAGCTCATAGTTTTTATTTCAACTCTTTCCAGCCAAGATCAATCCATCTTCTTCCACTGATTCTGTTAGATAGTTCTACCAAATTTCTTTGGGTATTCCTGTAAAAATCAGGCTGGACACAAGGAATTTATGAATTCTGATTAAAAATATTTATGGTCTTTTAATGCCAATATTGGAATATCATCACAACACTAGTGATACTCTGCATTACATCTTCTTTTCATCTATTCTGACAGTGCAGCTTTAGAGCTTACTCAGTGCCTGGCTGAGCTAAGGACTCACATGAAAGCTGACTGGCTGAGTTTCAAGCTAAATAAAACAGAGGTGAGCATGTTGGGGGTAAAGGGTTACAAAGGGCTCAGGGACATCATTTACAGACTGTTTAAACCTGGGAGTTTTCTTACTCACAATCGTGCTCCAAAAACCTCAGAACTCGGTTAGGACAATGCCCGGTGCCTGACCTCAGAGAACTTGACCTGTCATCTAGACATTGTGAAGCAAGTAATTTCTCACGAACATGCTTTGTCCATACTTCTATTACCTGTGAATTATCATTTGAAAAATGACTGTAAATTGAAAATTATAAATTCCTCAAAGGTAGGGTCAACGTGTTCACTTTTGCATCTCTTGAGTTTAGTATAATGACTGGCATATAATAAGAAACTAGTCCATATGTGTTGAATGAATAGATGGATAAGTGGATGGATGGGTGAATGAATGACTGACTGAATGAATGACTGAATGAATGAACACCCTGGCCAAGTCACTAAGTGGTTCATGTTAATCCCAATCTTCAGTGCTGTACTGAAAAGTCATTTGATTCTAACTGTGAAAAGAGCTTGGTAAGGTGTATTGCAGCTTCACACTTACGTAACACCCAGGACAGCAAAAAATAAAGAGCCTCTGTGCTAACTAAGGATGGTTCTCCTTCAAGGGCTTAGACAGACACAGCGTCACACAAGGATGCACAGCTTGGCAAAGTGAAGAAAGTCTGGATCTCTGCCCTGATACAGCCCCTTAGCCCTGAGCCCTTGTGCAGAGTGCAGCCTGGAGGCCCCATAAAGCCTCAGGGAGATTTACTATAGAACATCACTCCACCAAAGCCCCATTTGCTGATCTTTATAACTTAGCAGGGAATTGTTCTTTGCAGATAGGATAATGATTTAATGTTAATAGATCCTCAATGGCTATTTAAGCTATTGCTATCCAAGGCTTATGATTTTTAAATTGCTAATGTTTTCAGTTATAAATATATATTTGTGCTCTAGAGCAGTTTTTCCGAGGAAGTAATTGAAAACATTAAATAAGGACTCTCCTCTGATTTACCAAATGAGACTCCTGGACAAACGACCACGCTGGTAATGAAAATTAAAGGCTGGGACACTTCAATAATAAACCAACAAACATTTAATTGAGAATTTACTGTGAAATTAGTTATATTCTACACTTACAAAAGCTTGCAAATCCCTAGAAGCAAAGGGAAGGTCACAGCGAGGTGTCTCATTCTTCCCCGATAAGCAGCCTTCCCGGTGTGTCCTTGTTTCTTCACATGCTATGTTGCACAATATTGCACTGGAAAACAAGGAGGGGTATGCCGTCCATAATCTAAGAGATTTCTAATCATTTCAGCTCCTCACAGAAGACACACTCTGCTTTTGATCATATTAACAAGTTAACCTAAGTCAAAAGAACAGTTTTGAAGTATTTTAAGCCACTGTGGCAAGAAGAAAATCGTGGCAATGTAGCCCCTGTCATGCACAAGTGTTGCCCAGGTAGTTCAAGGCAGTGTTCACATGCAGAGCGGCTTGGAACAGGTAATCCATCTGTGGATACAATTCTCAGGTTAAGTCATCTTTGTAACCTATGCAAAACAAATGAAAGTAATGATGAAAATAATGCATAAAAAGAGATCACTTTTGGGGCGCCTGGGTGGCGCAGTCGGTTAAGCGTCCGACTTCAGCCAGGTCACGATCTCGCGGTCCGTGAGTTCGAGCCCCGCGTCGGGCTCTGGGCTGATGGCTCGGAGCCTGGAGCCTGTTTCCGATTCTGTGTCTCCCTCTCTCTCTGCTCCTCCCCCGTTCATGCTCTGTCTCTCTCCCAAAAATAAATAAACGTTGAAAAAAAAATTTAAAAAAAAAAGAGATCACTTTTGTATTGCCAGATGTGCCTAGATATTTTTTACAGCAGAGCTGACTTTAATTTTTAATCTAAAAGACCACAAAATATAGGGTAATTTTAAAGAAATAAAAAGAAGAAGAAGAGGAAGAACAAGGAGAAGGAGAAAGAAGAAGGAGGAGGAAAAGGAGAAGAAAGAAGAAAGAATGAAGGAAGAGGAGGAGGAGGAGGAGGAGGAGGAGGAGGAGGAGGAGGAGGAGAAAATATGCAAAGCAAAGGAAATAAAAGCACCTATTGTCCCACAACCCTAGAGGTAACTACTACAATAGCCTTGGTGAATATTATTCCAGGATGCTTTTCACCCATCAGTGTATGTTGTTATGAAAACTAGCTCAAACTCTATATACTATTCATAATCTGGTTCTTAAAATTAATGATATACCACACATAGCTTTCTTTATGAATAGTTAAATATAGCACTGTTTGATGCTCTAGTTGTTCTTGGACAATATTCCATTCTTTCTCTCTGATGATATATATGCCATCATGTATTTTTAATCAGTGCACTATTTATTACTGAATCTTTAAATAGTACCCGATTGTTCACCATTATAAACATTGCTTTAATAAGCAACTTTATAATTCAATCTTTGAGTACAAACTTTATGTTTTCTTAGGCTAAATGTAAAAATCCTGGATCGAACATCATTATACATAATGTAGCAGAGAATTTGACATGCTCATCAATATCCATCTTCTCCTTCTCGTCTTGGACACAGCCAGGCTACACTTCCCTGCCTGCGTTGCACTTGTATGTGATCATGAGGATGAGTTTCAGTGCATGATTGTCAGAGCAATAATGCCCAATATAAACCTCTTATGCATACTTCTGCATTCATTTTTCCTTTTCAGTTGTTTGGAGTGACAATAAGGTTGGAAGCCGTGTATTTAAAGTTGGCAGGGCTTCTGTTAGCCTGAGTATTGCACAACTCTGTAGAGAAGGGCACTATTCACATGATCACTGACCCAACAAGGTATCATGCAAGAGAAATGAAGCTCCATGGTGTTTGAGCTGTTATGTGTTTGGGGACCGACTTGACCCTCAAACAACACATACATTTTGAAACTTTTATAATATTTATTGTCATAATGACATCCAAAATAAATAATTTTCTAATATTTTACACAATTGACATTTGAGATTTTATTATCTTCTGAAAACTCTTTATCAAACAAGTGAAAAATGATATGCCCTTGTTCTAATTTGCCTCTTTTAATTATTAATGAGGTCGAATGCTTTTTTTCACACACTCATAAGTAACTGCAGTTGAAATAAAATATTGAATCTTGTCCTGTAATCACTAACTATCCTAAAGGTAATGTTAGTAATAATATTGACTTTCAGCAAATTGGAATTGGAAAGTATTGCAAATAGAGCTTCCAATATTAAAAGGAAATAAGAAAATAGTATTCATTTATTTAAAATTATCCTGTTCTAAGGAATTAAGGTGATGAATTTATTATTTTCTATGAGACTTTAAGCTTACATAATAGCATAAATTATGGGAAAATAAACTTCACATATTATTATTGACTTGTGATAATTATTTTATTCAAGCAGAACAGAAAATTGTATATAAACTACGTCTTTTACAATTAAAACAAAGGAATGTCAAGGCACCTATTTGCTACTTGTTTTTTTTAATCTCATCTTCAAAAGTTAAGTGTTGTCTACTTATTAATGAACGCATACGCACAAATCTCACACTTAAAGAAAATACAGGCAAATAAAATTCTTTACAAAATATTCAAATTTTAACTAATTCGTCCCCTTAGTATTTTCTGTTGCTTGATGATCTTTTCATCAGGGCAGCCAAACCTTGCTGCCCTATAACATCCATAGCCTTCAGGCAAAACAAATTGTGACTTTGAAATGAGCTTTGAAAAGCCTAGCCCTGAGTTCACGAGGGATTTAGAGCACTCAGATGAAGCCAGAGTAAGACTTCTGCCCTCTCCCAAGACCACCGCCCCCCCTCCCCATATGGGAGAGGGTCGACAAGAAAACAATGAGCACGTACAGGTTCAAGACTGGGGAGCCTGAGCCTTCCCAGCTGCTCCACACAAAACTTCATTGGAGCAGGAGTGACAGCAGCTTGGTAAGGCCAGGAAAACTAGAAAGCATAAGAGACCAATAGCCTTTTTCTAAGGAGCGTAAAGAATCCAAAGGTAGAGAAGACTTTATAGAATAGTTAGGTCAGAGGTCACAATTGACACCTGTGGTGGGCAGAATAATGACTCCTTCTCCCCCCATCCCACTAAGGCCACGATCCTAATCCTTGGAATCTGGCAATATGTTAATTTACATGGCAAAAGGAAATTTAATTTTAATTAAAGTTAAGGGCCTCGAGTTGGGGAGATTATCCTGGATAATCCACATGTGTCCAATCTAATCACATGAATCTTTAAACATGGGAAACCTTGGGGCGCCTGGGTGGCTCAGTCGGTTGAGTGTCCTACTTCGGCTCAGGTGATGATCTCACAGCTCGTGAGTTCGAGCCCCGCGTTGGGCTCTGTGCTGACAGCTCAGAGCCTGGAGCCTGCTTCCAATTCTGTGTCTCCCCCTCTCTCTGCCCCTAACCCACTCGCATTCTGTCTCTGTCTCTCTCAAAAATAAATAAACATTAAAAAAAAAATTTAAACATGGGAAGCCTTTCCCAGCTGTAGTCAGAGAGAGCCGTGACAATAGAGAAGGGGCCAGAGAGGTATGACACTGCTGGCTTTGAAGACAGAGAAAGGGGGCCATGAGCCAATGTATGTGGGTGATCGTGAGAAGCTGGAAAAAGCAAGGAAACAGAATCACCCTGAGAATCTTCAGAAAGGTGCATAGTCTGTCAACACATTGAGTTTAGCCTAGTGAAATCTATGGCAGACTTCTCACCTGCTGAATTGTGAGATAATATATTCGTACTGTTTTATGCCACTGAGTTTGAGATAACTTCTTCTGACAGCAATAGAAAATGATTATGGCTGTCCACAGGCTAGATGTTGCCTCCTGCTGGGAAATTTCACATTAAAACCTTATGGCCACTTTCTTGAAAACTCAGAAAATCTGTGGACATCAGTCCACATTTGTGCATAGAAGCATTCCACCAGAACCCAAAACAGCCTCCGTTTCTAACAGGACAAGTTGATCTCCAGGTCCCCACTATCCACCTACTTCAGCTACCTCTATACCCATCTAGCTACTACAGGGATTTAATTTGTGGCGTAAGTCTAAGCCTATGCACTCAAAGTAGCCTCACATAGTTTACCGGATGTTTAGCATTACATAAGAACAGTATATAATACTCCCAATGTGGCCAAAGAATATCTTGGAGGCAGTAAAGTCTAAAGGTAGTCCTGCTGAGTTTCCCACACCAGGGAAAGAGTTAGGGGCTTCAGCTGGGTAAAAGAGCTGAAGGAATCTTGCAGTCAAAAATCAAGGACAGTGGTGCCTGGGTGGCTCAGTTGGTTAAATATCCAACTCTTGGTTTCAGCTCAGGTCATGATCCCATGGTTTGTGGGATCGAGTCCATATCAGGCTCTGTGCTGACAATGCAGAGCCTAATTGGGATTCTCTCTCTCCCTCTCTCTGCTACTTCCCTGCTCAGGCACACATGTTCTCTCTCTCTCTCTCTCTCTCTCAAAATAAAAAAATAAGCTTTTTTTTTAAAGGACAATGCAACAAGAACAAACAAGTTACCAAGAATGAGGGCATCTCAGTGGGTGCCAGCAATTACCCTTCTCCATGCTTTGACAGTGATGTAAAGAAGCTTCCCAGAATTTAGTACTCACAACACCAAGGAATAAAGAAACCCTAAAATGACTAAGATTAATTTTATTCCAGAGTGATAAAAGAGAGCATAGTAAAAACCTTAAAAAAAAAACACAATAAACAATCAGTGGGGTGTATAAAATGCAATCATGTAAAACAATCAGTTACATAAAAGAAAGGTTAATAAAAATAGTTTGGGGTTCATCTGTCAGAAAAGAAAATAGAAGAATAAAGATAGTGAAAATTATAATGTAAGCCAATACAATGAACTGAGGAGTTCCATATGTCATCATGAGAGGTTTTCCCTATCTTTCATACCCACATACAAAAGAAGATATTAAAAAGATATAACTTTAGCCCATTCCTCCTTCCCTCTTTGAGATCAGGAACAGACAGAGGACAAGAGTCAATCTTCAATTATATTAACTCTTAAATTCATCCTATGGCTAAAAGCATAAAGTCAATGTGGTATTCCAATGGAATATTATTCAGCCATAAAAAAAGAATGAAATCAGGCCATTTGCAGCAACATGGATGGAGCTAGAGAGTATAATGCTAAGTGCAATAAGTCAGTCAGAGAAAGACAAATACCATATGGTTTCACTTGTGTGGCATTTAAGAAACAAAACAAAGAAAAAGACAAACTGAGAAACGGACTCTTAACTATAAAGAACAAACTGATCATTACCAAAGGGGAGATGGGGGCCAAATGGGTGAAATAGGTGATAGGAATTAAGGAGTGTACTTGTGATGAGCACTGGGTTGTTATATGGAATTGTTGAATCACCTGAAACTAATATAACACTGTATGTTAACTGTACTGGAATTAAAACTAAACATATAATAAAAAATAAAAATAAAAGAAATTAAATTCAGTAATTAATTTTTAAAAATTTATATTTCCTGTGTGCTACATTTATGAAAGATTTTTTTCAACAAACTTTAAGATAGGGGCGCCTGGGTGGCTCAGTCAGTTAAGCGACCGATTCTTGATTTTGGCTCAGGTCATGATCTCACAGTTCATGAGTTCAAGCCCTACATCGGGCTCTGTGCTGATGGTGTGGAGCCTTCTTGGGAATCTCTCTCTCTCCCTCTCTCTCTCTGCCCTTTCAGAGGTCTCTCTCTCTCTCTCTTTCAAAATAAATAAATAAGCTTAAAAAAATAAGTAAATAAGCATTAAGATAAATTTCATATCTAATACAATGCATTGAACATTTTATGTGGAATGAATTTTGATTTGATGAATTTTGATTTGATGAATTTTGACAATGTATACACCTATGAAACCATCCCCCCAATGAGGACACAGAACATTTCAACCACCACACACTATTATTTCTTCTGAGAAACAGTATTGAACTAAAATCCAACAACAGATTTTTAGATCTAATAGTTATTTTTTATTACAGCAAAAGGAAACAACAAAAAATAACTTTGTCCCTCAGGAGTCATGTTCTAAGTCTAATTTTTCTTAGTAACTATCCTCTCAACTTCTAAAAAATGATACAGAGTGATTATCTCCTATTTATACTTTATTTAAAATTAAAGCACCAAATTATATATATTTATATAGATAGACACACACTATACATATACTATACACACACACATATATATATCTATATATATCTATATATCTATATATAGTATATGGCTTTAGACTGCTGTGATACAGATGTTGCATCATTAAAATCTACAACGTATGGCTAAAGAATCTAGATCTTAAATGTGCACCATGGCACAGTTGCAAACAGTAAGCAACATAGCTCAGTATCACAATGGTCTGTTTATTAGTCTTTATTTCCGTTAGACTGAAAACTCCCTGTGGGTCATGGCTGTATCGCTTGCAAGAATGGAATTGTTACTAACACATGGTAGCACTAAACAAATATTCGATGAAGGAATGAATGTAACAAGTGTCAGAATTGAAAAGTACCAGCTCACATTCTGAAGGAAATTACTTGTGCTTTTCTAATTTAATGCCAGAAGAGCTTGAGCATAAGAACACATGCTGGGGAGCAGGACATTTTTCTATTAGATGCTTTCTTTATCCCTACATCTTTCAGACAGGCAGAGGGAATGTGCTCTAGGAAGGAGAGTGGGATGCTGGGTGTCAAGTCTCCAGGGTTTAATTCCCAGCTCTGAATCTCACTAGCTTCAAGGCCTTGGGCAAGTCACTTAACCTCTGTTCCAAACAGAAATAATATCACCTCCTCCCAGGAGCACACCAAGGCAAGTTTGATTGATGGCTAAGCTCTTGGAGTCTTTGATGAAATGTGCTGACTGGCTGCCAAGTATTACTACTGCTAATAATAATAATGTTTTTCTAACTCAGTCCCACAGAGCAATATAAATCTGCAACAAGGGACAGATTGCTCCAACAAAGCAAATTGTGACCAATTCTTTTTGAAAGAAAGACGATAAGTTTAATTCTACAATGGTGCTGTTTTCTGTGCTCTGTTCTCTCCTTGTTTATAAGGAGAACAAGTTGTCATGTGTCTGTATGAGGTGTTTGGGCTTCTTTGCAAAGGAGAAATAAAGGGAAAAGATTGAAACCCAAGCACAGACACAGTCCTATTACTGAAACATCATGTTTCTTGGAGGGGTTGGTCATCTATACAAAAAATAAATAAAAAGGTGATGAGTAAGGCAGAAATGCTGTCATTTGTTATTTCAGCAGTGATGTGGTTTTATTATAACTCAAAAGAAAATTTAAGGAAACTCCAATCCATTGATTTGGTTTCAGAACATCTATTTCTTAAAATAGAAATATTATCCTATACTACTTAGGAGCTTTTCTCTTTTATCTAATATTTATATAGTATCTAATATAATTTATATTATTATATATAAATTTATATATAATTAATTATATATTTATTTAATTATTATTTATATATTTATATATTAATTATATAACTAATTATAATTAGTTATATAATTAATATAACTAATATATATAATAATATATAGTATCTAACATAATTTTTAAAATAAGGTTTATTAGAGAATTAGATAATTTTCCTGGTTATAAAATAATGCATATTTACTCTGGAATATTTGGACAAAGGTATAAAACCTAAATGAATAAAAATTGGGATGTTACTATAACATCGTAATTAAAAATGTATTCTCTGCAAAGACTGCTAAGGTGCCACCCCGTGTTTACCACTGTTAGTTTGAGCAGACATCTGAATTTCTGTGTACCTCAATTTATCTTCTAAGTGGGAAAATGCCTATCTTCCTGGTTGTTTTAAGGATTACATTAAATTAGGGCACCTGGGTGGTTCAGTCGGTTAAGCGTCCGACTTTGGCCCAGGACATGATCTCACGGTTTGTGAGTTCCAGCCCTGCGCCCAGTTCTCTGCTGTCGGTTCAGAGCCTGCTTCAGATTTTCTGTCTCCCTCTCTCTCCCCTCCTCCTCCCACTCGTGCACGCCCTCTCTCTCTCTCAAAAATAAATAAACATTTAAAAATATTATATTAAATTAAATAGTGCATGCACATTTAGAAGACTGCCTGGCACAGAGAACATTGTTCAATAGGATACTGTTATTATGTAATTCCTCATAATCTCTAAATTTAAGGGCAATCTTTCTGAAGTCCTTTCTATGTATATAAAATTGTATATTAAGTGAGTAGCTTCTTTTGCAGAATTACAATCTGTTTGTGTTCCCCCCAAATTCATAGGTTTCAACCTAATTAGTGTGATGGTACGAGGAGGTAGGTCCTTTGGGAGGCACTTAGGTCACAAGGACTCCAAGGGACTAGTGCTCTTATGAAAGAAACCCCAGAGAGGCTTCTCAGATTTCTGCCATGTGAAGGCACAGCACGAAGACAGCTGTCTGTGACCAAGGATGCAAGTCCTCATCAGACACTGGATCTCGTGGTGCCTGACTCTTGGACTTCCCAGCTACCAGAACTGTGAGAAATAAATATTTGTTACTTTAACCAGCCAGTTAATGGCATTTTGCTATCGCAGCCCAAACAGACTAAGGTACAGTCTTACTGCACAAACTGTTTGTAACCTGCTTCTCATTGCTTTATACATTACAAAGATTGTCTCATGTCATTAGATACTTTTCTGCATTTATGGTACAATCATGTAGGACTGCACATGGTTCTGTGGGTGGGTTTGTCATAACCTAAAGAACCAACTTTTTATCATCAGCTATTTATATTTTCTTAGTTTATATATATATATATATATATATATATATATATATATATATATATTTTAAAAAGCTGCTACAAATGACCAACATTTGTGTGCACGTTAGCTTTGGGATAGATCTCTAAAAGTAGAATTTCTTTTTCTTTTTCTTTTTTTATTTAATTAATTAATTTATTTTTGAGAGAGAGACAGCATGAGCAGAGGAGGGGTAGAGAAAGAGAAGGAGAGAGAGAATTCCAGAGCCCGATGGAGGGCTTGATCTCATGAAACCATAAGATCACGACCTGCATGGAAACCAAGAGTTGGATGCTTAACCGACTGAGCCCTCCAGGCTCCCCTAGAAGTAGAATTTCTGAAAAGCCAAAGCTGTGCATATTTTTAAAGCTTTTAATATTAAATTGTCCCTCAGAAAATTTTAGAGAGTAGTATATATTTCATACTAATTTAATGTTGTCTTATTAAATCTCCATAAACATATGTTGTTTATCCCTGCGTGAGATATGCCTACGATACTCTTTTTGTTTTTAAGGTTTTTTTTTTTAACGTTTATTCATTTTTGAGAGACAGAGAGAGACAGAGCATGAGCAGGGAAGGGGCAGAGAGAGAGGGAGACACAGAATCTGAAGCAGGCTCCAGGCTCTGAACTGTCAGCACAGAGCCCGACGCGGGGCTCCAACTCATGAACTGCGAGATCATGACCTGAGCCGAAGTTGGACGCTCAGCTGACTGAGCCACCCAGGTGCCCCTATGATACTATTTTTTTGCGAAGTCAAGAGGCAAAGGAATAAATAAAGAGAGAGGAAAATAGACTGAAAGAGTGTGGATTACTTTTGCACTTTTTCAAGATCGATTTCTATTGAAACAGTCTATGGATGGGCACCTCAGAGTTATAAACCTTAGTGAAAATTGACAAGCATAGACCCTACCCCTCCACTCTAGAATAATTTGTTTTCCAACCTTTTTTTTCCCCTAATGTACATGAAATAAGGCCATTTTGAAATAGTCATATTCTGACATAATTTACATTGCATTCTTAAAATTTACTCACTTTAAAATATCTGTTAACAGAGCACCAGGTTCTCCTTTGACATTTTCCCCAATCCAGAAAGATGTAACTCTTGACAAAAATACGGATGCAAGTAAAGGTAGCTTCTGATGTGTACTAGGAACCTGACGTCAGTTTTTATTTTTCTGCTCACTAACTCATCCGTGACCAACACTTGGCCTCTTCACCTTTTTAACCTTGCTTTTTGTTCTCTGAACTTCCCTGTAAAAAGACTACAATCATTTTTAAACTAAGGTTATATTCATTGAGTCTAAAAGTAAGCAATAAAAGGGTTCACTTTGGCAGAAGGAGAAAAGAGAACAGAGCTCAGTTATTTGAATCAAGTCCTTCCCCTTAATGTTAATGCATCTAGCACCTACATTTAATAGGAACATTCTTCATGTATTGCAACAAATGGTGTACATCTAAATTCTACATATAAAGCTGTAATTTCATTGAAGGATTCTAGTGGCATTGATAAATGATGTCACTGGTAAGCTGTGCTTGAATTACAACTTTAATTATTTACACCTGGGTCTACATTATTCCTGTATTATACCTGTCATAGCACTATCTTGTCCTGGGCCTGCTAACAGGACCGTGATGATAATTTATTCCAATAGTGGGTCAGGTAGAACAGCATAGCGGCATCCGTCAACCACTTCACAGAATGGTAAGACTAATGCGAGACTGGTCAGAGTGTGAGGGTAGAATTTACACAGAAGCTATTTTGCCAACTTTCTTAACTAGGAAAAGAGAGGTTTCTAGGGTCTTGAGGGAGTAGCACCTCTAAGCTGCTAACCTAAAAGTAAAAACTGTCTGTCATTCTCTCTCTCTCCCCACCTCCACACATCCTTTCCCCCTCATTATTATTTGATTTACAGATACCTCTGAGATTACTTTGAAAATCACAAGGAACCCAGAAGATATGGTTTAGGTATTTTCATTTTGAACTGGTGTGTGCCTTTGAGCGGACCCTAGTCCCTTTTAACAAAATCACCTTGTTTGTGACTTGTCTTACAGTAAAGGCCCCAGGGAAAAGGAATCTGGTCTGGGCACATAAAGGTGATTGAGATTTTGGATCCATTTTATCTACCCAACATTTCACTTAAAGGAAATCCTCAAGTGAAACTTAGTTTTATTTATTAAAGAATAATTGTATGGTACAAATGAAATTAACCATGACATTTTGACCTAAGTTGGTTAATTGTAAAGCTCAGTGCTAGGTAATGGTATTTTGGGGAATGACTCCTACATGGTAGGGATGTTTATGTACCTTTTCAAGTACTCTCCCATGAAGACGAAAGGGATGATGTGAGAAGGGCTTCAACTGGACATTAATCACAGCTAGCATTTGAGGTCCCCAAAGAGCCCAAGTAATTCACAAGACAGCCTGAATGAAGAGAAGGTTATTGAAAAAGAAACACACCAGTCATATATGATCCTACCAGCCATATGTGAGTGGAAAATATTTTGAAATCAGCTTGTATAAAACTCAAATACAGATTTTATAATGGTTTCAGCTGAGAAATAAATACTCTTAGAGAAAAGGTACATAAGACTAATTTATTTTCTTGAGAAAGAACATAATAGAGGAAGAATCCAGAAGGGAAAATACAAACATGAAAATAGTAATTGAGTTAGGTAGTTGGGATTATTGATGCTCCTTACTTATTTCAAAAAAAGCAGGGGTTCCATTTGTGTTCTAACAATAAAGAAAAAGCGAAGCCCATCAACCTAATCAGGTTCAGTCTCCTGCCAGGACAGTAAAATCTTCACAAGCAGATCAGGCACTCCAAAATTACTATTTATAAACTGCAGGTGCCCATTTGTCTACCTTTACAAATAAATATGGTTTATTAGAACAAAAGCCACTGTATAAAGCTCTAAACACACAGACAACAATATCATACTTCTGTATAAAAATCATACGTTTTCAAAGCGCTTTCAAGAAGAGTTTCAGAACTGTTTCATATGAATTGCATTCTTACTAAAATATGCAGGAAAGCTATTGTTAAAAATCCCATGGATCTATTTTCTAACTTGAGTTAACAAGGCTATGGTTTTTAAAGTAGGATAAGTCTTACAGATGGGCAGGAATAAACATCAACATTTGCTCTAGATGGTCAGTGTGGTTTTATTGTCCACACTACAAGTACCGCGTTGCTGAGCAAATGACTAACCTGCCTTTAGCCACATTACTTACATTTAATTTCCGGGGCAGAATATTAGAACAGTGCTTGGGATTTGGTGAACAAATCGCTATGCAGTTTCTTAGTTTTTTAATATTCAGGCAATTATTTAAAAGCCAAGTCTAAAGTGGTAATTCGGCCTCATATTCCCAGAAGGGAACTTCTAATAGACTCATACCTTTGGCCTTTCTTGCTCCCCCATCGACTTATGCCTTCTCGTGGGATTTTCTGACTGGCAAGTTGGAAGAAACCAAGGTAATTCCAACTTCTCTCATTCAAGCTGCCTTCCCAGGCAGAATCTGTGTTCTGGTCTGCTCTCTCTGTGTGCTAAGCTTCTTGGGTCAGGAGGTTCTTACAGGGGTATCCTGTGGTAGCCCAGCTCACTGTGACCATGTGACTAAGTATAAATAGTGAAGAATTAAGAAAATGCACACCTAAGCTATCTCCTTCAGCTCAGGTTTTATCAGTAAGAAGCTAATATTTTGATCTTCATCTGCTTTCCATGGCTACAGAACATTATTTATTGAGAGTTTCAAGAGAAGAAAGGAATGATACAGTGTATTAACCTTGATGTACACAGGGACTGAACTGATATTTACAGACCAAAATAACATGTGGTAATCTTTGCTTCTGATGGTACAGCTAGGAGATTTCATTATTTAGCACTTTCTAGATTTAGGTCTTATAGCATTATACTCTGGTATACTGAGGCAGCATATATGTGGCTGTTTTTCTCCAGTGGTGCAGCTGGTTATTCGCTGGGACAGACCCCAATAAGCTGGCTGTCCATGCTTTAGTGTGCATGTCTTTGTTGCTGCCCATGAATCACACAGGGGTAATTTGGCCTAATATTGCAGGAGAGGCCCAGAAAATGATTAGCAGATCATGGAAAAAGAGAGTCCTTTTGTCAGCTATCACTGTCCAGGCTCTCTAGGCACTGGTTGTGTGGAATGATTTTAACTTCGTTGCATTTTTTTTTTTTAATCAAGGCCTTCAGGCTAGGATGTTAAATTTCAGAAGCAGTTAAGTTCTGTTTGAGCAACAGAGCTTCATCACAGGAATAGGTAGAAATCTGAGTCAATCTTTTTCCTGATCTGGATTTAGTGTCTAGGGGTTGAAGTGTGGAAAGCTCAAGACCTGTATTCACGTGGTTTGTCTCAGAAGATCTCTTACCCAACCCATTGCTTTCTTCAGATGCTTGGATTCAGACTCCGCGCGACAGAGATTACATCATGAATAGTCCCCACCCCCCGTTAGAGCTGCCCTTATTATATAAGGGATGGACCATTTTTGCTTGAGGTGCAGAAGCAACCTGATGAAATTTATTCAAACCCAAAGCTAAGAAGGTGAATTAAAATAGGTCTGTGCCAGGAAAACTCTGTCCTCAGGAACCAAGTTTCTTCAGGTAACAAGGAAGAACTGGATTGCTTTAAAAACTATCAGAATGTGATCATTGGGACAATGAAAGAGAAAGGAAAAGAGTGTCTTAAGGGCAATGTGAAAGTCTTACAGAAGAGGGTAGCCCAATATGAACAGGAAAAAGTGACCTTGGAAGTCAGTCTGGGCAAGTAGGGATGAGGAAAGGCAAAGCACCCAGGTTTAGTTGTCCCTACAGATGGGATTAGAGAAGAGCATTTCAGATGTTACCTGATCAGAAAGGGTGATTGGGGTTCAAAGAAAAGTACCAGAGGAAGCGGGGCAAGAGCTACAGTAGCTCACTTCAGTGATTCTCCCAGAAGGAGCCTGGGTCCAGAAAACCAGGGAAAGGCAGAGCCTCAAGCCTGCAAATATTCACTGCCTTTGGGCTGTTAATTAGCTGGTTAGGTATATAGCAGAAGACTAGAGTATGATGTTTAAGGCATCAGTCAGCACATCTGAAGGTGCTCTAGTGATTGTAGGTGCTATTCTCGATCTTCAGAGGTGGAATGCCTGAGAAGTATATGAGTAAGAGAAGGCATGGGGAAGATAACACATCATACCTATCGCTATATATTGTGAACAAATCTCAGAATTTTACATCGGCGTTTATTTAATATTTACAATAATCTCACAAGGGAGAAATGTTAATAATCAGATTTCACATAAGGAAACTGAGGCATGGTAATTTAAATGATTTGCCCAAAAATATATAGCTGGCATGTGAAGGAGCTAAAATTCAAACTCTTGTGGTTTAGTCCCTGAATGTGGACTCAAGCACTATATCCTGTATTCAAGTTCAGTGCCAAGTTAGAGGTCATCTGATGAGAGAATGCATCCTGGGTGGGATCATTCATTGTGGGGTGGCAGTGGAGGATGTAGACACATCCGTTTGAAAAGTGTCTACTTCCGGCAGACATGCAGTTGATTGTATTCATGCTTCCTACAGGACAGGCATGCTTGTGGCTGTGCAGCAAGGCTCAATCCACAGGAGCGTGTTAGAAAAATAAATGTTTGAAAAGAAAAGTGGCAGATCCAGCAAAGTGAGTGAGCTTTTCAGATGGTAGAAAAAGAAAGGGACAAGTTGAAGTAATTGTGAAAACAAAGCACAGTCTCCCTGGAATGAATTTGGGGATAAAGAGAACACAAGAGTCATGTCCCAGTGCTCCAGAAAAGTTAGGGCAGAAGAAAATATTATTGTTGACATTAAAGTTTCTGAGTTATTCAAGACTTGATGAGATAAAGAGCTGAGGAAATCCTAGGCCCCAGGGAAGGACACGTGGCAAAACTGTTGGGCCTGACTAGGCGTTGAGGGACATAGTCTCTCAAAACTCCAACATTAATTTTGTCCAGAATCTGCTGGAGGTGATTCTCTAGGTGAAACAAAACAAATGAAATCTAGGAGGCAGATTCACCAGCCTTCCTTATAGTATCAGTAGGAGTAATAACTCTAACTCATAAAATAGAATGGACAGGGCAGTGAAAACACTCTCTGCGATTTTGTAATGATGGATACTGTATGTGTCATTACTCTTTTGTCCAAACCCATAGAAAGTACAACACCAGGAGTAAATTCTAGGAGGACCAATGGATTTTTGATGGTTGTGATGTGTTCATGCAGGTTCATCCTTGGGGGAAAAATATGCTGTTCTGGTGAGTGTTGTTTATAACAGGGAGGCTATGCTTGTGTGAGGAGGGGTGGTACATGGGAAATCTCTGTACCTTTCTCTCAATTTTGTTGTAAACCAAGAACTGCCCTAAAAAAACATGTCCTGAAAAAACTAGGAAGGAGCTTGTGTGGTTAGACCGAAGACATGGCTTGCTCAGCATGGGGTTCCTGAATGCAAAGAGGCCAAAAACTTGACCCAAAATGGAAAATTGAATATAATAGAAAAGAAAGGTGACCCAAAGAAGATGGGAAATTTTAAATTTTGCAGCAAAGGAGTGATTTTGTAAGTATTGTTCCCTGAGAGAGGACACAATGCATAGGTGCATTTACCCTCCAGTATGATACATCTCTGCGTCAAACTCAGAATGGGAGAGTTCTACCAATTGACTTCATGTTCACAAGCCATAAATTCATATAATTGCACTGCACTTATTGGCAACTAGACTGTGGAATGCTACTGAGTTTCTTCTGGTAGCTCTCTCAAGGCCTAGATTTTTACTGGTCTTTAGGGAAAATGTTGTACGTGCATAATGGCCTCAAAGGCCTAGACATCTGCTTGTGTTTCAAACTTCTTTGAGTGTAGGACACGTGCTGGGGTAATCTTTAGACCCCTAACTTTGGACAGTGAGAGGCATTAATGTGAAGTGGAAAGCAGAAGAGAAGTCGTTGGAAGCAGGAAGCTCAGGACAACAGTGGTGGCTTCCCCAGGCTTCTGGGGGTTCTTTTGAGAACCACCTACTTGACTTTGCTTGTGGTGAGTTTCCTATGAGTCACACTTGGAAATTTCCTGAAAGCGGGCTTTTGATCTTACCTCCTGTAGCTCTACAAATGGTTTTATAGGTTTCTAATTCCATATAATAAATAACACTTTAATTAAACTAACGTGGAGTGGCTCCTATTTTCTGATCAAATCCTGATTGATAATACCAAGGTCAAAATAAGTCAAATTCTGAGGCCTAATGGGCTTTTATTCTGGTAGAAGACAGACCAAGATGGAGGTAGTAAAGAAACCCCGCTCTACTCAGATATTAGAGTGAACTGCCTTTGGCTAAGAATGACTGGACTATGAAAATTTGGTGATAGGGATACTTCTTGGAGGCAAACTTTATTTTATTTTGATTCAGTTATTTTTTTTTAATTTTTTGATTTATTTAGAAAAGGCCAGAAATTTAATTTTTGATAATTTCTTCCTGAGAATCAGCCAGGGCACTTATGTTAAAATTTGAGACATTTTGATATGATAATGTTCTGTTATTTTGAATACTTTGTATTTACCACTGTGCAGCCTCAGGTGAGCTAATTATATAATGTGGCTGGGCATCTTGAAAGATAGAAAAGGGTTCAAGAAGTAAATTTTTATAGGCAGGGCCTTCAAGTTAATTTAATTAATATTCTAACCCAATTCAGAGTCTTCTGCACACAAAAGTATAATTTTCCCAGAGGTTTTAGAAGGGTATACAAATAAAGAGTAGTTCATATGAGGTGGCATAGCTTCTTAAGGTGAGGTAAGGGCTACCTGATAAGCTATTGTTTATTTACCTCAAAGGATTTGCCTCACCCAGGCTGCCCATAAGACTCTTAAGCCATGGCAGGTGGGTTGGGAAAGGCAGTGATAGCTTAAACATTACCATCTGAGAAGAGTGTGCATAGGGAAATTCATTGCCTTTTAATTTCCATTGTTTCATGTTTCCAAGGAACCTTCCATGAGAATAACATTCCATACCTCTATTCATTGTTATCCTCTTTTGTCTAGACTACTCATCTGGACTTCTCTCTAGTTCTACCCCATTGGTAAGGCAGTGAGAAGTATCTTATTGGTGAGTTTGGCAGCAGGAGTGCTTCTGAGTTCTTTCTCTTTTGGATCTCCTTGTCCAGAGAGTCTGTCATGAGGTGAGGTTATTGGAGCAGTGCTGACCCTGATGAGACCTGTAGTTATTTAGCTCTGCATGCAACTAAGTGGCATGTATGTCATTGTGGATGGCCATCGTGGGTGGCATCGTGGACCGACACCTAGGCTTCTTGTGTGAAGTATTAGGAAGCCCACTGTGGTCGCTCATCTAAGCCAGGACCTCAGTGTGGCTTTGGCAGTAACATGACTGATATTTTGTTCTCCATGATTAATTTTGAACTTCTCAAAGAAAATGTTAACACAACGTGAGGTAATTCTCTTCAGTGGAAAAATGTGTTGCAAGCATCAAGCTCTTCTATAGTCTTACTAGGACTGTTTAGTTTTCTTGGTGTTGACCAGATGCATTGGTCTTCAAACTCTTTTCAACTACAAGTCATAGTAGGAAATACATTTTGCACTGTGACTTGGTACATATACAGGAAATCACAATTTTCATAAAATTTTCTCATTAAGCCTACTGCCTCTGATAGTTTTATGTTCCTTCATGCTTTAAAAATGATGATCGTGTCCCCTATATACATTTCCTGGCCTAGTAAGAAATCACAAGCCACAGCTGAAAAATGCTACACTAGAGCATAATATGTTCGTGTATTAGGAAAGGACAGACTTTGGGAACAAGTTCTAGACAGAGATGTTGTTTAAAAGCCAGTATCATTTTCCTTTCCTGCAAATATTTGTAGTGATTTTCTTTGCCCTCCAAAACAGAAAACATTACATGAAACTCAGATGAGAGTCTCCTTAAGGAGCTGATGACAATCCTGAACATATTTTTTTCACCTGTTGAGTTCATGGAATATCCAGGGCACTATAATTTATATATAGTCATATGCAAAATGTGGCTTAATAGTTGCAGAGCATCTTATCTTTTCAGCTGGATCACGTGCTCCTTGAGGGCAGGTACCATACATTCTACTTCTCTTATATCCTTCATCCACATGTAATAGGTGGAGGACATGGTCCCTAAATTTGGGGACTATACAGTCTGGTTAAAAAGAAAAACTAAGCTGTCATTATTAAGAACATTTGTCATGTAACCAAGAGCCAATTATTTTTATAGATTCACAGTTGAAATTCTGAGAGCAATGTGTAAGTAGTTGAAATCAAGTGCAATTAGTGCCAATTTCTGGAATAGGTAAATTCTGAATTGACTTTTAAATTATTGACAGATGATTGGGGGGCTTCTGTAGAGGCTATCCTTTCTGGGTCTCAGCACAATGCCTGTTTAAGAAAAGCAATTTCATTGTGAAGGACTCAGACATTCTTTCCTCTGGATGTGTGCTTTAAGCCAATTATAATTCAGTGTCAGAGAGAACCAGAGCTGAGGCTTATCTGACATACTGGTGCAGCATCACTAATCTTTACAGATAGAGGAGAAAAGAAAGAAGTAGTTTGTAATTTGCAGGGCTGATGTAGAGAATGTAGAGGCATGGGGTTGCCTTTAACAAATTACTTAAGCAATTGGCTAGTTTAGGACAAAAGAATTATGTACCAAACTAGTCTGATCCTAAGAATCACAAGGGATGATGAATGAGAGTTCATATTCAATGAATTCAATGACCATATTCAATGGTCAGAAATAATGACCTATTCGTCTAGAGTAGGGCCTAAGTTTGGGTATCACTGGTCAAAGAATAAGCAAAATTAATAAGTATATTTCAATAATTGTCATTTAAAAAGCAATTATTCCTCACCAAGCACCTATGGTGTATTGGACATTGCTTCTATGTCATATAACTCAATCTTGACAAAAACTCTATGAAAGAACACTCTAACCTCCATGTCACAGATGAGGCTCCGAGCCTACTCAATTCATGCAGCTGGTAAGTCAAAGAGCCCGCATCTGTCCCACTTCAACCCCTGCGCCCCTGACCACCAAGTCCATCATCAACACCTCCAAAGAGGTGAAGATCTCCACAATTTAGCCCCCTGTTTAGGATATTGGACTAACTAGAGTTGTTAGGGCCAATTACTTAAAATATATTAGAAAAAGAAAAGTGCCTTCATTGGAGATATTGTGCCTTTGTCAGCCTTAGGCAAATGTGAATTCAGTGTGTGTGGAAATGAGAACATGTGTAGTTTTTAAAATTTTTTTCTTAGAAACCTGAACTTTACAAAGTTTCTCTTCCCTTGGGTTCACTTCCCCTATTTTTCTCTGATGAGAGATTGCCATTTTCTCTTGAGACTACAAGATATTCATCCTGCCCCCCCCCACCACGCACACAAAAAGTTGCTTCAGTACGGCATTTCAAAACATTAAGAGAGTGTACTAAATTACTCTTCCTCTTACCACATGCCAGAATATTTTCTCTTACACTCCCAACTAAAAGTAATGTGTCTTAAGTCCTAACAGATTCAAGGGATTAACTCCTATGACTAATATTGGGCAGGCTCACCCAGGATTTATTAGGGATCAATGTGACCAATGAGCTTGGCAGCTGGTAGTGGTCCTCCTTTCCTCCTAATGCTGTAAAAATAACATTGTTGCCATTATTACATCATTTCAGTGTCTCTAAATATGTTCATCAGTCTGACCACTGCTAAATGTTTTTAGAAAAAATCTTTCTGTTTCTCAAAAGGTTAGCTGACATCGATGTGCTGGCAAGTTACCAAAACACAAATCTTGGTCTCCTTCCTCACCTCCTACCGCCCAGCTGATTGAACAAGTAACAGTCAAAATATTTGCTGAGACTGGTGTTGCCCACAGGACCATCAGCGTTTCTTCTACTGATTAATTCTTACTGTTCCAAGTTAGCAGTGCAATATTGTCCCGAGTGCTAAAACTGCCAGTAACGGTCTCACTTTTGTCTGAAAGACACCATGTCTGGGCTTAATGGCAGCGCTAATTCTGATTTATTCCCCTAAATGCCAAATCTGGAAGGAAAGGTCAAAATGGTCAGTGGGTTCCAGTTATGGTGAGCTCTAAAACAGAACAAGAGGTAACATGGCTAGAAGAGGCGGATATGGAATGACTTCATCTTGCCCTCATTTACTCAGACAGTCCACTTACAGCTCATCTGTCACCCAGATCACAGTGAGCCTTCCTGGGTGGCTGGTGCCACAGTCCCTGAAATATTTTTTTTCATTCTTTCCCATTGGAGCCAAGTGTCTCTTAAAAAAAAAAAAATGTACTGCTTATGTTCCTAAGACCTCAAGATTACCTCTCCCTTAAACCCATGCCGACTCGGAAGGGCCTCTCCTGTCTCAATTCCCTCCTTTCACAAAAGTTTTCTCTCTCGTTAATCTTTGACATTCAGAACATTTCAGGCATACGAGGCCTGTATGTAATTAGTACAGACACTTGGAAGTCTCAGTGTCTTGGCCTTACAAGGAGAGGAAGGAAGAAATGTCTCGGGCCCAAAGATCTGGCACTTTGAAAGCTAGCAGCTTCTACCTATCATCTCTCAGCTCCTGGGGTGAGAGAGTGGAAGCAGCACTAAGTTTATCAACCGTTCGGAAGCAGCCACTATTAGGATGAGCGCTCTACCTTGTGCGGACAGGAGAGTTATCAGACTCTGACGGCATGAGCCCAAAGGGATCCAGCTTGCAGTATGTGAGCAGTGGAAGAGGTACCTTTAAACCACCACACATAATCTAGTTACTCTTTCTGTCTTGTCTCCATCAGCCTGCTGACCTCGATGCCCACCAGTAGCTTCAGTGTTGGACATTCTTTTCTGTGGTTTCATGCTTCCCCTATACGGTCAACTACTTGCTACCTAACAGAGATCACCAGGGTAAGAAACGGACCCTGGGCTTCCTCCTGGGGGTGCCGACAGAGTTACTGATACTGACTGTTACAGTACAACCTCATTAATCTCACAGATATATACACATGCAATCCTTTTCCTCTGAAATGAGACTTGCACCGTTGTGATTAACAGTCATATTTCAAATCCGCAATATTCAACAATATCTTAATGACTCAAAAACATATAAGATGGTTCTCCCTTTTTCCGCTTCGCTGTTTGGATGAGATCATCTCCACTTCTCTCCCATATTTTAACGTGAGGAAGACAAAAAGCAACAGATATTACTTTGTTTTCCTGGGGATAAAAGAAAGAATGTTCCAAAGACAATACTTCTGACATTAAAGACCACACGTGTATTAGTTTAGTCTCCTTTAAGTATAAAATCTTTCAGCAATTCACTTAGGCTACATTATTCTCTACCTTCCAAGACACAGCTATGAACAAGGACTGTCCGTAATTTAGTTTTTCTCTTGCAGTTATTAACCTACAAACACTGGTACTATTAGAACCAGATAGATAGACAATTTCTGTTACTCCTCCCCTTAAGCTTATTTGCTTTTGAATCATCACTTGCAAATATTTTATTGCACTTAACATGTATTTACTCTTCTCTTTTTCTGGGGGAAGTGAGCTGCCATTTTCCTTAGCTAACTCTTTTGTAACAAACATGTGGCTGGGGTGTTGGGTGGCTCAGTTGAGCATCTGTCTTTTGATTTTTGCCCAGGTCCTTGTCTCATGAGTTTGAGCCCACATGGGGCTCTGCGTTAGCAGAGTGAAGCCTGCTTGGGGTTCTCTCTCTTCCTCTCTCTCTCTGCCCCTCTGCCACTCACGATCTCTCCCATAATAAATAAATAAACACTAAAAAAACAAATGTGTGGCAATCAGTGTACAAAAGTTTTCACTTGGAATTTCCTGTATAAGATCTACTGTCTGTGTATACTTTTAAATTCCCTGTCTTCTTCAATTCCTTTCTGCTATTGCCCTTCAGAATTCTGCATACCTTTCAATGCATTCTTTGAGAAATACACAGTCAAGATATAGAAAATAGAACAGTTTACATTAAATTCATCTAAGCAGCTGGACTATAATTTTCATACATTTGCATGATTTTATCCCCATCTCTTACCCAAATCCCATGGACCTTCCATGTCTTCCCAACAGACAGGGGTCTTTTATTCACATAATAATATATACTATTGTTTCTTGAGATGACTTATGGATGACCTGGATACAACAAGTCTTGGCTCTGCTTAGGAAGGATCAGAATAAAAACTGTGTTCTCTGTGTTTGTGTGTGTGCGCGTGTGTGTGTGTGTGCACATGTGTGTACATGAGCACATACATACACACATGGTCATTGTGTTAAAAAATAAAAACCCAGACCAGTGAGGCAGTCCTTGGAAATAAAGGTCATACTAAGAATGGGTCTGGAGTCTTGGTATGTGGGAATCAATCTCAAGGCAGAGGGAAAGAACGAGAATAAGCAGGGCTTACTCACTGGTCTCTGTCTCCAGCCTTTGTCCTCCTTCAGTTCTTTTCCACACTGTAGCTGCCAGAAAGTAGAAATCTGATCATGATAATCCCTTACTTAAAAGTCTTTAATAGCTCTCTGCTAACCCGTAAGATAAAGTCCAGACTCCTTAGCATGATATATAAAGCCCTTCATTATCTGGTTCCGGCCTTCGTGGTCAGCTTTATCTCTCTCCACTCCCCACGAAGCTAGAGGCTTACCACTTTTTTTTTATGTTCCCAGACCATGGTATGAGAATAAGGTCTTTCCTTTATTTAGGACCACTATCATGAGAAGAATTCTGTGACCCCCATATTGGGAACTTTGTATGTCTAAGAGTTTTGTTTCTTCAACCATGGCTTAAATATGAGCTAAGTGCCTTGCTTATTAGAAAAGATCACTTGATAGAATCGTGTTGACATGGGGTACTGTTTAAAAATACATCCATTTAATTTTACTTACTAAGACTGCTTGGTCCTATTAAGTACTCCCTAAAAATCTAAAATGCACTTGGATTTAGTAAGGTATCAATTATTACTAGTTTGTTGTGCTCTACTCAGCTCCGTTAAGTAAATCACCTAAATAGTCTATCTCTTCAAACTTGTGTGGTGGGTGGTGGTGTGTGTGTGTTTTAATATATACTTGGATAATTCCCCTCAGCAACTCATGTAGATGGTCATAAAAATTAAGACATGTGATGAGAGACTGCATTTAATTTTGAGGTACTTTCATGAACACGACTATCTGAAAGACAGAGCTGGTCTGATTCCTACCCTGCCATGAAGCAGCTTCCTGGCCTGGTCTCAGGTTTCAGTTCTGCCCACCTTGAACTCAAACTCTGGCTGTGTGGTATGATCAAGTCCTTAAACTTCTCCATGGGTTGGGTGTGTGTGTGTGGCTACTCTCTTTCCACTTCATCCACTATGCAACAATTCCCAGTCCACAAACTCAATGAAAAATTTCAGTCCTTATCCTGCTGAATTTCTTTATACTACTTAAGATTATTGATCACTCTCTCCTTGAAACTCTGCCTTCCCTGAGCTTCTTATTCTCATTATACACTTGGCAGTATCTTCTCTTTCATCTTTATGGGTCCTTTCTTCTTCCTACCCTTCTTCACATGTTGGTGTTCCTCATAGTTGAGTTTTGAGCCCACTGCTCATCTCATTTTCACAGCTTGCAAGACACCTAGTCTTGTGGTTTCATCTTTCATCCAAACTTTTATGATTCCCACACCTTCATCTCAAGTTTGCACCTGGCTTTAGGCCTTTATCCAACTCTTGCTGGTTGATGCCACCTGGATTTCCCACTGGCAACTTAACCTTAAAAGTCGAGAATAAATCTCTTCATCTTCCTCCTCTTCAAATAGGCTTTCCTCAGTAATCTCTGTCTAAATTGATAGTACAAGTCATCCAAAGTAAAAATCTAGAAGTTATTCTTCACTTCTTCCCAGTGTCCCATATTTAATCAGTTTTTAGTCTTGTCCTTTGCCCTGTAGCACATTTCAAAACTTTTTTCTCCATCCTTATTATATATATATATATATATATATATATATATATATATATATATATATATAAAACTTTGATGGGTATCTTCACAGACTCCTAACTAATTTGATTACCTCTTAACAGGTATTTCTCCTTCAGTCTTGTCCCTCTCAGGGACCGCAATCTCCAGAATTCAAATCCACTTACAAGTTTTTAATGGCTCTGTCTTTCCTATAGGATAAACCCCAAGAGCCTTAACATCTATGGGGCCTTCACTGATCTGGGTCTATTTATTCATGACTATGAATAGTCATTCTATGACTATTTATTCATGTTCTTACCATCCACACATTTTCATATCATATACCAGAACACCAAAATGCACGTGGCCCAATGATGTTGTTTCTCACTTCTATACTTTTGTTAAGCCTTTCTTTTTCAATACTCTTTGTCTAACTGTGGCCAAGAGTGATGTTCACCAAATGCTCAATATCCTCCTTCACCCTTGCACCTGAGTTGAGGTACGTGACTCATTTTGATCAGTAATCTGTAGTGGAGGTGAGATATACCACTTATAAGTCAAGGCAGGTAAGTTCAAGGCACCTACATCTCATCTCATTCTCCAGCTCTTTCTCCCAGCCACACAAGAGAACTCAAAAGATGTAGAGTTGCAGTTTGGAAGCAGTCATAATCCCTGAATCACTATGAAAAGACAACCAATCTACTTGCCCTGGGGCATAGTTAAGAAATAAGCCTTTACTGCTTGTGTTTTGTTGTTATTGACAGATTTTACTTTCAAGATTGCACTCAGGAATCACTAATCCAGAAAACCTTCTTTATCTGCACCCAGACTGAATTACCTGCATCTTCCCTGGGGTTCTTAATTTGTGATTTTAATTATGTCATGGTACTTGTTAGGCAATAAAAAGTATCTGATGATATGTCTACCCCTTCTTCCTTAATAATCGATTGTGGGGGCAGCTGGGTGGCTCAGTAGGTTAAGCGTCTAACTTCGGCTCAGGTCATGATCTCGTGATTTGTGGGCTCGAGCCCTGTGTCAGGCTCTGTGCTAACAGCTCAGAGCCTGGAGCCTGCTTCAGATTCTGTGTCTCCTCCTTTCTCATGCTTTGTCCCCTCTTATGCTCATGCTTTGTCTCTCTCTGTCTCTCAATAATGAATAAACTTTAAACAAAATCAAGTTTGCTCTCTTTCAGGGCGAGATCTGTGTCTGCTCTGTCATATAGGTTTGTTGTACAAATTAATGAGTTGATGTATGAATAATATCTTGAACTGTACCTGTACAGAGTAAGTGCTCAATAAATGAAAAATAAATAAATCACCATTATTGTCATTATTAGCGTTATTATGGTAATTTCCTCATCATGATGTTTGGCCCATCTGAGTACTCAGTACAAGCAAGAATGAAATTGTTTATGACGTAATCCTTGCCTATATAAAATTGAACTACTGCTTTCTCTATTTCACAAGACCGTTGTAAGGAAGGGGGTTCACTGTTCATTGTTAAACACAGTACCTTATAAGTTATTTTTATTCCAACTCTTGCAAATAGAAGTGGGCATTTCACTTATTCCTCTTCATTTAACTTTTTTCTTTAAGGAAGTCTTAGTCTTAGTCTTTACCCATAACTGTCCCTAGTGTATTAAACTTTGGGAGTTTGATGCAAGAGATGTAACACTGAAATAAAGATTGCTGAGGCGTAACTATGAACATTTTTCCCAATATTCAACTTTTTAAGAAAATTTAAATAATTTAAAATAATGCTTAGATATATATTATATATATAGTATATATATCACAACTACTTATAAACTATATATATACGTTATGTATCACAAACATCGAATCAGCTAGAGAAACTTGCAAAAGCTGATATTTATGAAAGATGGTAATAAAAAAGGATAAAAGATGGTAGCATGTTGTATCAGTTTCCTGTTGCTGCTGTAACAAGTTACCACAAACTTAGTGACTTAAAATAATACAGATTTATTCTCTTATACTTCTGGATGTCAGAAGTCTGACATAGGTCTCAAGTGGGCTACAACAAGGTCTGACAGGACTGCACTCCTTTCTGGCGTCTCTAGGGAAGAATCCTTTTCCTTACCTTTTCCACCTTCTAGGGGCCACTCACATCCCTTAGTTTGTGGTCCTCACACTACTCTTTCCTGTTGGCTCTGTCCCCATGTCCTCTACTGCTGACTGATCCTCCTGTCTTCCTCTTATAAGGGTCCATACATTGGGTCCATTCAGATAATCCAGGCTGATGTCTCAACTGCAAAATCCTTAACTTAATCACTTTTGCAAAGTCCATTTTACCACTTATAGTAACACATGCTCAGGTTCCAAGGATTAGGATGTGGCCATCCCTACCACACACTTTAGCCTGCCATACAAATTTTTTGTACATTTGAGTATTAAGTGTAAGTGTAAAATTTAAATCAGAATAATGGAAGAAAATACAAGTCCAGTTGACTCTTTAACAACAGGAGGGTTAGGGGCACCAACACCCCTGGAATCGTGAATCTGCATATGACTTTTGACTTCCCCCAAGCCTAACTACTAACAGCCTACTGTTGACTGGATGCCTTGCCGACAAGATAAGTAGTCAATTAAGACATATTTAAATGTTGTATGTGTTATATATTGTATTCTTACAACAAACTAAGCTAGAGAAAAGAAAATGTTATTAAGAAAAACATAAGGAAGAGTAAATGCATTTACAGTATTGTCCTTTAACAAAATCTGGGTATAAGTGGACCCACACAGGGTCAACTGGGTCAACTGCAAATACAGTTTTCAAGTTTTCTTTAAACAGTTGTTTTATATATTTAAAGTGGCTTCTAATGGACTTAAAGAAGTCATTGTTTTAAAGTGACAAACTCAAGCACTCCATATGTACATGCATACAATACTGGAGCTTGCTTATTTACTTTCTTCATCCAAAAATAATTATTATGCTTTCTTGATAATGACATATTCAGTTACCTCCTCTCCCCACTAGACTGTATCTTCTGTCAAAGGTGACCTGAGCCCATTCTCTCCTTCCCTTATTCCCTATGTCTCGTGGATAGCTGGTTAGGGTAGAGGCCTGAAAAGTTGTTTTGTGGCTGGCTTTAATCTTTCAATGTTTAATGTTTAATCTTTCTAGCAACTATCATGTTCTTTATCACTAGCAGAATCCCAATTTTGTTCACTTTACCTTTTGTGAGCTATTTGAGGAAGGAGTTTCTTCCCACACCCCAGAGGTGAATTTTAATTAGTCAAAGACAATCGTGGCAATATTATCCCCCATCCCATTGACAATTAATTTAAAAATGGGTATGTGATTACTTCCAAGCATGAGAAGTCCTCCAGGGACTTTAGGTGAAAGTTTTCCTTCCTGACAAAGAATGTACAAGGGGAAACTGCCATTTTTCTGGGTCTTGATGTGATTGTCTGAGGATGTGATTCCTGGCACTATGGCAGCATCTTGAAACCATGCGCTCATGGAGCAAGGGGTCACCCAGGAGGAAAAGTAAGTGGCTGAGGAAGGCATAGCAAGATTAAAAAAAAAAAAAAGGCTCTTGATGAAACTATGGTTACTGAATTAACCAACCAGGAGCTTCCCTACTATCAGAATTCTTGTTATATAAAACATTAAACACCATCTTTTAAGCCACTTTTATGTGTATATTATGTTTTCTTCAGATGAAGTCATCTTAATAGATACATTTGTTAAATAAAAAAATGGATGGACGGATAGATGAGGTGTTGTTTCTTAGCACACTATGCAACTTTGTACTATGTTTTCCTCATTTGTGAGTGAGGAAGTTCAGAATGTTTTATCTTATAACTCTGCCATTTATCAATCTTCCCTTAGTCAACAAATACAGAATATTAGCCCTCTAGCATAAAAATACAGTCAAAAGCTGGACTTAGCTGACATTTTGTAAATGATGTGCTTTTCATTCTTCCAGATTCCATCCTTGGATCAAGTTAGAAAACCAGAAAGTTATATGTGACATCTCATCAGGTTAGCCAACAAAAAAACTTGCCTTTGTTAAGATTCATTTTAATACTTTGTCCTTTTCTTTAAACAAAAGTAAATTCTTGCTAAATGCAATAGCGAATCGTACATATTGTTGATAACAATTGAATAAAACAGTGATTATCAAACCCATCTAACCCAGAAGGTTAGATTCCCATCTGTGATATTTCATTCAATATAAGTGCTATGAAAAGTATATTTCCTTCAAAAACATGCTTCTTCTTACAAACAGAAGAAAACCTTAGAGACAAATTTGAGAGAAACACAGCAATTATTTTGGCTTTTATGATTGGCAGACTTGTGTTGTCTTTTCCAATTCTGTTTTTATTTTACCATTTTGTTATTTTTATTGTAAAGTGCCTTAAGTAAACAGTTGGTGGAAAGGTATTGTGTGGTACACACTCAAATAAAAATTGTAATGCTTAAAATAATATCCTAAGGCTCTATTGATGTCATTTTATGTGGCTGCATGGCTAAAGCAAACACAATGAGAGAAAATGAATATAGTTTGTAAGAACTGGGACAGAAAGCTGACTTATAACCACCCAAAAACTTTCTTTAGAATAAAAACTTACATTTTTTATTACCAGTATAATATTTATCCAACAGGTTTCAAATGGCAAAAATAGAATATTAAGACATTTAAAAGGAAAATCACATGTGCTCTATCAGGCAATAATTTTTATCATTTTGGGTCTTTCTTCCTAGTTTTATTTATACATATATAATACACACATGTTTATTAATGAAGTCATGTGGACCAGCATAAATTGTTTTTTTCACATTCTATGCCACTTATTTTTTTTTCATATTTTAAATATACTTTGAATGTGATTTAATGACTAAATAATTTTCTTCTGGGGCGTAATTTTTAACCAGTTCCTTGCGATTATACCTCATAAAAAGTAGATGGATTTAGAAGATTGAATTTTTAAAAGATACCATGCAAAAGAAATAAAAGAATAAAAAATATCATATATTGCCAACCCTTAAGCAGTAAAGAAAATAATAATCTATAGAAGTAAAGGGACCCAGGTCTTAACTGGGTCATCCAGAAATAAAACTGAAAGAATTAATACCTACTATGGCAGTAACATTACAACAAGTAACTTCTTTGTAGGAACTGATTAGATCTTACTGTAAAGTATTCTTTTTTCAAACAGAAAGGCCATAGAGCTGTAAATAAATATCTGTCCAACATTAGAAGACCACCATAGGCATTTTATCTCATTAAAATGAATGAAGCCTCTACTTAAAATACATTACCATACTTTCTAACCATACTTAAGTAAAGATGAGATGAGGATCAAATAAACCTTTTTCAAAGTACTCTTCAGTTTGAGGAATCTCCTGCTGGGAACTAATCTTCAAACCAGGCATATTTGACAAATCTGGAAGGTACATTCACCATTAGAGACAGGTACAGAGGAATTCTTTCCTAAACTATAGTTATAGCTGGTGCTCAGTGGGTAGAATAAATATTTGGTTTTATGCCCCATTACTCCTACATAGTGATGTGTCCACATCCTTTACTGCCTCTGATAACCTTTCCAGAAGAATTTTCGAATGTGTGCTTTGGGTGAGACAGGAACTCTGAAAGTAATCTCCAGAAATCCTAGCCTCTGCTAAGTGTGTGTGTGTGTGTGTGTGTGTGTGTGTGGTGTGTTTTACCAGAAGCAGCAACAGATGAAATGCAGGAAGAATTTTATTAGAACCCCACCTTCTCAAAGTCTGACAATTTATTTCTCTTGGGAAAAAAAGAGAGGAAGAAAGAATGTTTGACTGGGAACATATCACAAATCATTACCCTACTTTGCCACATGTAAACTCTTGCTTTAATCATTCCTCACATTGCCAGATTAGAGAAAAACAAAATCAGATGTAAAACTCTTTATTCTCAGAAGTCAAGTGTAAGTAAAGTAAATTTTATGTTCAGACCAAGTCGTCCTCTCTTACTTGGGATCTGGAATACTAATAGTAATGTTATCTCAAAGTTAGTTATGTAACACCTAAGAACTCGAGGGCTTGCGTGTTTACCTTCACATTTTTGTTTAGATGAGGCGGTGGCAGATGTTCCAATACAAAGTTCACAAAGAAAGAAGCCGAAAGGGAGTTTGTAATGTGAAAAACGTATTGTCATTGAATTTTAGAACTAGGGTCTGAAGTTACAACCGTTCACATTTTGTTCAGAGCTCTTTCTCAGACGAAATTTTGAGAAACTTTTCTGCCTCACAAGGCATAATCTGTTAGTGTTTCCAAACTAATACTGAGGTTTGGAGAGGCCCCAACTGACACCCCTGTGTCCAACTTCTGAGTCCAGGGTCACTGTGTCTGGTTGGATATATTGGGAACTTCAAACTCCATGGGAAGCTCTTCACATTCACACAGACCAAGGCCTTACTATCTTCAGACAGTCACATCTTAAGGAGAAGGAAAAAAGGAAGGGCAAAGCTACAGATGCCTAGTTGTTCCAGACCCCCCAGCCAGAGAAGTTTCTTCATCCTGCAGAAGAAGTAAATGAGAGGGTGGAGAGAGGTCTGGAATATTACATCAATGATGCCTCCTCACCACAGAGAAACATAAAGCCAAGGGCAAAGCAGGGGGCCCCTCAACCCATGTAAAAATTAGTTTTCATAAAAAGAACTTGAGGACTATTATACCCAACAAATAGTGTAAAAGAGTTAAATGCAAAAAATGAAAATATCAACCGATGAAAATGAATTTTATATTCTGCCAGTAATCAATGAACTATGTCAAGGAAGTGAGTAGAACTTTTCTGTGGCCACTTTTACTTATTTGTTTGTCTGTTTGTTTGTTTAGGGCCTGAGAGTGCAAGTGCAGGAGCATGCGAGTGGGGGAGGGGCAGAGAGAGAGGGAGAAAGAGAGTCCCAAGCAGGCTCTGCACTGACAGCCCTGACGTAGGGCTCCAACTCATGAACCATGAGGTCATGACCTGAGCCGAAATCGAGAGTCAGAAGCTTAACCAACTGAGCCGCTCAGGTGCTCCTGTGGCCACTTCTAAAAACAAAATGAGGGAAATAAATTCTTCATATTATTGTGAGTAGTTTTGTCTAACAAAGGATAGTAACTCCAAGAGTAATGATACACAGTGAAAGGCTTCCTTTTTCTGGTGAGAATTCAGAAATGTATCAGGAAACACGCACCCCTGTCAGAACAGTTCTTTTCGTTTGCATGCTGTGTGCTCAGTGCCTTTCCACTCCTGGCTAGTGACACTTCAAATCTTATCCATAGACATAAACAGTTGCTATTTAAATGTCTGTAACAGGGGTGCCTGAGTGGCTCAGCTGGTTAAGTGTCTGACTTCAGCTCAGGTCATGATCCCCCAGTTTGTGGGTTTGAGCCCCATGTCGGGCTTTGTGCTGATGGCTCAGAGCTTGGAGCCTGCTTCAGACTCTGTGTCTCCCTGTCTCTTTGCCTCTCCACTTCTCATGCTTATGCACTGTCTCTGTCTCAAAAATAAATAATTTTTTTTTAAGTTTTAAATGTCTGTAACAGCATTACAGAGAAAAGGCTAAAAAGATTTTTTATCAACTTTAAAGAGTGTGTTTATTAGGATCTGATGTGAAAACTATGCTGTATGTAAGGAAACGTACTCCAGGGGGTGGGCGTCTGGGGGAAATTTCAGAGGCTCAGAATATCTTGAGGTTGCCTCACCAAGAGACCTGGGGATGGATGGTTTCAATGTTGATCCTCAATAAATACAGTAAGGACAGACACTGAATTGTGTCCACGAATGCGAAATGACTTAGCTTCTTATATGGGTGATTCTAGAGTGTTCCAGGGTGAGAAGAACTGGGGTATATTTATTTATTTTGTTTGGATTTGTTCTCTTTTTAAAGACAGTCCAAAATAATTTTTTATGAAGAAGTAAAAAAAAAATGAGTGAATTAATTTAACCAACTATTTTTAACTAGTTCAAAGAGATCCAGCTTCGGTGATGGAGTACGTAAAAACAGATTATTTAGCATAAGCTTCAAATTCTTCAAACACGTGAAACCTGTTGCTCCCTCTTCCATATTAAGAATGGAGACCTTCACTTCTTGTATTGTTTGTCATTAGGCCAACAACTAATTGTCCACCTTACCTGGGACACTGAGCAAAGAACTGTCTTCTTTCTGTGACATTGCGTTCATTCATTCATTCATTCATTTACTCATCCATTTATTCACTTTATTCTGGGAGTCAGACATACTTTGGGTTCATTCAATTTCTGATTTTGCTACTTAATGACTGTGTGACCTTGGACAGGTTGTGTGACCTTGGACAGGTTTCTCACCTTTTCTGGCCACATAAGTGTTCAACTCACAGGGCTGTTGTGAGTATTCCATGGAAAATTTCGTATAAAGCATGCAAGAGTTACTTAAAACGCAGTGAGCATCAATTTAGATATATTATTGTGTTCATAAATATGGACCACACTACTAAGCCTCATGGATTCAAAGATTATTAAGAAGGTGAACCACCTCCAAGGACAGCAGACAGGCAAGTGGCTAATTATAACATTATGTAAAGAAGTTGAAGGTGGTAGCTAGATCATAAGCCCTGAGATCATCAGTCTGTCTGGTTCACTGCTTAATATCCAGAATTTAGAGCAATGACTGGCCATCATATGCAGAAAATATTAAGCAACTTAAAAAAAAACAAATGCATAAGTGAGTTAATGCCAGAGTAACTGGACAAATGAATTATAGAATGATGTCCATGCTACTATGGATACACCAATAAAAGAATGATTCAGTCTTCAGAGTAAATGGAAGTAAGGCATGGATTTTTCTTTGGTAAGAGGCGATAAAAAGGTTAAGAGTGTGGGCTGGGGAGGGAAAGATTTCTCAGGTACACTGTTCAGACTGAGTAGAAAATTTCCAGGTTGTACAATTAGGATAGTGCATTTGTTTTTTTTTTTTTTTTCTTTAGTACATGTATTCATTTATTTAGAGAGGGAGCACATGTGCACGCAAGCGGGGAAGGGGCAGAGAGAGGGAGGGAGGGAAAGAGAGAATCCCAAGCAGGCTCCACGCTGTCAGCAAGAAGCCCAAATGCAGGGGTTGATCTCGCAAACTCTGAAATCATAACCTGAGCTGAAATCAAGAGTCAGATGCTTAACCAACTAAGCTGCCCAGGCGTCCCAGGATAGGGTATTTGAATTTGAAGATATAGCAGGATCAAAAGTTCAAGGGTAAGAATGATGATGACACTTGTAAGGGCTAGATGGGGCATGGTCATACAGGACAAAATGAAGGAAAAGAAGAAGAGGCAGCAGAGGTCAACTTGAAATACACCATGAATTGCGGTTATAGATTCTGAGACATTTGAACTTCATCCTGCAAACAACTGGGATCCACTGGCAAACTCTAAGGAAGGGAGACACATCTTCAGTTCTGACAGTGCTTTTGTGTTGAAAAGTTTTAGGACATTCACCATGCAACTCTGCCCCCCACACATGCAGTGTCATAAATGAAAAGGCTGTCATTTATACCGTCTGTGTAAGTCCAGCCCAGGCATGTGCACATGAGGCGTTTTCCCATTTTATCTCATAACATCTAATGCCAGCAGCTTTGAAGTAAGCATGCTTTCTTTCAAGTTGCTTGGTATGCTTAATTCTGTGGTTACCTGATAAAGTACCCAGTGTTGTAAAGTTTAGAGCTTATTCCTTAACATTATAGATAAATCAAAAGAAGAGCGCTCATAGTTTCAGATTGGAGTTCATCAAGGAAAGGTTTCTCCAAGAGTCAAGGTTTAGGTACTGAATATAATGCAGTGAATCCATTTTATTCATGTTATTAAATGGAAAAAAAAATATGTATCTCAGAAGAAAATCCAATTTAAAGACTTCAGAGATCTGATATCTCCTTAAAATAGTGCTGGCCACAATACACTCTCTCACTGAAGAAATATTTATTTGCCTCATGAATCTTGGCCCTATGAGGGAAAATGGCAGTTGCTGAAATATAATTTAGGACTGCAGGAAAAGTGAATCGACGAAAAAAGTAGAAAGCCGGGATGTTTTATGTAGAGATCTTAGAAAATACAATACAAAGAACAAAGTCAGATGTCCAGGATTTTAGACTAATTACTCATGTTGGAAAACAGGAGTACAAAATTATCCTTCAGAATTTTAGAAGTAAAACTTGATCTTGTGTTTAATACACAAAACCTCCTTGGCCCTAACACATCGATCCTCTATCCCCATTTACAGGACAAGAGAGTTCAAGCTGTTTATGGCAGGAATGTCTACCTTTGGGCTTTTTAAACCAGGTTCAAACCAATCCCAATCTCTTTCTTAGGTCTTAAAATAAGATCAAACAGTGCAAAATTCCCTTCCTAGTATTTAAGCCCAGTTGCCTCTGTCCAGATGACTCCTATAATCCAGCCAGGCAGAACACCTCACCCTGCTGTTCCTGCTGCTTTTCTGTGTGTCCTTTGATTGTAAGTAATTATCTCCAGCTGTCCCTGCACCCTGGTCTCCTTTAACTCCTCAAGGTCTGGCCTTAGAGACTGCCATGCTGGAGGAAACTAAGACCCTTGAGTACCATTATGTGAACTGCTTGAACACCGGACATAAAGATAAATACATTTTGGCATCTAGATGGTGCCGTGTCTTGAGAGTTTTTCCCAAGGTCCTGAAGTACTTCGGATGTGCAAAGTCAAGAGCAAGAAAAATACTTCCCAAGGAAGTCTTTCCAAATTCCAGTTCACTACGCTTTCCCGGGTGATGATGTGCTTCAAATGGGGGTAAGACTTGCACTAAAAGGACATCACACAGAATGCTCTAGGAGGTTGGACTCAGACTGTCCTCTGTCACCGAGTGGCAGGATTAAGCAGAAATTATCACAGAGTCAGGCTTGACCTCAGTAAGTAAGAATCAGAAGACCTGGATTCAGAGCATTCTCCTTCACTGCCAGTGGGAGACACGATCCATATCATCTTATTGAAATACAGGCTGGAAATGTGTAACAAAACCCTTGAAAATTTATCCAGAAATTCTACTCCAGGAACTTTCCCCATAAAACATCCAGTCACGTACACAACAATGTTTATACAAAGGTATTCTTTGAGTGTTTTACCACTCAAAGCGTTACAACAACAGGTAAGCATCTAACAATATAGGATTGATTGAATAAATAATGGCACACTTTTTAAGTTGTAATACTATGTCGCCAATAAACATCATCATGTAGAAACATATTTAATGACATGAATAGATATTAACATTATTATAATTTTATATATTATTTGTTTTAATGAAAGTCACTAATTTATAATAAATAAGTATGCAGAGTATGATTCCAATGTAAGGAAATATGTCTACTAGAGCTCCCAGACTAGTGATTCAGGGTACTAGCTTTTATGGTAAACTAGCCCAAGTATGAGTCACCCCCAGCACTGAGGCTAGTGACCCTGAGAAAGCTGGTTAATTTCTCTAGGCCTCAAGTTTCTCATTGGTAAATAGAGATAAGAAAATTACCTTCCACAGTACTTGGCAAGGCCAAAGTGGATTAATCTATGTGAAATACCTAAAAAAAGCTCTGGTTCATAAAAGGACTCAATAAATTTTAGCTATTATTTTCACTATTATTAACAGTACCATCTAAATTTATATGTAATTTATGTATAAGAAATATAAGGGCAATCAGTAATAATTATTTTGTTCTTTGTGTGTTTTTAAGATTTTCCACAATGAGGGGTGCCTGGGTGGTTCAGTTGGTTAAGCATCTGACTCTTGATCTCAGCTCAGGTCATGATCTCACCGTTCATGAGTTTGAGCCCTGCGGGGGTTTCCACATGCTGCATTGGGCTCTGTGCTGACAGTGTGGAGCCTGCTTGGAATCATTTCTCACCCTCTCTCTCTCTGCCCTTCCTGCACTTGCACGCTCTCCCTCTCAAAATAAATAAATAAACACTAAAAAAATAATAAATAAAAAAATAAAATTTCCTACAATGAGGGTTTATTTATTTTGAAACCATGCATAGACACAAACTCAATCCATGGTAAGCACTATTTGTTTTTTTTTTGTAATTAATTAATTTCTTTTGACAGAGAGAGTGCAAATGCATGTGAGCAGGGGAGGGGCAGAGGGAGAGAGAGAGGAAGAGAGAGAGAATCCCAAGCAAGCTCCAAGTCCAGCATGGAGCTCCAGGCTGATCCCACGACCACGAGATCATGACCTGAGCTGAAATCAAGAGTCAGACGCTTCATAGACTGAACCACCCAGGCGCCCCAAAAGTTATTTGTAAGGAAGCAAACCTGGATGTGAACGGTGGCGCATCTCTTCAAGGTCAGGTTCTGTGACTTTCAATCAGGCATTTGAATTCTTTTAGCCTCAGTCTCTTCATCCATAAAAGGGGACTGGTTATACACTGCTTTATAGGACTGGTGTAAAATCAGGTGAGTATCTATTTTAGTTACAATTTCTTAAGCAGTTTGTATGGTCTGTGTTCTGAGGTAAGTGATTTAAATAAATATATTTTCCTGTTTGATCCTCACCCAAAGAGGGGAAACAAACACACAAAATGGCTCTTATTTTTATTTTCATATGAAGATTAAAATGTTACATAATCATTTCAATAAAAGCAATTGGTCCGAGTATACACCAAAATTAAAAATAGGCCTGGGCATGAATCCTTATTTTTATTAAGACATTTTTCAGACTTTGGTCTTTCTTAAGCACTGGGAAATTTCTGTTTCATTCCGCAATTAATTTTAAGGTAGTAAAGTATAGTTTCCAGATACAAAATAATAATTCTTCTGTAATGTAATCTTCTCAGCTGTGTAAGTTACAGAAATATGTTCCTACTCTAGATCAAAGAGAATCTGCTCATTCAAAGTTTCCACAGTCTATGCTGCCCATCATATAGTAATAGCTCCCTCTCTGCCCTCAGTGGGCCATATGATTTCACCGTGCAGGTCAGCTTATTTTCCCTAGGATGGAGAATGAATGTGTGTATACGGTACGTATGAGTTCCCTAGAATAGACACTTTGTCTGGAGATGGATTTGCCTTCCTTGTATGTAATGCCTCTGCCAAAACTACCATCCATGGATTTACAGAATGCCTTATCTGCCCTAGTGGTATTCTACGCAGAATTGCTTCTGATCGAGGAAGTCAGTTCAAAGCAAAAGAGTGTGGCAGTAGGCCCAGGCTCAGGAATTCACTGGCCTTATCATATATCCCATTATTTTGGAGCAGCTAGCTTGATAGAACAATGGAATGGTCTTTTAAAGACCCATTGAAAGCACAAGCTACAAGGTAATAACTTGCAAGCCTAGGATAATGTTCTACAGGAAGCTGTATGTGCTTTAGATCAATGCCAATATATGGGGCTGTTTCGCTCAAAGCTAGTATTCATGGTCCAGGAATCAAAGGTGGAAATGGCAGTGCCACAACTCACTATTACTCTTAGTGATTCACTAGCAAAAGTTGTGCTTCCTGTCTTCACGACCTTACGCTCTGCTGGTCTAGACGCCGTAGCTCAAATGTTTGCACTGGAGACACAGTAATGAATCCACTGACTATGCTCTGCCTTCATTACCTGCACTCTTTTTTTTTTTTAATGTTTACTTATTTTTGAGAGAGGGAGAGAGACAGAGAGACAGAGAGACAGAGACAGAGAGACAGAGCACGAGTTGGGGAGGGGCAGAGAGAGGGAGACAGAATCTGAAACAGCTCCAGGCTTTGAGCTGTCAGCACAGAGCCCAGTGTGGGGCTCGAACCCACAAACCATGAGATCATGACCTGAGCTGAAGTTGGATGCTCAACCCACTGAGCCATTCATGTGCCATTCATTACCTGCACTCTTAAAATTAGCATCTTTCTCTCTCTCTCTCTCTCTCTCTCTCTCTATGTGTGTGTATAATATATATAATACACATATAATATACATAATATATATACATATATATACATGCATAACTATATGTCTAAAATCTCCTCTTGTTTCTATTTCTTTGGCTGCAACAATAGGACACTGTGCTCCATACATTCAGTATATATGAATATAATAGGACCTCCTGAAACTTGATCCGTGCGTTTTTATTTCTTGATGCCTTTGAGGCTGGAATTTACACTCAGGACAGAATCTTCCTTTATTCTTGGAAAAGCCCTTTTAGTAACATCCTTAGGATTTCCTAGAAGTTTCCTAAATATATTTGCTTCATACTGAGGTGTTATTCATTCTGTTTTAGTGATGTAAAAGGTTGTTTTCATTGTGGCTGGGAGTATCTTTGCAGATAGCATTATAATGTCAATTAAATCTTGGCTTCTTCTCTGGGCTTAGGACCTATGAAAAAGACTCCCATCTGGAAGTGAAAAGCTGGCTTCTCCACCTTTGTTGCTAAGGTAGGAAATTGCAGAGAACTAACTGCCACGAAAGGGGCTTGGGCCATGTTCTTATGGAGCAGCGATATGCACATTTGTTATATGTAACACAATTGGTACATCCCTGTCAGGAAGGGTAATAGAGTCACTATGGATCGGGCTTACGAGATGCATCTATTCTTTGAAATGCACAAGAACACAGTTGAGGCCAATAGAGTTGAGAAGTTTCTGAGGAGCAGATACCTTGTTTAGTGAAGCATCTTGGGAAGACTGGCTGTCGCTCTAAATCTAGTTTAGCCACATCTAATTCACTACCCAGAGGCATGATAGATGTAATTTTTGGAAAAGGCATCATTAACACTGGGAATAAGAACCACCTCTCCTGACTTGCACTTCACGAAGAAATCTTTGGAGTCCACATTATAGTCCACATGCTGCTCCCATTATCGAAAAAGTATAGCCAGTAGTCCCAACATATTTATGTATCAGTCCCCAATAATCAGGGTAATAAGCTAGGCCATGTGATAACCTTGTACGAGTTACTAGGGGCAGATGGAAGTCATTACTCTAAGTTACTGGGTTTCCTATCTCTTGCGAATAAGGTAGATTCTCTCTGGTCTTTATTAGGAGTGGATTTCTTTAATTTACATTGCCTGAAAAATTGTATTAAGGAAGATTATATTTATGTATCTGGAAAAAGCCTTATAAAACATGAAAAATTAACTGCAGGGTTAATGAGGAAACTTCCAGTGTCTCAGAAAGGCCATATGGTATCACAGAGTAAAGTCTGAAGGGGAAGTCAAGGTTTATTCCCAAGGTCTACATCTGATTTATTGTGTCTCCTTGGACGAGTCACTTAACTTACCATCATCTCTTTCTCCAGCTGTAATAATATTCCTACCCCATATCTCAGGGGAGTGTTGCAAAGATTCTAACCAAACACAGACTCGACTTTTATTACTGCTAGGGAATAGCTTTTAGCACCTAGGAAGATAGGGTTGGAAAAAACCATTAAATATAAATATGATTGGGATGATGGCATTTTATATCACATCTCATCTCCCTTCTTATATTATGGAAAAACTTTAAGTGACAATAGATCATGCTGCTGTTTTGCTGTTTTAGAGACTGCTCATAATTAACTTTAATATCTTCTCTTAAAAAAAAAACAAAAAACAAAACAAAACAAAAAAACACCAAAAAACAAACTCCTGCGTAGCTTTTGCCAATCTCTGTTCACAGCAGCATTTTTACAGAAATACTAGAGGTTTTATTAACTTATATTTAGGATGTGTGATAATAACAACTAAAAAAAAAATAGTAGTGCTATTTATACAATTCTTCTAGTCTCCTGGAATTAAAGCACAGTATATAATTCCTGCAGTAGGTGTTACCTTTGGCATTCAATATAAAAATGTGTTGAAATTCCGAAGTGTTATGTAAGTGTTGATTATTAGTAGCAGTACACCATGAAAGAAAATTTAAAAAGCAGGATTGGAGGTATTTTTCACTTTCTTTTTTGCTCACATTTAGAATTTCATGAAAACATATGATTCTGACTGCCCCCCCCCATAATTATTCCCTTTTCCTTACAAGTGAAAACTAGATGGCTGTCCTAGTTTTATTAACACAGGTGACAGAGATGAATATACTATGTTTTCAATGATTATAAAAATCACACATTGAAAGTCACATGCAACACGCTACATCATGGGTGAACCTTAAAGTATTCAGCTAATTGAAAGAAGCTGGACACAAGAGGCCACATATCATATGATTCCATTTATATGAAACGTCCAGAGTGGATAAATCCATACAAATGGAAAATAGTGGTTGCTAGGGGTTGGGGGCAAGGGATAAAAGGAAATGACTGTTCATGGACAGAGGGATTCTTTTTAGGGTGATAAAAATGATCTGGGATAAGATAGTTGTGATATTAGAATGCTTTATGAAAGTATGAAAAACCACTGAGTTGTACACTGTAAAAGAGTCAATTTTATGGTATCTCAATTATACCTCAAGAACAAAAATAAGACACAGAGAAATAAGCAAAATCATTAATTTTAGGACAGCTAATGCTGGTGGTGGCAATAAAAATGTGCTTTTATGTTTAATTTGCATAAATTGTTCTATCATCCTAAATACCTTTGGTGACGAACCATTCTCTTTTAGAAATAATACTTGATGTTTTTTCTACCGAAAAGTTCACTTGCCACGTCCCATGTGATTTTCTATCCCTTATGGTGATTTAGAACCAGAAGACCTGGGTTTCAGTTCTCTGCCCCATGAAATATGCCTTGTGCTATAGAATGTGACAGAACCAGTCTGGAGTTCGTGTGTGTGATTCAGAGTAGGACAGAAACTGCTATATACTCACCAAACCCAGTGTGTGTAATAGCCTAGGTGCAACCAGAAGGCAAAAACCATGCAACAATTTGAGCAGGAGTAGTTTATTATAAAGAATTATTAGATTAGGGTAGAGAACTCAACTCCAAAAATGTAAGGACAATTCTATCTAATGGACACCCTAGGGCTGAAGGACAGTGTCCAAGGGAGGATAACTATGGAACTCCAAGACTCGTTTTCAGAACTCCTCAGAGAACTGTGCTTGCAGTCAACGGGATTGTGAAGTTTACTGGCTTGTCCAGATCGGAGCTGGTCCACAGTCATAGAAAAGCAAGAAACAACACTCCAGGGTGCAGATGACCTGGGGGTGGTGGGCAGGTGCTCAGAGAGAGATGGGTCTTTCTGCCAGGGTAAGACCTGGAGTGTGATGCCCACACCAGAGGGGATGCTGGGGGTAGTCACCAGTCTCACACTGGGGCTTCAAGGTTGTTGAGGGACTTTATGCTCTAGGTGTGCAGCTGGGACACACCACTGTTGGATGTCACCATCCACACCAAGGGACTTTGGAACAGGAGCAGAGAAAGAAAACTCATCATACCGGATCAGGAAGAGAAGCTCCCTGTCAACTGCAATGTCCTTCCGCAACACTTGTTGACAAAGCTTCACGTTGAGTTTACTGCTCAGAAGGAATGTTTAAGGGGTCTCATTCAATACTGCAAAGCATGTACTACAGTGCCAAAAAGGAGGTGAGAGACAGTGAAATGCTAAGTGGTGCCCTCAGTTTCCTTCTCCTCCTGTGCGTACAGCTTAACCATATTTACCAGCTCCCCTTGCAGTTAAGTGAGGTGACTCAGATAAATTCTGGCCAAAGGGATGTTGGTGGAAGTAATGTGATCCACGTGCAGATCTTGCCCCTACAAATCCGGCTTTTCCCTAAAAACACCCACCCACAATACCGGAAACAAATGATTCTAAATCCTCGAGGGATGGCAGGTCAACAAAGAAATACCCTAGAAGCCGGAGTCATCTTTTTAAAGAAAGACCCCAGGAGAATCACCTGATCAAGACGATCGATGATAAGGAAGTTCCATAAATTAAAAACAAATCTTCCTACTGTTTAGGCATTGAAAGTTTGCAGTTGTTTGTAACAGTGGGTAGTTCTTTTTGACTCCTCTAGGAATAGGTATGGGTGTTCCCATAGCAATAACCCAAAATACGTGGCATTGGCTCAGCAGCCAGACCACGGGGCAAAGAGGAATGAGCTATTAGAAACTGAGAAGCTGGCATTCCATGTTACATAATGGTAAAATATTTGCTGAACTGCCCTGGCAATAATTTGGAAGGCAGACCCTTCCTGATGAGTTGCTATGGACCAATGTCTGTTGCCTTTTCCAGTCTTCCTTTTTCCAAATGGATTGCTGTGACTATCCTATCTTGCTTCTCCTTTGTATATCGGGTAATAATAGACCATTTATCTTTATAGTTCATGTGTCACTGGACCATAGGGACAGTGATAAGGAGGGCTGCTCATCCCTCAGAAACTGGGACTTTGCGGTGAGTGAAGGGATGAGTGAGACTTTGAGTTCTGTCTCACCAGGAGGAGATGTTTTCCAACATGTGAGAAAAGGAATGAAATGGGTGTTTGATGACTAGAAGGGGCAACTTTCGCAGACGTGAGACCAAACTCTTTCCTTTTCTCTTTGTGCAAAAAAACTAAAGCAGCAACATGTTATCTACCTACATTTTTGCCAATAGAATACGGGTAGAAGTGCGACATGCCACTTCTAGACCTGCCTTCTGTTCTCTTTCATCTTGCGGCTTAGCATGGGCCTCTCTGGCCCTGAGGGACAGTAGAACCATAAGATGAAAGGAGTCTTGGAGTCACCATTTGGAAAGTAATTTCCCGGAAGAAACACAGGGCCAGGAACTCTCATGTAGAACCATCGCATGGGTGAGAGATATACTTGCGGCTCGATCTAATCCACCGAACCTCTGTGGGCCTTACAGCAGTTAGCCTTCTCAGGAAGGTGCTCAGAAGCCTCTGGAGTTAGACTGTGGAGCACATCTGTTTCGACAACAGCGACGATCTGGGTGGTGGGGGAAGAAGCTGAGCAGAACACCAAAGCCTGGCCATCAACACGATTCGAAAGCAGGAGGGGAATTAGGGGTCGGAGAAAAAATAAGGGAACACAAAGAACCAGGCAAGGGATGGTGATGATGCATTTCTAGGTCACACCTTGCTACCTGAGCAGACTTTTGAGTATTCAAGCACAGGCTCGCTTTGACAGAATGATGCTTGGCACATGGTTTAATCCCCGTCACCCTGGAGGGGCCATTACTCGTTGTCCTAACCAGACTTCTAGTCAAGAGTGTCAGAGATGCTTTTAATAATCCCCCCAGAACAAGAGACAAAAACCATGATAGTCCTGAGGAAACTGGACGTGTGGTCGGTCACATTCCGCCACCTACAGCTCCAGTTTGAAGGTCCTTTAAGTAGCCCCAGTAAAATTAAATAAATAAAACTCCCGCGAAACGGGAAAGATCGCAGGTTCTTGTTATGACGCTCCCAGTGAACATTTTCAAATCAGTGAATGAGCGAAACACCCCATCATCTTGGCCTTGACAGATTTCTAAGTATCCGTTTCTTCAGGAGGAAGCTTGGGGGCCTCCGTAGCAACTTCCAAACATGGGGCATTTCTCATGAATTCTGCTCCCAGTGTGTTGTGAGGACACAAATCCAGCTCTCCGCTGCCACCCCCGAAGGGAGCTTTAACTCTCCCCTCCCCTCCCCCACATGCATCTCCGCACATCGGGCACCAACCTCGTCGTGGTAGCTTGGTAGCGAGCAATTCATTTTCATGTTTACCTCACGAAGGGATGCCTGCGGTGCGCCTGCCGCTGAGTGCAAAGTGCAGATTAGGAAGCAAAGCCCCTGCTCCCTTGGTGCATTAACACAGCCACCATTAAGCTGCTCTTGGGGGGGGGGGGGGAGCGACCCCGGGGCCAGAGGCGCTTTCCTGCCCTAGGGGTTCTTGTCTCCTGGGGCCATTTTCAGAAGGGTGCCAGCCCGGCACAACTCCTTTTTTAGTTTCTTCCCACGTGTGTCTCTCCGACATCTGCTGCCCTTGTTCCCTTTCCCAGCCCCCAACCCTGCTCCAATATAGGGAACCTCCTGTTGAAATAATTGAGCAGATATTTTCAGCATAGTTAATCCCTTAGCTCTGTGTTGGATAAATTGTTATTAAAAAGACCACATAAAGCGAAATTTTCATTACGAATGTTGGAGAGAACCCCTTGGTAGGAAGGACGGTTACAACCACCAAGGATGGATAGGCTTCTGAACAGCCCTAGGACAGAGTCTCCGTGGATGTGGCCATTCTTCAAGTCAGTACAGCTCTCCCACATGATCATGAGAAGCCCTGATGATAACTACTATGAATTACTTCATGAGAATAGATTGACATACATAAAATCTTTAGAATAATGGACATATATAATAAATAATACGTTAAGGGGGCGCCTGGGTGGCGCAGTCGGTTAAGCGTCCGACTTCAGCCAGGTCACGATCTCGCGGTCCGTGAGTTGGAGCCCCGCGATGGGCTCTGGGCTGATGGCTCGGAGCCTGGAGCCTGTTTCCAATTCTGTGTCTCCCTCTCTCTCTGCCCCTCCCCCGTTCATGCTCTGTCTCTCTCTGTCCCAAAAATAAATAAACGTTGAAAAAAAAAATACGTTAAGTATTTGTGAGCTTTCGTTGTTACTTAGAGTGGTTATAACTTATAGTTACTCTTACAGTGGTAGGCCATTGTAATAATAACCTATAGTTTTTGGTATGTAATAATTAATATGCATTAGCATATATATGCTATATATAATATTAATGTATTAAAATTATACTAAATTATCACTTAAGGGTTGGGTTGAAGGATTGGTAAGTTTCATGCTAAGCAAGAGAAAAAGTAGTGATGACAGGAGAGAGAGAGAGAGACAAAGAGAGGGGAAGAAACCACACCCTGCTCTGTGTGTGTGTGTGCGTGCGTGGACTTCATGTTTTTAAACATCGAAGGAGATATTTAAGGTAATAAAACCAGTTTCTGAAACAGGGCTAGGGTGTCTCAGGAGGTGGTGAGTTTACTATCCCCCAGAGGGGTTCACACACACACATACACATATTCTTGACCATCCCGGGACATAATTAATATATGTGGCTGGATAACATATTTAAAACATCAACCAATTTTTTTTCTTTCCAGTATTTCACTTTCACCATCTCTTTCCACCTCGACTTCAGAACTTCTTCTCTGTTGGGACTTTACTGTTATTCTTTACTTCAGAATGGAGTGAGAAAAGGGAATGCCTTCCTGGCTTTTGTAGCTGGATAGCTTGGGCCTTGATGAGCAATGTCAAGGATTCAGAGCATAGAAAAAACTTGAATCCGACACAAATCTGCAGGACAGGCAAGGACGCCCCAGCCTCAGGAGTGGGGAGTGGGTGGAGAGAGTGGGTATGCATAGCTGTCGTGGCTCCTTACAACAGGGGGTCCTGCGTTTCCTTCCAAAACGAGTCCTGATTGGGGGTGATACCCTTGGATAGATTTGGGACTTTGAGAGTGTGGATGTGCTTAGATCTGAGGCAGACTCTGTGCTCTTCCCTTGGGCACTGGAGCGGCCGTGGCAGAAGGTCGAAGGGTCTCATTGATGAGAATGAGGCAATCTACTTGAACTGATGATGAAGAGCCAGACAGACGGCTTTCTCGGCCAATAGCAGCACAGACAGCGGACCCCGAGGATTATAACTTTTACTCCCAATGTGTGCTACGCAAGCCTCCCAGAATTCAGACATAACCACAGAGATGAAAGACATCCACAACTGGTTTGTAGGGCAAGACTCATGTGTGTGTTTGCCCTACGAGTCGCTCCGAACTCTGTACTCAGAAACGGCCAGCGCTCGGTTTAATGCTCTGCTCTAACCATCTTGAAGTTCTTCTTTTTTGAACGAGAGGCTTGCATTTTTATTTTTGCACTGCACCCTGCAAATCATGTAGCCATCCCTACTTGAATTGTATAACTTCCCTCAGTGCCATTAGAAAGAGGGATCCAAATAGAAATTAAGTCACTTAGAGAAAAATAAAATTCTGTGTCTGCCTGAGTTTGCAAGTTGGATACCATTACCAATATATCCGAGCCAAGGTCTGATGGAGTAAGGTGAATCATGCGCGGATCACAGAAAAGAACAGTCAGATGTGGCTAGAATGCAGAGCGTGTAACTGGCGAGGAAGAGAGAAAACTGGGAAACGTGTCTGGAGGTGTGAGCATGCACAATCTGGAATGCCCTTCCAGCAGAAGGTAGCAGAGTTGAAACCGCCTGGCATATTCAGAATTACAGATAATTCATACACGTGGGAGCCTAGGGTATACAACCGTGTTTAAGACATTCACATATAATATAAAAAGTAGATGCTAACGAGAGAAGATGGCTAGGGGCAGTACTTCTGATTTAGATCAACCTGACACTAAATCCTAGCTCTGCTGTGTCCTCCCGAGAGCATCAAGCTTCCGTTTTCTCCTGGCGAAAGGGAGAGGACTCGCATCACCTACTTTCGAAGGTTTCTGTGGGGATAAAATAAAATGATACACGTAGAGTAGAATATTTGGCACAGAGTAGGGACTCCTAGCCTCATTGCGTGGAACTCGGAGAAGACTATTTGCAAGTGAGATCATCTTTTCCTTCAGTTTGAGTATCTGCAACATGACATGCTAACATCTTTGGGTACCATACCTAGGCTATTTTGGTGTCCACTCAATGGTTAAATAGTAAATATATGTTTGCAAGAAAATGAGCCAGGGTGGGCCCAGGACTCTGGGCCTCCAGGCAGGCACAGTGGGTGCAGGGCTTTGGGGTTTGATCCCACTTCCAACTGGCAACCAGCTTATGGTTTCACCCTTGAAAACAAGTGAAATAAAAGACACGTGGAATTATGGCATTAATTTTTGACATGTGGGCTGGTTAAGTTCATTGCCATGTTTGACCGGTTCAAACACTTGAATGTGGCTCACTAGAGAAATAACCCTTTTCTGTGATGCCTCCTCTGCCAGCATGGGTCTCTGCTTTCTTCTTTTCCTAGTATTTGAACAAATAGCCCTTCTGGTCCTACAATAAATACCGTACAGGAATAGTTTTATGCTGGAGGAAACGTATCTTTTAACATGACACTCAGGCTTTTCTATGTTTTAGAAAAAACAAAAAAGGAGTCAGGTTTAATGTTTAGTTTTTCAACGAGG